>NC_135572.1:130865046-131168076 GCF_965152235.1 Eretmochelys imbricata
AAATTGTGTGTTGTTAAATATTTATATTATGGTAATGCCCAAAGGCCCCAGTTGAGACTGAGGCCCCATTGTGTAAAGACATAGTAAAGAGATAATCCCTGCTCTGAAATGTTTGCAATCTAAAGAATACATTTAACCTTGAGAAACTTTTTGTTGCTTTTATCAAAATTTTTAGTTATTTCCCATTCTGCTTGTTGTTAATCTTAGATTTTAGTGCTAGATATCACTTTTAGACACAAGAAGAGTCATTCAAAATATTTATTAGGTTATTACAGTGAACTACCTTCACTGCTCCTGGACCAACTTTATAGTAATCCCATAAATTCAGAAGCTTCACTAAGTCTAATACTTTCAAACCACTAGCACTGAGAGTACCATCTAAATTCAGTCTTAAGGACAACAGCAAGTGCATCAGTTATGTGAAAAAAATTAAACTGTTAGACTTCACATGAAATAGACATTTCCCTAGTGGTCTTTCACCCAGATGGAATATCATCTAGTTATACAATGTAAGGGTATTAGCTGTAGATTTCTGACAATAAAGTCATAAACATTAGAAATGGAAAAGTCCTGTTAAGCTATCTAGTCATTCCCACACCAGTGCAAGATTGTTCTTTACAGAATGTTGGAGCTAATATTGAACCATGCAAACACTACATACTAAGGGATTTACTAGCACCACTCTTTTGCATGATTTGTACTCCTAAATCCCTTAGGTGTGTTTAATCAATTCCCCCCAAATACTACAGGGATCTAGTTTTAAATCATCCAAACAATTTGCTGCTTTGGGAATCTACTTCTATAGGATTAACAAAGAAGATTGGGGCCAGTCAGAATTTACTTTACTAACACCAGGGACAAAAAAATATCCTGCTGTCAGCAGAGGGTAGAATAAAGCTCCCAAAAACCTCTCTCTCCAAGTTTGTATCAGAGATCCATATATGCCCAAGGCTCATTCCAACTATCAACAAATATTAAGATTGGATATTGAAAGTCAGTCTCAAAATTTCCACTGAAATAAGTGAGAGAGATTTCTACTCATTTTAATGAAAGAAAAACATCATGATTCCCAATATATTTTAATACTGGCTACATCAGTGGTTCTCAAAGTCGGTCCACCGCTTGTTCAGGGAAAGCCCCTGGCGGTCCAGCCTGGTTTGTTTACCTGCCACGTCCGCAGGTTCTCCCAAACGCGGCTCTCACTGGCTGCAGTTGGCTGCTGCAGGTCAATGGGGGCTGCGGGAAAGGCAGCCAGCACATCCCTCGGCCCGCGGTGCTTCCCGCAGCCCCCATTGGCCTGGAGTGGTGAACCACGGCCAGTGGGAGCCGCGATCGGCCTAACTTGCGGACGTGGCACGTAAAAAAACTGGCCCAGCCCACCAGGGGCTTTCCCTGAACAAGCGGAGGACTGGCTTTGAGAACCGCTGGGCTACATCATTTTGCTCATGATGAAAATTTCTTGCCACATTTTACAATTCTACTTCATTGCTCCTCTTTATCATATGATCCTTCAGATTTATGCCTGTCTGCTTCAATTTCTTCTACTACTAAAAAACCCAAAGCCTTAGCATTATAAGAGAAGAACAAGTGCATATTTGCATGTATACATTAGAGATACACAATTCTCACCACACCACAACAATTATAGTTAATTCTGCTGCTCATGTGGTATACACCAATGGAAAATTGGCACTTAACTTAGTTGCAGTGTGGGCCACTCACATATTTGAATTTGAAGCTGCTGCTGAAAGTAAACTACAAAAGAGATTACTAAGGGCCAGAAATTATATTATTTTGCTACAATAAGGACAAAATGATGCTTTATTTATGCCTGAACTAGTTCTGTGGCATAATGAGGTCAGAAAAGCACTAGTGAAGTGTTGCATCATTGATCTCCTCCTTGTTATCCATATCAAAGTGTTGAAAATGTTCAATACTGTACAGAAGATACAGTAGGAAATATCCCTTACACCAATAAATTCACAGTCTAGGAAACAAACATATGTAAGCAACAAAGAGTTCATGCTGGTATTTTCAGAAATGCCTAAAGAAGTTAAGCATGCAACTCTCTTTGACTTTTAATGGGAGTTGAGCACCTAACTCCCTTAGAGAATTTCAGTTATCCCACCCCCAAGTTATTATCTGGGGGACTTTCCTGGTGGAGGAGCAGTACTGCATGTTCAGTTAGTTGGATGGGTTCTAATGAATCAGTGATTCAGTGGTGTGAGGATTTATCACTTACACATCTGGTAAAGCAGATCTGAGGAATGAAGAAGGGATTGGAGCTTGCCTCATAGGAATGGGGAGTGTTCCAGGAGTTAAGGAGAAGAATGATAGAACACCTGGAGATAACAGTAGGAGAAAGAAACAAAAGGGAGCGATCAGGCCTGAAATGAAGGGAACAAGTGGGGGACAGGGAGGAACATTAAGAGGAATTTGGAGATATAAGTTGAAGCCTACATCTGTGTTTCCTTGAGATCAGAACAAGGCATTTAATATTGATATCATTTATTTACTTGGGACTTCTGAGCTTCCGAGACTAGCTTTAGTTATTTATTTCTATTAAAAATGTTTTTATTTTATAAAAATTTCATGGGGCCTGGGAGGGAATGAAACAAAGAAAACAATTTATGCAAACAGTGAATATCATGACTAATAAAAACACATTGTGCAGATTTTAAATATTTGTATTAATCATTTGGAAGAGAATCTTTCAGACTTCTGCTTTGTATCTGAAATTGTACTGTATAACTTACTGCTCATCAAAAAGATGTGAGGCATCTTGCAATCAAAACAATAAAAAAAATCTGCATTGTTACTGCTAGTCAGTCTCAGAGTTTCACTTTTAACTACAGCAACAGAACTATGGTTTTTCTGGTTCATGTCTTCGGGGGGGAGAGATTGAGATTCCATGCATCACTGAGATGTGCAAAAGACAGGGTTTATTTCTGTCAGACTTCTGTCGGTGTTGTGGACTGAGGGAAAAGGCAGTTAATAAGTTAAAATCAAGGCTAGGTCTTGCTATTTCAACCAGCCAGTGATGGATCCACAAAGAGGACTCCGCATTGCAATGTTTAGGTGCCCTGCCACCTGGTGGAATCATCATTCCTGAGTTAGGTGCCCAGGTTCCCTATACAATGCATGGGGAGAGACAGATGCCTAAGAATGGGGTCCACAGAAGCCAGCACATGTAGTGGAAAGCCACCTAAGATAGTCAGTAGGAAATGCTGAGGAGGGGAGTGTGGTCCTGCCTCTCAGAAGAACTTCGGCACCTAAGCCCAGGCCGGAGAGATGCACCTACTTCTAGATGCCTAGCCTGAGGCTACAGAATGCATGCATGAAGGCAGATGTGTAGGTGCCATTGGGACTTACTCTTTATCAGAGGAAACGTAGGTGGCTAGAGATTTAAGTGGCACCTAAGAAGGAGTTTAGAGAATCTGAAGCTTAGATTTAGGAACCTAAAGTTGCAGTTAGATGCCTAAATCCCTTTGTGGATCTAGCCCCTAGTGGCTACTAGAGGGAGGGATGAAAATTTATTTTTAAAAGTCATATGTTTTGTGGAGCAATCAGAGAAGAGAAGACATTTGATTGCATGTCTAATCATGCCAGGAATTACAACCATCAGGCCTTTCCATGATAATGAGGAAGTCCGCAGACCCATTTGGAACTCAGAAACTGAGAATTATGGGGTAAAGGGAGGGAGATGGGGTTACCTCACTGATAATATTCAACTAACTTTGCTTCCCTTGTAGGCATTGAACTGGTTACATTCCTATGATTGAACCTATGCCCCATTTTCTCAAAATTAGGACCATGCTTCTGTGATACAGCCTTTACACTAGTCATTGTACTACTACACACTATTCTGCATGGGACATTAAACCAATCATCTGTTCCACTCTGGCTCATTCAAGATACCACATCATTTTGAGAACAGTGGTGTTATTAGCAGTATGATAACAAATTGGATCTTGATACACTATCTTCCCAAGAATGGAGGCATTGTTATCCATTCAAGCATAATCCTGTTACATTTTAAAATCTATCCAATACACTGTTCTCCATTTAACAACTATTTTTGACAGGAGAAATCTTAAAGTTGTCAATTTCATATATAGGACTGCCATTGTATAAAAATTGCTATTTATAACTTAACCTTGTTTCTAATAGTACAACTATATAGAGCTGGCTGTCAGTGACATGATGTTTTCGTTCTGTCTTGTCAGTACTTTAAAGGCAGCTTTTGAAATGAATCATCTGAACTTATATTTGAGAAATTGCATTTTCATTTTAGATTTTTTTTACAGGAATAGATGACAATGTCACCAGTGTTAGTTGCTTCCTGGAAACAGAATTCTTTAGCATTTCTGCTCTGGCACTCTTGATTCTTATATCAGTCAAATTATTTGTCACATTTGCTAGTAAAAATTGTGTTCTGGGCAAGAACACCACAGGTGAGGTGGGGAATGCCACCTGCAAGTGGACAAGATGTTATTAGAATGTAAAATCTCCACAGAATCCTTTGAAATATAGAAGAATTAATATGGATTCAAAGTATAGTTCAATTTCTTAGCTGAAGGCCTGATTCAAAGCCCATTGAAATCAGTGGAAAGACTCCCACTGACTTCAATGGCCTTTGGATCAGGCTCAAAAATGCAGATTTTCCACAGAGTGAGGAAAAGTGTTTGTTAAACTGGATTTCATCATACCAGTGAAATAAGGTGCCTATTGAAGCAGAGTCTGCCTGTGAGGGAAACTACTGTAACAGCTGTATTCTATATAATGCTCTCATCTGTGAATGAAATGCATTTTTGTTCAACTTAACATTGTTTTCTGTGAACAAAGTATAGCCTATCAATTATTTCATTGTGTAGGTAAAATGACTCATGTTAAATTTGTCAGCAAACAGCAATTTCACTTACAATTATAAATAACCAGAGATTTTACAGCTTTTAAAAATAAAATTAAATTAAAAAAATCACAGTTTTCTAGACTGCAGAGCTCCCTTGTACATACAATTCTTATCCCACATGGATCCAGACATCATTAATTAAAATCTATTCTGCAGTGATTGGAATAGAGTAATTTGTAAATATAAATTGTAATGAGGGGAAAGCAAAAAAACAGCTGAGTTAGAATTGTACTACAAACACTTTCAGTTCATCTTTTTCTGACTACTTTTTGTTTATTGCTAGACATAGGAAAAATGTACTCTAGGAAAAATACACTTTTGAAAATGGCTTCTTACTGATACTCCATAGTGGTAGTACAATGAATTAATCATGGTGTGTGTTGGTGGCAGGGGAGCAAACTTTCTTTTTACTTTCCTTACAAAATGAGGAAAGGAAGGAAGAGGAAGAACATCATTTTATTTGATCCTTCTTCCTACATGTATTGAGGGTACAAGCACCATATTGGAAATCTCCACACTACAGAGCTCAACTGTCTATCTGCAGTGGTCAAAATTCTCAGCCATACCAGGGCTCTAATTGGGCTGATCCCTAAAATTGCTGAACTTCACTGTTGCTGTAAATTACACCCCTTTGTAAAAGTCCCTTGTTATGCTATTATGGCAGCTAGGATTCACTAGAGCTCAGTGTGCTCTGACCACACCCTCTTCTATTATTTGACCAACCTCCTTATACTAGGAAGTGGGGGAAGAAGGGAGTGGCACAGATCTGGTTAGTGTGCCTAGAGACACAACATAATGGGGAAAATGCAGTGGGGAGAGAATGGGGGCCACGATCTTGCCCTGTGGAGGGGCATGAGTGTGCGTGAATATGAATATACATATATACACAATGGTCAGTGTAAAAACTTCCCAAATACATTATCTTCAATAGTGCTATAGATAACTAAACAAAATGTCATCAGTGTTCTAGGAATTCTCTGCAGTTAATGTAGGAAAGTACAGTTCAGGGAACATCACAAATACTGGGCTAATTCCATCTATTTATATTAGGCAAAACCAGGAAGTATCTTCTGCGTATTTCTATCCTATACACATGGCTAAAATGTCACTCTGGGTCAGAGCCCGCAGCATAAGGCAACATGGAGCTGCACTGAGCCAGAAGGAGCTGTCCCTGGTAGGCACAGTGTTGCCCTCTTCTCCCTTTCAGAAATTTCATCATCCACTCCTTTCTGCATATTGGTTGCTTTACTGGTCGTACAGAGAGGGAAACTGCTCCCATACGGGAAGCTTAGCAGTGCTGTAGGCAGGGACTGTAAAATACAGACAAACCAGCACATAAAAGGCTATCTGTAGTTAAACCATTGTATCTTTAATATGAAATGCTATCCTAACGTAGCTGTTAACTATGTTGGAGTGCATTATTAAAACTGTATGATTCAGTGTTGCCTCAAATTTACTTACATCATAAGATTAGCATTTTAAACAGAACGTGAAACTCGTCATTAATGCTAAAAACCTTAAAGTATAATCTGTTAGCGCAACCTGCAAAACTGGGTACATTTATTAAGTAGTCAGCTCTGTAGCACATTTACATGAGCCACCTGCTCCATCAGGGTTAAAATACAACTTTTCTGATACTCTCCTGATGTGGAGCTATATCAGCCAAATAATTCTTCTGCAGCAGAGATTAATTTGATTATTTGTCATAAAAATAAGCTTTTCATCTTGACACTGTTCTAATTAGTCTTCTTGTTAAGAAGCATCTTTATGTTTGAGGTATTGAACCAGTTCTCATGTGATATGAGGATTTATGTAATTGTCATCTTATTGTCCATTCCCACTTAAATAGACGGTATCAGCCTACAGGTAGTTCAATAACTAATTTAACCTCCAATTTAATGCCTTTGATGATGTATCAATCTCATTGCTTTTAACTTCTGGAGTTGCAAGCGTTTTCCCACAGCTTGGTATGCATGCTATTCCCTTAGAAGTCATTCCATTTTATTGTAAATATGCCCACAACATGTGGGCTCATTAACTAGAGGCATGGTGATCCACATATTTAGACCCAAACTTCTCCAGCATCTGGGGATGTGTCATAAATATAAAATCCCTCCTGGCCAGAGGAAAAACCCTTTCACCTGTAAAGGGTTAAGAAGCTAGGATAACCTCGCTGGCACCTGACCAAAATGACCAATGAGGAGACAAGATACTTTCAAAAGCTGGGGGGAGGGAGAAACAAAGCCTCTCTCTCTGTCTGTGTGATGCTTTTGCCTGGGACAGAACAGGAATGGAGTCTTAGAACTTAGTAAGTAATCTAGCTAGAGATGCGTTAGGTTCTGATTCCTTTAAATGGCTGAGAAAATAAGATGAATGGAATGTAGATTCCTGTTTTTGTGTCTTTTTGTAACTTAAGGTTTTGCCTAGAGGGATTCTCTATGTTTTGAATCTAATTACCCTGTAAGGTATTTACCATCCTGATTTTACAGAGGTGATTCTTTTTACTTTTTCTTCTATTAAAAATTTCCTTTTTAAGAATCTGATTGCTTTTTCATTGTTCTTAAGATCCAAGGGTTTGGATTTCATTGTTCTTAAGATCCAAGGGTTTGGTCTGTGGTCACCTATGCAAATTGGTGAGGATTTTTATCAAGCCTTCCCCAGGAAACGGGGTGTAAGGGTTGGGAGGATTTTGAGGGGAAAGACGTTTCCAAGTGGACTCTTTCCCAGTAATATACCGGTTAGACGTTTGGTGGTGGCAGTGATAAGGTCCAAGGACAAAAGATAAAATAGTTTGTACCTTGGGGAAGTTTTAACCTAAGCTGGTAAAAGTAAGCTTAGGAGGTTTTCATGCAGGTCCCCACATCTGTACCCTAGAATTCAGAGTGGGGAAGGAACCTTGACAGGGTGTATGGAGCCAGAGTATCAGTCTGGAACCATCTCTCTCGTTAACCCACTTTTTTCATGAAATCGTAGTGACCAGACACAGCTGTGCCAGCTTCCACACAACAATCATCACATGCTTTTCCACCAAGAGAGCAGATCTAATTTTGGTGTCCTTGTGCCAGAAGGCAGGGGTGAGATCTGCACACAGTTCAAGGAAGATGGCTTTGTGCATCCAGAAGTTCTGCAACCACTACTCATCATCCCATACCTGCATCATGATGTGATCCCACCACTCAGTGTTTGTTTCCTGAGCCCAATAGCGACAGTCCAACATGTGCAGCTGCTCCATGAATGCCAACATCAATCTTGAATTGTTTCTTTCCAAGGCATGCAGTAAGGCAGTCACCATGGATTCCTGTTCAGATTCACAGCTCATGAAATACTGCAGATTCAGTCATGTTGTGTTCATAATGCTCATCAGGAAAGCAGTGCAGGATCCATGCTTTCAAGCAGAAATAGTGGGTGCAAAGTTTACAGAGGCAGTTTAAAATTGCACAAAACATAGTCGGAAGCCCATGAAATGAAGAGATGGGGAAAACTGCATCCTGGGGTGGCGAGTCCACTCCCATGATGCACTGCGATCCATTCTCAGAACTCCTAGTGGCAAAAGGTGGTGAGTTTCACAGTGGGATTGCTACACCAGTGCTCTGCCCTATCTGTTGGTGAGAGAGCACCAACTGTGGACAAGCTCTTCCAACACAAGGAGCCTTGTGTGAACATCCACAAGCAATGTAGTTACAGCAGTTTATGATCATCGATGTAACTGAAGTCAACTTAACTCTGTAGTGTAGACATGGTGTTAGACTGTAAACTCTTTGGGACAGTGTGATGGAATGAAAGTGGGCCTGAATGGTTCCCACATATCTGTGGGAGAGAGAAATCTAGGTTTAATTAATGATGAAGCCCAGTTGGGGGATGATTATAGAGCCAAGAAGTCTGCAGCAGAAAGGGGCTGTAGGGAGAGAGTGTGCCGTCACTCTCTGGGGGCTAGAAGAGGTAGGAAGTGGGAGACAGCAAAGAGTCTGAGAGAGTAGACCTTAGCTACCAAATACACGTTCCCTGGACTGGAACCTAGAGTAGAATGTGGGCCTGGGTTCCCTTACCAGCCATTAGGAAGACGGCATAAAGCCCCCTGATATAAGGGGATAAAGACATTCAAAGCTCTGAGCCAAGAGGATACACAATCTTTGGCTCCCAGAGCTGGGTATGAAAATCTGTTGTAAGTCCATTTGACTGGTATTTGATACCCTGGAAGGGGAGAACTATATGGTGACTTGACTAGAGGTCCAAGTCGCAAAGAGGGAGCACCTCAAGTTGTGGAGAGAGGGGGAGGGGTCACAGCATGTGTGACTAATGGGAAGGAGTGCCAAATAGAGGCAAAAGTTAATTCTCAGACCTGGCCATGAGGAGGTGCTCCTGCAGTGAATGAACCCCTTTACAAACAGGGACCATCTTTTTGTTCTGTCTTTGTAGAGAGCCTAGCACAATGGGGTCCTGATCTTTGACTAGGGCTCTCAGGTGGTATTGTAATACAAATATTAAATAATAATAGACAATGGCTGACATTAAAAAGTAAACATTTACAAACACACACGCTGATCATTCTGAATAGCATTTTATATGGAGCCCGAGTGTACTTCTCCAATCATTTAATTACTTGTAATTAGCTTCCATCTATGAGAGAGAGAAAAAAGAGGTATTCAATGTTATATTACTATTATGTTTTCCTTCTCAACTACTGAGAAGGATTGGATGTCTTGAAGGGCCTGCAGTCTGGCAGTGTTTCTACATGAGCTGTGCTATCTACCGGACATGAATGCAATGCTGTCTCTTTTTTCCCCCCAAAAAATTCAGGATATCAGCTATGTCAAAGAACTAAAAATGTGTCTGCTCTTGTCTAGGATGAGTATCTAATTACTAATTTAGATGATCTCATGTCACTTAACATTAATTTAAAATTTTATTCATGCCTTCTGTTAGTAAACTAAGATCTCTATTGATCTTCACTGAAGACAACATGAATGCACTTAAATTTACACAGTGCTAGTGGTGTGGTGAAAATATTTCAGCTTGGTGCTCACTTACACCAAAATCAACTTTTGTCATAAGAGGAAGGGTGAAAGTGAGCTGGTAGGGGCCTGTACTGCGTACCGGTAAGAACCCGCACCGGCCCCTACCCAGCCCACATTAAAGAGTTGCCGCGGCAGCACTTTCACGTCCCTGCCCCCTTTTGCCTCCCCTGTCAGTGCCCTGCTGGTAGGGTCCATACCGGCCGGGCCACCGATGGAGAGGGGGGGAAGGGGCAGCGACGTTAAAGCGCTGCCGCGGCAAAGGACCATCCTTAAAGCGCTGCCGCGTCAGTGCTTTAACTTCACTGCCCCTTCCTCCTGCCGGCAGCCCTGCCGGTCGGGTCTGTCCCAGCAGGGCCGCCGACAGGGGAGGCAAAAGGGGCAGGGACATGAAAGCTTTAAGGATGGTCCTTTGCCCCTGCGGCATTTTAATGTTGCTGCACCCCCCCTTGGCGGGGCCGCAGCAAAGGACCCTGCAGTGCTTTAATGTTCCTGCCCCTTTTGGCCCCACCGGCTGCTGACTGGCGGGGGGGCAAAGGGAGCAGCTGCCTGGGCCGACAATTTAAAAGGGTCCAGGGCTCCGGACGCCGCTGCCACTACGGCAGCAGTGGCGTCCGGAGCCCCGGACCCTTTAAATCAACACGGGAACCCTGGGCGGCGCAGGCCAGCTGGACTGGAAGGCCTGGCTGGGGGAGAGTGACCCCCCAGCCCCGCCCCTTCCACACGAGGCCCCGCCACTTCTGGGGGCCGGAGCTGTCCCACCCCGTCGCGGTAAGTGGCCTCAGTTACCTTCACCCCTGCATAACAGCAATGTAAAGAATATATAAGATTTGTCCTCTTGGTGTTGCAAGTCCTATCAAAACTAACATAAATGTTTTTGACTGTGAAAAGAAACTCATCTGCATGAATTCCAAGTACATTTTTAATACTGTACTATGATCACTACCTTGAATAAAGGTGGAATAATAGCAATTATGTATATGTTACTAAGTGAAAGTGTAAGATATCTCTCACTACCCTGAACACACATACTTCCTCATAATGCCCCACTTACTTTTCTTAATAGATATTTTAGTCAGTGTCTTTTACCAAGCCACTGGCTTGAGTTTGAATGAACACATTTCATTAGTCATGCTCAAAATCAGAGCAGCCCAATAATTATAAAGATGCATGAGGGGATTTAGATATAAATCTCTACATGCAAATAGGAGACTGCACTATATGCTCAATTCAAACAATAACACAACTACTTATGTTACTGAAGTATGGAGATATATCTTTCACTCTAGGCAGAAAGATTTCTGTAAGCTGGAACATACAATACAGAAGAGATGTCAGTGTACATTTTTCATCACAGAAGGAACCTAATCAGCCAATTTGCAGTCACTGAGATGATGAACTTTACTTATGCTGATCAAAGGGGCAGTGCTTCACACATAAACCTGGCATTGCGCTGAATGATGACATAAAAGTTAACTTCCTAGTGGTCATGAAGGGCAATATATCACCCACCTTTTTCTCCTTGTGAACTGCTGCAGAATAGCATTCAATCCATATCTCTGTAGCTAAGAGTCAACTGCAGTTTCTATTATAATGTTATAATTCAGTGGATTAAAGTTACACAGGTGTCTGTGAAACTTTAGAGTGAATCCCAGAAAGCCAGGTTTTCAAAGTTGAAGAAAAATGAAGGGGGACAAAACGGAGCTTATCTCATCTCAGAAATGCTGAACAAAATCTCTTTAACAAATATTTCTATCTATGGTAAAACATTGATGGGTTTTGGAGAGAGACAGGCTATCAGCTAAATGTGGCAGCCTTAAAAACTGAGGTCTAGCTTGCCGTCAATGAACTGTATGGGTCACAACATGTATTGTAAGAGTAACAGTATCCTTGGCCCAAGTTTCTTCTTTCAGCTATCATGCAGCTGTCTGGTACAGTGTGTTTGCATGCATAAGCTCCAGTGTTACAGTGAGCTCTTTTCCACAAAGCCCACTGCAAGTTTGAAGTCTTTCTTCTTGGGGCCTACAGCCCATTTCTACTGAAGTAAGTGGCAAAACTCCCATTGACCTCTTTGGATATAGGCCCAGATTCTGAAGAGGTGTTCCCTGGAAGTTGTGGATCTCAGACTCTCTCTGACTGCCATGCTTGATTTATGCAGTTCTGAAAGTATGTCATCTTTTTATGTGTGCCTTGATTCTTTTTCTGCTGACACACACGTACATCCTAATAGATGGGGAATGTGCATTCATCCTCCTGTGTCTAGTGAGCACTCAAGGATGACCAATTTCTTCTCATAACTAAGGCAATGTTTCGTCATGGGTATTTTCAGTAAAAGTCATGGACAAGTCACAGGCAGTAAACAAAAATTCAAGGCCCGTGGCCTGTACATGACATGTACTATATTTTGGGGAGGGAGGCAGCCCGAGGGTGCCCCGGGTGCTCGGGGGGGTTGTGATGCGTGGTGATGCATGGCCTGGGATCCCCACTGGTTCTGCAGGGGGAGGGGTTGGTGGGGCTGGCAGGTGCTCTACCCAGCTCCATGCCTCCCTGGTCCTGGCGACATTCCTCAGCTCCTAGGCGGAAGCGTGGACACGCAGCTCTGCATGCTGCCTCCTCCCTGAGAACCAGCTTCGCAGCTCCCATTGGCTGGGAATTGTGGCCAATGGCAGCTGCGGGGGCAGTGCCTGTAGGCGAAGGCAATGTACAGAGCCCCTGGCCATGCCTCCCCATAGGAGCCAAGGGATGTCGCCACCTCCGAGGAGCCCCCTTGAGGTATGTGACATTCATGCCCCAATCCCCAGCCCTGAGCCCCCCACCCAAACCCTTGCTGCTGTTGGGGGTGGGAGGTGGCCACTTCAGAAGTCACAGAGGTCATGGAAAGTCATGGAAACTCACAGCCTTACTCATAACCAAGTATCTCTTGTATTTTCCAGACATTTGATTTTTTTTCCACTCCCAGATTTTTTTAAAACTCAAAAAGGAAAAACAAAACAAAACATGAAATCAGCCCCTTTCTGATGATAGCTCCTCCATAACTTCTGTGTTGAGCTAGAAATAAGGGAAATTCTTTGACATTTGGCTTCAGCAACAGGATTGTGATTTGCCTCCCAGAGTCGGTGTATGCATTTGCAAAGTAATTAAACCACAAATAATGAGACTGAAGGGATATATTCCACATATTCAGAAAGAGGGCTGTTAGCTCCATTTCTAATGTACATCCCTGAACTCTGATAAATGGTGCTGGTAGAGGAAACATAGGGGAATTTTTGATAGACAAAACATGTTGCTCATTGCTCCCAGTGGCTAAGTGTAGAAGTCCAGCATATTTAGACTGCAGAAATGATTACAATAGCCACTGGAGCATGGTGTCTGTATTGTGTTCACACTGGGAAGTTGTGAAGCTACAAAATGGAGCAGGTGTAAGAATTCAAATACCAAACTACTAGAAAGAGCAGATAATTGGCAGACTTGGCTTTTGATGCTCAACCAACCAACCTACGGTGCCATTTCTGTAAATGATTCAGTAGTCTTACCACTAAACATCTCCATGCTGTTCTAGCTAAACAATAGTTTATTCAGTTTAATAATCTTGCAAATGACATGTGAAGAAAGCTAGAACAGGCTCTCCCCATCACACATACACCCGAAAGCGATGGTGATAAATCTACTTAATTTCTACCATACGATTGTGCAGGCTGTCACCAAGGCAGAGAAACTAATGAAAGATTCAGGTAGCACTAAACCATTACTGTAGCAGGAACTGCATGAATTAGAGCAAGCGGGAGTCTCCTGGAGATGAGGTGGCTCAAATATGTACAGAACAATGTCGGTGCTCATTTGTCTGATGATATTTTGCTGACTCACTGACCCTTTCCTAACAGCATGAAAGTTGTTCTTAAAAGGTGGGATTTCAAAGGAGTCTAAAGGATTTAGTTGCCAAACTCCCATTGGCTCCTTTGTAAAGTCCAGCCTAAATGACTGATCAAAAGACTCATTTGTTGATGATGGGATATATGTCCAGTTAAAATTTCAAAGTGGTGCTTCTGGAGAGGTCACATGACAGCATGATTGTTCAGCATACTATACTTGCAGGAAATATATAGTTCTAGCTAGAAGGTCTATAAATAACAATATAGAAAACAAAAGGAAATATTTTAGCAGCTACAGTAAGTTAAAAAAAGACACCTAAAGCTAAAAGGACAAGCTTTGTCTTAAGTTGCCCTCTTACACACATAGCAGGGAACCTGCAAAAAATATATAATGTATTTGCTATATTATATGATATAAGGTATCTATACTACCAGATTTCTCTGAAAAGTTGCAAACAGGGCTTTGAAGTGGAGCCCAGAGCTGGAGCGTGGAGCAGCTCCGGAGCAATGGAGCTGCAGGTTTTCGCCTGGAGCTGAAGCGGAGCTGGAGCACAGCTCCAAAGCCCTGGTTGCAAATTCACTTTACAAGGTGCCCAAGGCAATTGTCTTGGAAGGGTACAACAGGGTTTAATCACTGTTTCTGGGGGTGGGGGGGACCAGAAGAGAGGAAGGAGGAGGAGGAGGAATGTGTGCTGCACACATTTATAGACATAGCTGCCCTGACCTACCTATTACACTACACAAAGCTGCTCATACAATTTATTCCTACTCTTACATGGTGCAGATTTCATGAGTGGAGTTTGTTATGGGCTGATCACCTCTTTTGCAGTTGTGATCTCAATAGAGGCAATGTGGCTGAAACTCCCATGACATAATTACCTCATCTACCTTGTCTCTCATATCCTAGGACCAGCATGGCTACAACAACACTGCAAATAACAAAGAAGATTACAGGTGGGGTCTTAGCCTTTGAACTTGCTCCATCCTTGATCCAGAATAACAAAGATTTGTTTCTCTATTGGGCAATATGTGGCTCATCATTTACGCAAGGTGTTTGGAATGAGGATATTGTTTGAGGGGCCATTTTGGAAGAATGGGATATATTTCTTCATTTTTTCTTTTGCTGAAAGGTCTAGTTTGTTGCTTTTTTATGTGGTGGAAGCAAAACTAAGCAAAAAGAACAAGATTTCACTGTATTACCAAGAGAAGAGAATCAGTTCCATGAACGTTTAACTAGGGCACCTGCAACGTGAAATAGGAGCCCTTGACAGTTTGTAAAAGTAAAAATAAAATAAATTAATGCTGTTTTTTGAAGAACATACTGACATGTGCCCATTATTTGAAGGAAGAGGAATGCCTATTGCTTTCTCAGTACTTTCTAGAGTCTGGCCTCAGATGTTTTACCTTTACAAGCAGCAATTTAATAGAAAATTAGGGGTTTATTTTTCTTTGTTGTTGTTGGAGGAGAAGCTGCTTTGAAGCAGCATATTAATGGGAATCAACAAAGTCAAATAAAATCTGAGAACTTCCCACTTGGTAACATTTTTAAACAATAATATTTTACAATTTTTTTATCTTTATAACTATGTATAACCAAATGGTTTGTGTCGGCAAAATCTCTAGAGACAATGCTATGCACTTTTACATGTAAGGAAATCAAAACAAAGGTGCTTTAGAAGGTCAGATGCTTTTAAAAGGGACTTGCTACACACATGAAATTTGCATTTTCTATTAACCTTCAGTTATACAATGGAGAATCTGTTTAAAAACGATGGAGGGCTGAGTTCAGTTTGGCTGTTTATAAATTTAACCAAAAACCTGGAAAGGAGAAATAGCTGAACCAAAGTCTATTGCTGACTCATTTAAAGAGGGGAAACCTGAAACTGTTGTTGACATTTGTCCAGCCTGAAGCAGTCACTAGACTGCATCTCTTAATTGGGCTACCCAAGCCCTCGTCCTCTCTCACACAGCAGTCAGTCCATCCAGGCAACTGCATACATTTCCTGCTGCCAACACTTACCTGGATAAATCAAGAAGACAGTTTATAGATTTCCTCCTCCAGGGTAATTCACTTAGTTTTCTAGATGGCTGTGAAGCTTCCCAAAATTCTCACAACCATTTTTATATGGTTCAGAAAGGTAGAATGGTATTATTAGCTTACTGTACCAGCCTGGAACAATTCATTACTGAACAGTCACAGCAATGAGTGCTAGGTCAAACCTGTTGTCTTATTAGAGGTGACAACCATAGCTACAAAAAAAAGCATGAAAACCAAATTCAGTTATCAGCATTTTACAGAGAGAATTGTGATCAGATATTGTACATAAAACTAATCCAAAAATATGAACTGGTGTCTTGTTGTATTTTTCCCCCTCCTTGTGTGTACATAATGTATGTGAATGCCTGCAAATGAAGAGTGTATGCGGTTGAGCCTTAGTATATGTGGTTAAGCCTTCAGGAGTTTGGTAAAATATTTCTCATACAAACAGGTGTGTTTTCCCCCTCACGATTAAATGGATGCTCAGGGTAAGACAAAACCACGAACATCATTAGAAATGTTAGTTAAATAAGTGTTTTTTCTTGTTAATAGATTTGTTGTTCTGGTCTGCAAATTCAAACAAAAACCATGGCCAGTTGCCTTAGAGACTGGATAGCTTCTATATATCAATAAATGATGCCCCCTGGGGGATATGGAGGAACAACTGCAGTAGAAACACATTCAACATAAGTGTTGCTCCTCCAGAGTTCATTATTATCAATTGACATGATCCTGCCACACCTCCCCTCCACTTATCATCACTTGTAACACGACTCTCAATTGCTGAAAGATTAAGAAAAGAACATAAGAACAGCCATACTGGGTCAGAGGTATCCAGTATCCTGTCTTCTGACAGTGGCCAATGCCAGGTGCCCCAGAGGGAATGAACAGAACGGGTAATCATCAAGTGATCCATCCCCTGTTGCTCGTTCCCAGCTTCTGGCTAACAGAAGCTAGGGATTTATGTAGAGGCAATATGATATTTTCTGTCTTATTATCTATCCCTTTCTTAATGATTCGCAACATTCTGTTCTCTTTTTTGACTGCTGCTGTACATTGAGTGGATGTTTTCAGAGAACTATCCACAATGACTCCAAGATCTCTTTCTTGAGTGGTAACAGCTAATTTAGATCCCATTATTTTATATGAATAGTTGGATTATGTTTTCCAATCTGCATTATTTTGGATTTATCATCATTGAATTTCATCTGCCATTCTGTTGCCCAGTCACCTAGTTTTGAGAGATCCTTTTGTAGCTCTTTGCAGTCTTCCTGGGACTTACCTATCGTGAATAGTTTTGTATCATCTGGAGATTTTGCCACCTCACTGTTTACCCTGTTTTCCAGATCATTTATGAATATGTTGACCAGGACGCATCCCAGTAGAGACCCGTGCGGGACTCCACTATTTACCTCTCTCCATTCTGAGAACTGACCATTTATGCCTACCCTTTGTTTTCTTTTAACCAGTTACCAATCCATGAGAGGACCTTCCCCTTATCCCATGACAGCTTACTTTGCCTAAGAGTCTTTGGTGAGAGACCTTGTCAAAGACTTTCTGAAAGTCTAAGTACACTATATCCACTGGATCTCCCTTGTCCACATGCTCTTTACAAAAAAGATGTTGACTCTTCCCCAACAAGTTATGTTCATCTATGTGTCTGACAATTTTGTTCTTTACTATAGTTTCAACCAGTTTGCCCTGTACTGAAGTCAGGCTTACAGGCCTGTAATTGCCAGGATCACCTCTAGCCAGAGCCCTGAAACCAAACACTCTGCCCTAGCCCTGAGTCCCGTATCCCAATCCCCTCATCCCCAGCCCCACCCCAGAGCCCTCACTCCCCCCATCTTCTGCCCCAGCCTTGAGCCCCCTCTCACACTCTGAACCCCTCAGCCCCACCCGCACCATACATCACCTCCATACTGATGCACATAACAAAATTAATTATGCACATGGATGTAAAAAAATAGAGGGAACAGTGGTTGAAAGTCTATTCTCTTCCCTGGCCTGCCAACAAGTAAGTTGTTCTGCTCCCTTTTCAAGCTGATTGTTTTTAATTGCAAACACTGGAAAAACAAATCTGCTTCTGAAACACTGAGTGGATTTCACTGTGGTTTTTCATGGTAAGATCTGCATTATAACAAGACCATTGATGCTGTACTAAGTCTTAAGAACAACTCTGATCTGATATACTGTCAGTAGAAGTGTCACTAATATCTTTATCAGGCTAGATACATTGTCAATGGAATACATTTTTCTGCCAAAATATTTAAAACAATATGCCTTATTAAAATGCTTCAGTGTGGAATTATTTCTTTGTAACAAAGAAAAATATATACACGTTAAAATAAGACTCAATACAGCTCTTAGGTTTAACTACAAGAGATTTTGCATGTCCTAATTTAATCCAGGAATGCACCAATATTTGAACTAGCTAGCTGGACAAATATCAAATTCAAAAGGCTGAAGTTCGGCTTGTAGAAGTATCTAATAACAATTCAAATTATCTACAAATTTGGCCTAAAAATCTTGTAACTATAGGACTTCATTGTGAGACTTCCAATATTTTATACATTCTCATGAAACCAGAAATACACACGTACCATCTTTCTTTTAATATTACTCATGCTTTCAGACCATTGGTGCACAAAAAGGAACACATACTTATTTTAAGTCATTTAGGCCAATGTATCACCCACATTTTACAACAAGAACAAGATACAATGAAGGCCAAAATTATTATTTGTTTAAGGTGCCTAAGTCCATACTTAAACAAATGGCCTGATTTGCAAAAGTCCTGAGCAATCAGAATCTAACATTGGCTTTAGAAGCAGGAATATTCAGAAGTGCTCATCACTGGCCTGGCTTTGCGCCTATTGAAGTCAATGGGAATAGAGTTAGAGCAATGCTGAACACTTTAAATTCTACCACAGAAGCTGACATATGGATTTAGGAGCCTAAGTTTAGGCACCTATATTTGAACACTTGGCCTTAGTTTTTATAAATCATTAATATTTTAATATCTTATATTTGAACTGATGGTCTTTTATTGATCCTTATAAGCAGTGAAGGTTTAAACAGATAGAATTAGGGGATGTATTACCATTTCAGCCTAAGACCTGGAATATTTTGTACTTGTGATTCCTTAAATGTATCTCTATTTGCATTCTTTTTCCTGTTGTCTGTGTTCAGACTGAAGACACCAGCATTACATTGACACAGACTCACTGTTAAATGAACATAATACTCAACTCAATCTTTGTCAAAGATCTTGATGCAGATATTGCAAATGATCTCTCTGAAGCAGGCAAAAATTAAAAGAATACTGCAAAGTCTATTCAGGAGAGTAAATCAAGGAAACATTCATTCATTTTTTCAGAGGTATTAGATTAAAGAAAAAATAATTTTCCACCTGTAAAAAATGGTTCTTACATTCTCTACAATGCTATAACCTTTTTTCCTTTAACAAACAGCACATTCTAAATTAAGGGTTTTATGTTCAAGATTTAATTATTGCACCTTGTTCAACAACTAAAAGATAACTGCAGAAGAGACATTGTGGCATGTCACAATTAACCATGGATTTTACAATAGTGTTTTTCGCTCTATATTTTGTCTTATAATGATGGTAGCAATACTAGAAAGAGAAATTTCCTTTATATAGATGTGGCTAACCTTTAACACAGACAGCTTTCATCTTCTTAAATCAAATCTTTATGCAACTAGAGAATTAAGCATAGCACTACGTTTTCTTGGATATGAAAGATAATGACAGCATTATGGTGCCTAATAACGCAATCAAAGGACTTTGACTTACACACATATACCTTTTTTATTATGGATCTTTTATGCCCGTGGAGACAAGTATGCTGACCACCTAAAAGCTTTTGCTCTAAAAGCCTTGAAATTACAGTCACAAGCAGACAACTTCAGTGAATGTGTGTTAGCACTATGCACGTCACCAATGGCACAGAGTAAATACATAGTCACTGGAAAACACTTCCTTTCCATGTTTGAAAGTAACTTGCAATTTTGCTGTGTACATGATACATTTGAAGGACATACAAGATCAGTCTCTCAAGTTCATAGATTCATAGATACTAAGGTCAGAAGGGACCATTATGATCATCTAGTCCGACCTCCTGCACAACGCATGACACAGAATCTCACCCACCCACTCCTGCGAAAAAACCTCACCTATGTCTGAGCTATTGAAGTCCTCAAATTGTGGTTTAAAGACTTCAAGGAGCAGAGAATCCTCCAGCAAGTGACCCGTGCCCCATGCTACAGAGGAAGGCGAAAAACCTCCAGGGCCTCTTCCAATCTGCCCTGGAGGAAAATTCCTTCCCGACCCCAAATATGGCGATCAGCTAAACCCTGAACATATGGGCAAGATTCACCAGCCAGATACTCAGGAAAGAATTTCTGTAGTAACTCAGATCCCACCCCATCTAACATCCCATCACAGGCCATTAGGCCTATTTACCGTGAATATTTAAAGATCAATTAATTACCAAAATCATGTTATCCCATCATACATCTCCTCCATAAACTTATTGAGTTTAATCTTGAAGCCAGATAGATCTTTTGCCCCCACTGCTTCCCTTGGAAGGCTATTCCAAAACTTCACTCCTCTGATGGTTAGAAACCTTCATCTAATTTCAAGTCTAAACTTCCTGATGTTTATATACTTCCAATGTATATCCATTTGTTCTTGTGTCCACATTGGTACTGAGCTTAAAGAATTCCTCTCCCTCTCCGGTATTTATCCCTCTCATATATTTATAGAGAGCAATCTTATCTCCCCTCAACCTTCTTTTAGTTAGGCTAAACAAGCCAAGCTCCTTGAGTCTCCTTTCATAAGGCAAGTTTTCCATTCCTCGGATCATCCTAGTAGCCCTTCTCTGTACCTGTTCCAGTTTAAATTCATCCTTCTTAAACATGGGAGACCAGAACTGCACACAGTATTCCAGGTGAGGTCTCACCAGTGCTTTGTATAACGGTACTAAAACCTCCTTATCTCTACTGGAAATACCTCGCCTGATGCATCCCAAGACCGCATTAGCTTTTTTCATGGCCATATCACATTGGCAGCTCATAGTCATCCTATGATCAACCAATACACCAAGGTCCTTCTCCTCCTTAGTTACTTCTAATTGATGCTTCTCCAGCTTATAACTAAAATTCTTGTTATTAATCCCTAAATGCATAACCTTACACTTTTCACTATTAAATTTCATCCTATTACTATTACTCCAGTTTACAAGGTCATCCAGATCCTCCTGTATGATATCCCAGTCCTTCTCTAAATTGGCAATACCTCCCAGCTTTGTATCATCCGCAAACCTTATTAGCACACTCCCACTTTTTGTGCTGAGGTCAGTAATAAAAAGATTAAATAAGATTGGTCCCAAAACTGATCCCTGAGGAACTCCACTGGTAACCTTCCTCCAGCCTGACAGTTCACATTTCAGTAGGACCCGCTATAGTCTCCCTGTTAACCAATTCCTTATCCACCTTTCAATTTTCATATTGATCCCCATCTTTTCCAATTTAACTAATAATTCCCCATGTGGCACGGTATCAAATGCCTTACTGAAATCTAGGTAAATTAGATCCACTGTGTTTCGTTTGTCTAAAAAATCTGTTACTTTCTCAAAGAAGGAGATCAGGTTGGTTTGGCACAATCTACCTTTTGTAAAACCATGTTGTATTTTGTTCCATTTACCATTGACCTCAATGTCCTTAACTACTTTCTCCTTCTAATTTTTTTCTAAGACCTTGCATACTGCAGATGTCAAACTAACAGGCCTATAGTTACCCGGATCACTTTTTCTCCTTTCTTAAAAATAGGAACTATGTTAGCAATTCTTGAATCATATGGTACAACCCCCGAGTTTACAGATTCATTAAAAATTCTTATTAATGAGCTTGCAATTTTGTGTGCCAATTCCTTTAATATTCTTGGATTAAGATTATCTGGGCCCCCCGATTTAGTCCCATGAAGCTGTTAGAGTTTCACTTCTACCTCAGATATGGTAATATCTACCTCCATATCCTCATTCCCATTTGTCATGCTACCATTATCCTTAAGATCCTCTTTAGCCTTATTAAAGACTGAGGCAAAGCATTTGTTTAGATATTGGGCCATGCCTAGATTATCCTTAACCTCCACTCCATCCTCAGTGTTTAGCGGTCCCACTTCTTTCTTTGTTTTCTTCTTAGCGGTCTCACTTCTTTCTTTGTTTTCTTCTTATTTATATGGCTATAGAACCCTTTACATTGATTTTAATTCCCTTTGCAAAGTCCAACTCTACTTGACTTTTAGCCTGTCTCACTTTATCCCTACATGTTCTGACCTCAATAAGGTAGCTTTCCTTGCTGATCCCTCCCATCTTCCACTCCCTGTATGCTTTCTGCTTTTTCTTAATCACCTCTCTGAGATGCTTGCTCATCCAGCTTGGTCTACAACTCCTGCCTATGAATTTTTTCCCCTTTCTTGGGATGCAGGCTTCTGATAGCTTCTGCAGCTTTGATTTAAAGTAATCCCAGGCCTCTTCTGCCTTTAGATCCATAAATTCTTCAGTCCAATCCACTTCCCTAACTAATTTCCTTAATTTTTGAAGGTCAGCCCTTTTGAAATCAAAAACCCTAGTCGCAGATTTTTGTTAATCCTTCCGTTCAGTTTGAACTGAATTAGCTCATGATCACTTGAGCCAAGATTATCCCCTACAACCATTTCTTCTATGAGGTCCTCACTAAAAGCAAATTTAAAATGGCATCCCCTCTAGTCAGTTCAGCAACTACTTGATGAAGGAATCCATCAGCTATCGGATCTGGGAAAATCTGAGCCCTATTAGTATTACTAGCACTCGTCCTCCAGTCTATATCTGGGAAGTTAAAGTCTCCCATGACCACGCAGTTTCCATTAGTATTTACTTCATTAAAAACATTAAAGAGGGCTCTATCCATATCCAAATTAGATCCCGGCAGTCTATAGCACACCCCAAGCACTATCCCATGGGAGGCTCGAGTAGTTTTCCTCCCCAATGTAATTTTTGCCCAGACAGACTCTGTCTCATCCATTCCATTGCTTCTTATTTCTTTACATTCTACCTCATCATTGATATACAATGCTACTCCACCACCTTTACTTCGGTCTTTCCTAAACAGCACATACCCTTCAATGCCTGTAGTCCAGTCATTACTACTATTCCACCATGTTTCTGTTATCCCTATAATATCTGGTTTCACTTCCTGCACCAGTAGCTCTAGTTCCTCCATTTTGTTACCTAGGCTCCTCGCATTGGTGTACAAATACCTTAATTTTTGCTGTTTGGCCTCGCTCACATTCTGTATCCTATTAGGCATGGTCGTTCTACAGCCAGTATAACCTATTAGACTGGTATCCACATTGCCCTTCCTCCTTATATACATTCTCCTACCCACGGCTGTATCCTTTCTTACTTTGCTTTCTTCCCTCTCAATGCTAAAATCCGGTGTGGAGATTACCTGGACATCTCCCAACCATCTTCCCCAAATTCCTAGTTTAAAGCTCTCTTAATCAGTTGTGCCAGCCTCCATCCTAGAAGTCTATTTCCTTCCCTACTCAGATGAAGTCCATCCCGAGAGAACTGTCCTCTATCCATGAATGCCTCCCAGTGACCATACATCCCAAAGCCCTCCTTATAACACCACTGCCAAAGCCATCTGTTGATAGTCATAATCTTGTCACACTTTTGTTGCCCTCTAGGAAGAGGCAGAATCCCACTAAAGATCACCTGAGCCTTGATTTCCTTAAGGGTCTTCCCCAGCCTAGCATAGTCTCCCTTAATACTTTCAAGCGAGAATCTAGCCGTATCATCTGTTCCCACATGAAGGATAATTAGGGGATTCTTTCCTTTAGGATCCTTTTCAACCTCAGGTCTACATCCCGTATCTTAGCACCTGGAAGACAGCATACCCTTCTATTCTCTGGATCAGCTCTGGTTACAGGCTTGTCTATTCTTCTCAGTAAAGAGTCCCCGATCACATATACCTGCCTTTTCCTGGTGACGGTGCTCTTCTCCAGTCTATCCCCTGTTCCCTCTGTCTGCAAGTTCTTTCCATTCCTATTCTCCCTTGTAATCCTCTTCAACCCATCCTGTATCCTCCTGGTGCTCATATTTGGTGTAATCTTCATTGACTCTTCCCCTTTTCCTATAGGACTAGCTGCTCTTCTCTTCTTCCTTGCCCTTCCACCTTCAGTGACTACCTGCTGAGCCCCTTCTTTATTTTCCAACTCTGCAAACCTGTTCTTGAGCTTTATTTCTCCTTCACTAGCCCATCTTTTCCTCTGCCTGGTTCTTTTAGTCACATGCTTCCAATGACCACTTTCCTCACCCAGTCTCCCCTCAGAATTCCTCAGTCCTGCTTCCATCTGCAAGTCTGAGTTTTCCCTTCAGATACTCATGTCTTTGCTCCATAATCTGCTTGAACCCCTTTCTAAACTCAACCAGACTTTCCACCTGCATCTCCAAGCCTCAGATCTTTTCCTCCATCAGCTCTATCAGACGGCATTTCATGCAGACAAAACTCTTACCAGGTACCCCCTCCAGGATCATGTACATACCGCAGCTTCCACATCCAGTCATCTTCATTGTGTCTTCCACTACATGAATCACTCCCACTGCTGCCTCTGTATCTGTCATAGCCTTCCCACCTAAACCCTGTTAATCTGGGAAACAAACCACACCAAAACACCATCGCCCACAGCAAAAACCAACCCCAAACAAGCACCACAAGACAAACTCCCCTGTTTACAGCTCTGTTTGCTGGCTCCTGTGCTGCTGCCTGACTGGCTGGCTACCTTTATAGGACCCCTAGTCAGAGAAGCCCCGCCCCTCTAATGAGGGCTCAGCTTCTCTCCCAGCACAAAGCCCCTACAAGCCTCTACACATACAAGTAATACAAATACAAAACCAAATACAAATACCTTCTCCTCCAACAGACGTCCCACTCAAACTCCCCTGTTTACAGCTCTGTTTGCTGGCTCCTGTGCATTTACAGAGAACTGTTGCATTTAGTTAACTATGGTTACATCTTGCATGTTTTCCCTGCTATGGATGTTCTGTGGCTTTAGGGCTGACACTGATGCCCACAACATCATCACTAACACTTTGTAGCACAGGTCTGTCCAGGTGCAGAAAGAGGAATCTGTATTTTCTGTGACCAGAGGCAGAACTTCTGGTACAGAACATCATCATGTTCTACAGACAGCTATATTATTTATATAATTAAAATAAATATTAATATTATTCTATGGTATTACATATAGCTGACTGTAGAACATGATGGTGCCAACAGATACATGGAACACTCAAATGAAGTTATCAAGCAGTCAGGAGTGTGGATCTGGGTCATTACCACCACTGATTAATGGTACAGGAAAGGTAGATTAAATGTTTATGATCACCCTCTCTCAGAATACTTGGGTGAGAGGACATTAATGAATTTAAAATTGATGAAAGGATGGACTTTTCCCACAGAACAAATGATTAAACAGTTGGAACTCATTTTCAGCCTGATCATTGAAGTCAATGGCTTATAATGATTCAAAAAAGGCTTGGACATATATAACAGGGATATCCATAGTTGTTATAGTAACTATTAAACAAAATAATAGTTTGGGAAGGGATATAAACCTTCCTACTCCAGGACATAAGCAAATCACTAGCTACAGAGGATTTGGCAGAAATATTGCATAGGGGGAGTGTCATAAATATAAAGGGAAGGGTAAAACCTTTAAATCCCTCCTGGCCAGAGGAAAAACCCTTTCACCTGTAAAGGGTTAAGAAGCTAAGACAACCTCGCTGGCACCTGACCAAAAGGACCAATGAGGAGACAAGATACTTTCCAAGCTGGAGTGGGGAGGGGAACAAAGGGTTCTCTCTGTTGGTGTTGTTGTTTTTGCCGGGACCAGAGCAGGAATGTAGGTCAGAACTCCTGTAAAAAGTCAGTAAGCAATCTAGTTCGATATGTGTTAGATTCTGTTTTGTTTAAATGGCTGATAAAATAAGTTGTGCTGAATGGAATGTATATTCCTGTTTTTGTGTCTTTTTGTAACTTAAGGTTTTGCCTAGAGGGATTCTCTATGTTTTGAATCTGAGTACCCTGTAAGGTATTTACCATCCTGATTTTACAGAGATGATTCTTTTACTTTTTCTTTAATTAAAATTCTTCTTTTAAGAACCTGATTGCTTTTTCATTGTTGTTAAGATCGAAGGGTTTGGGTCTGTGTTCACCTATGCAAATTGGTGAGGAGTTTTATCAAGCCTTCCCCAGGAAAGGGGGTGTAGGTCTTGGGCGGATTTTGGGGGGGAAAACGTTTCCAAGTGGGCTCTTTCCCTGTTATATTTGTTAGATGCTTGGTGGTGGCAGCAATAAAGTCCAGGGACAAAAGGTAAAATACTTTGTACCTTGGGAAAGTTTTAACCTAAGCTGGTAAAAATAAGCTTAGGGGGTCCCCACATCTGTACCCTAGAGTTCAGAGTTCGGAAGGAACCTTGACAGAGAGTTTATCCCATAACCATCTACTGCAGGGTTGCTTGAACCACCCTCTGTTGGTACTGGCCAACATTGGTACTGGCCACTCCTGCAGACAGGATACTAGATTAGATGGACCAGTAGTCTTACCCTGCACTACAATTTCTATAGTCCTGTTAACCTATATTAGACACTGTAGGAAGAAAATAAGGAGAAAGATCTATGATTTCCAATTAACTTGATGGAAGAAAAAAAACACAGAGCTTTTCTTTTACCATGATTCCATATTGCCAAGGCAAACAATTCTGCAATTCTTTTGCCTCCTGTTCTTTCTGTTTCTTTCTTTCCCCAAAGGATATGTCTTCAGCCCTGCTCCTCACTCTTTCACAAGGCAAAGACCATCTCATATCTCTCCCACCCTGCTGTCTTTTGAGATGTTGCCTGTTAAGATCTTAGTCTTTCTTGCACATTCACAAACTTGCACCTGCATTTTGTAAGTGCCAACACCTGCATGAATACTGTGAGAATTCTAACACAAGCATCAGTGGGTTTGGTGGGTGCAAATTTCTGCACCTGTTTGCAAGCAGGTGTTACAATATTTAAAAGGATCATGCATCTATCACACATTTTTGGTCTGTGTGCACATGGAGGCTGTGGAGAGGCTTCGCTGAAAGTTAACCTCTCCCCAAACTCTAAAGGGCCCAAGTCACAAAGATCAGATCAAACGCAGGTCCAGACTTCACCCAGCTTCCAAATAGCATGCATATATATGTATATATACATTTTCTCTTTTATTTTCTCTCTCCGTATTGGTATTCAAATATCTTTGGTAAATTTTCATAGATTTTTGTCCTGTGCTGTTCACTTTCAGGATCTATGAGGTTTTGATTGTTTACTTCCCAGCCATTGTCAGGGATCCTTCAAGGTCGAGGATGATCTCTTTCACAGGTTTTATGTTTCAAGGGTCCTTTGGTGACTGAGGAGTCCGATCCTTGAGCCACAGGGTTGCTGGAAGACATTGCAGGTCATGTTAGAAACAGGGTTGGGCCATGATTGCTGCATAATAGTTGTCTTTCCTTTCTTTTCTGGCATTTTTCTGTGACCAGGGCAAGGAGATTTTCCTCAAAAGTGAACGTTCCCTCTCTGACAAGTCTTTGCCAGTTGTCCCTATCCTGGACTGCTGTCTCCCACTGTGTGGTGTTGATGCCACTACTCTTGATGTTTATCTTGAGGGTGTCTTTAAAGTGTTTCTTTTGACCTCTCCATATCCTTTCTCTTTTGGTGAGTTGGGCATACAGCAGTTGTTTTTGTAAGTGTATATCAGGCACATAGTGCCCACTCCACTTAAGCTGGTGCTGGATAATCAGGGCCTCAACACTGAAGATGTTGGCCTCTGTGAGGACACTGACATTAGTGTGATGGTCCTCCCACTTTATGTTGAGGATCTTCCAAAGAAAGTGCTGGGGCTAGCGTTCCAGGTTTTTCAGGTGTTTTCTATAGGTCACCCAAGTCTCACAGCCATAGAGGAGAGTTGGGATTACAACTGCTTTACAAACTAAAGTCTAGTATGTGTTCTGATGTTGTGATTTTTGAACACCCACTGAGACAGTCTGCCAAAGGCAAGGCTGGTACAGCAAATTCTGCATTGAATCTCAACATCTATGTCTGCCCTCTGTGAGAGATGGCTGCCAACATAGGCAAAGTTTTCTACATTTTCCAGTTCTTTTTGTCAATGTAGATCTTCCTTGCTGGATCTGATGATTGGCCTGGTAGAGAACTTTTGTTTTGCCAATGTTCAGAGTTAGCCCTAGGTTTCTGTAAGCTTCAGAGACGCTATTACGGGCTGTTTGTAGATCCCCCTTTGAGTGTGCAACTACATCACAATCATCCGTGAACTGGAGTTGGGTTATTGTTGCCAATATTACTTTAGTTCTGGCATGGAGATGAGAAAGGTTGAAGAGGTTTCCGTCAATCCAATATTGGATGCTAATGGGTTAATGTTTTCATAGCTGCTAAGAAAATGGAGAAAAGGGTGGGTGCCAGTATACAACCTTGTTGTATGCCAATTCAGATGACAAATGGCTCAGAGGTAGAGCCACTGCACAGGATGGTGGCAGTCATCTGGTCATGGAGGAGTCTTACAATGGTGATAAATTTGCTTGAGCAGCCAAACTTTGACACAGAGCCTCACAGTTGACAGAGTCGAAGGCTTTGGTCAGATCAATAAAGGCCATTTACAGCTGCTGGCGTTGTTCATGACATTCTTCCTAGATTTGCCTGGCTGCAAAAATCATGTCAATTGTGCCTCGTGATGGTCTGAAGCCGCTCTGGGACTCTGGGAGTACTTCCTGTGCAAGAGGGAGCAGGCGATTCAGTAAGATTCTAGAAAGAATCTTCCCAGCAATGGAGAGGAAGGCAATTCCTTGATAGTTGCCACAGATGGCCCTGTCTTCCTTTTTGAAAATGGCAAAGATGTTAGCATTAGTAAGTCGGCAGGGATTTCTTCGGTGCACTAGTTTTTGAGGAGCAGCAAGTGAAACTTGATAGTCAGTGTTTCTCCCTCCACGTTCAGTTCTTCAGCTGGTATGCCATCAGGACCTGGAGCTTTATTGTTCTTCATTTGTTTAATTGCTTTGCAGACCTCCTCAGGTGTTGGTGGGTTGGCAAGAGTTTTCCAGATTGGGTGCTGGGGGACAGAGTCGATGGTGTCATCAGTCACAGTCGATTCTCAATTTAGAAGCTTTTGATAGCGTTCCTTCCAGTGCTGTTTGATGGATTCATTATCTTTGAAGGGTACTACCATCTTCGGACCTCAGAGGTGTGAAGCCACATGAGCTTGGTCCATACAGGGCCTTTGTCTCACAAAAAAAATCCCCGCATATCATGTCTGTCAGAGAATGTTTGCATTTCTTTTGCTTTGTCCTCCCACCATTTGTTTTTGATTTCTTGGATCCTCCTTTGAAATTCAGCTTTGAGTTGATGGAAAGAGCTCTAGTTGTTTTTGCCAGTCACAGAACACTCTTCTCTTCTGTCCAAAAGGGCTGTAATCTCAATATTGTTGTTGTCAAACCAGTCCTGATGGCAGCAGGTAGTAGTGCCAATGGATACCTTGCAAACCTCATGCATGGTCTGTTTGAGGGCTTCCCAGTTTTCTTTGACACTTGTGTTGTTATTTCCATGCATGTATATGACTAGCTTTTCGCTGAGGAATGTTTGGAAGTTCTCTTGGTGTACTGAGGACTGAAGTCTTTGGATGTTGTATTGCTGCCTGTGTGATTTGGATTGCTTTCTATGTTTTGGTGCAATCCTGATGCACATGACGGACCTCACCAAGTGGTGGTCAATTCAGCAATCATCGGCTCTTCTCGACATGGGTGATTTGGACATCTCTTAGATCCTGTATTCTTAAAATGACAGTCTAGAAGATGCCACTGTTTTAAGCAGGGGTGTTGCAAGGTTGATTTGTACTTCTTGCTTTGTATGAAGATGGTGTTTCTGCAAGGTCATGCTCTGCACATTTGCTGAGTAGAAGGATGCCATTGGAATTGCCCACTCCTTCCTTCCCAATGGTGCTTCTCCATATGTTAGAATCTTGGTCAACTCTTGCATTAAAGTCCCCTAAAAGGATTATCTTATCTGTTTTTGAATGGATTACAAAATTTTATCAAGATCAGTGTAGAAGGATTCTTTATTCTTCTTCAGCATCAAGAGTTGGTGCATATGCACTGATGGTAGTAGCAAATGACTTATTGACCAGTTGGATGCAGAGGGTCATAAGGTGCTCATTGATGCTGACAGGTTTCTCACTCAGGAGGTTGACTAGAAAGTTTTTGATTGCAAAGCCAACACTATGTATTCACCTGTCACTTGCTGGTTTTCCTTTCCAGGAGAAAGTGTAATCACCACCCTCTTCCCTCAAGTGGCCTTCATCTGCACATCTTGTTTCGCTGAGAGTTCTCAGGCAACAATTGCTGTTCTGTGTTTAGGACTTTCACTTTTTGATTTGGCTAGTAGGGTATGGACTTTCCAAGTTGCAAGAAACATTTTTGTTTTTCGACTGCATTGGGAGTGATCCCTTTGGATAGGATAGCCTATGTTTGGGGTACCTTTTCTAACCCCTTCCCCATATGGGGTGAGCAGAGGAGTTCCTAAAAAGGCCTCCTTGGTCATGAGTGTTGCTTCCGAAAATGCCCCTATCCCAAGGGGCATGTGATGACCATCTTGCGGTCACCCCCTGCATGTGGGTCTGTGACTAGGGACTCCTGGTGACCACTTCACCTATCCCCATCACCACTTGCCCATTGCCACAGGACTTTTATGGGTACAGGTGGGGAAAATGTTCTTCCTGTGAAAGAAGCCTGCGTATGAGTAGTTTAATGTGCGGGGAGCTGTTACACTCTGCCAGCCACACAAATCTTGGCAGAAGAGGCACCTGCGTCCAGTGGCAAGGAGGTCAAAGACGGCAGGGGGTTCTCCTCCATTGTAGCCTTCGGCCGCCTTTGAAGCCATTGAGAGGTGATCCACTTCATCTGCCTGTTCCGCCATTGAGGTCTTATACTGGGTTGTGTTGTGCTGGGCTACACTTTGTCTGGTACCTCACCTTCCACCTTATTGCCATGGGTGACCCCACCAGGAGTACAGGACTCCAGATGGCATCGCTCTTAGGGTCTTAAATATATTCAAGCTTCTTCACCAGGTCAAGGTGGCTTACCACCCAAGGAAAAGACTTACCACCAAAACACACATTGATCACATGATGGAACTACACGTTTCCATGTTTTATCACAGTCTGACTTGTCCTTTATTTTCTAGAGTACTGTGAAACAATAAAGAAGGATTTCATGTACCTACAGGGTTAGTCAACTGAGGACTGGTTCACCTCAGCTAAAGTCGAGGGGTGGGATGGGATTTTTTTTTTCCTGAAGATGATGTGTGTGACATGGTCCTTTTATTTCACAACTGGAAAAGTATAAAACCACAAGGAGGTCAGCATCTGAGGGAGCCTCTCTTCAGACCATACAGAAAAGGCATATTAATGTGTTGTAGAATGTTAACATCTCCATATGTGCTTCCGTTTGTTCCTCCAAGCGACCAGCAATATAATAAAGATATGTATCATGTCACCTTAATTACTGAACCAAATATCACGTGCCAAACCCACTGCAGTAGACTTGGCATGTTATCACTTCCTAGAACTCTTTCCAATTATTGAACAATTGCTTCCTCAACTTCTTAAAAGGAAAACAATTAACATATAGGAATTGCTATTTCAAGCAAGTTTCAAACTTTTACATAATTTTCCAGCTGCAGTCCTACTAGGGATCAAACTGCTGTGAAGGATATCACAAATTCTTCTTACCACTTTCTTTCACCTCGATACAGTACCTCCCTCACTGAAAGCATAAGTCAATATCTTTCATCAAGAAATAAATGACTTGTTAGTAACATTCAGAGTCTGATTTCTTTTTTTTAGAAATATGAAACAGCAACAGTATAAAGGTTTCTAATGGGAATTCAGCTGCAAGGAAGTTTTGTTTCTTTTGAAATGGCACAATTTTAAAAAGGAAATAATTATGCATTGTTCCTTTTTTCATTCCTTTTGCCAACTAGCTCTTTACAGAAAGGTCATAAAACCAAACATATGTGAGAGTAATCCACATCCTTCAAAAAATCACGTATGTTTCTGCATGCAGGAAGCAACATGGTCCATGCATTAACCTGGAAGACATGAGCTGTGAATTCTGTTCCTGAGTCTAACGCTCATCTGTTGTGTGATCTAAGACAAGTTGCTTCACGTCTCTATCAGGCTTTCTCACTCAAATTAATTCTTCTCTTCTTTTGTAAAGTAATTCCAGATCTACAAATGAAGAACTAAGTCTTATATAAATGTATAACTATATATACTACCACTATGATCAGTCCAAATGTTAGGTGCACTTAGGTTACCTTGCCTCCTATTCCAAGTAACAAACTCTGCACAAGCCCACATGCTATATATACAACTTTTCTGTTGGGATGGAGGAAAAATGGGAGAAGAGATAAGAACCAAGTCAGACAGATATTAAACTCAGTGTTTAATTTATTACATCTAGAAGGTCCTCTGGTACCATGCTGATGGGCACAGCATGAGAACTTGAAAAGGATAAATTAAGTTATATATTGAAAAGCAATTATAGATTTTTTTTAAGGAGGTAGATAAAATATATTCATTACAGCTTTTTCCTTTTCCTCTGAGCCTATATAAGTTGGAGTCATACTACTCAATTTTCAGGCAGAGGCATACAAAAACTGTCAGCAACATATATTTTAAGACTCCCTAAAACATACCTAAACTAGCATTTCTTCCGAATAGGTGACAGAATATGTGATGGCATGGAGTGATAGAAAGGTTTTAAAGTAAGAGTTTGGAATTACCTGTATATCTTGTAGTTTTGTTGCTTTTGAATAATACAGCCATCCTAAACCCATACAGCTCTACCACACCATCATGTTTATATATATATATATATATATATATATATATATATATAAACATGATATATATATAGGTGTACTCTGTGTGAATGTATATGTAGATACGCTACACAGCACCAAAATGCAGTTGCCTATGGAATGGAATGTGGAGGCTACTTAATTGGCACAGGTGAGGACACAAAATGATGACTACCCTACCTAACTCAAAACTGCTATAAATATTCATAACAGAAGATAACAATGCATAAAACTAAACTCTAATCAACATCACACTCCTCGTTAGCTGTAAATGACCCTGCATAGAAAAAGTAAACCATCCCCTGAATTGAAAACAAAGTTTCCTTTTATCTTGCTCATTTTTAGGCCCACTAATGATCACTAAATCCTAGGCAACTAATAGTGTGAAGCAATTTAAGTGCTAATCAGACGTCAGTAAGAGGAAAAAGCTTACTGCAAACCTGTGCTGCTGTGGTCTAATCTGCGTTCATTTATTATCAAATTCTACTGTGACTTTCCAGACTTGTCATTGAAAAATTGGGAAATCTCTCATGTGCAATATTAAAACATCATTTGCATTGTTTTGAGGGCCTTGTGCAAGATCAAGCACTAGAAAAAAAGAAGGTATGAGAAGAAATTAAGAGCTGGAATGTGTCCCTGCAGATTGTGCAATAGAGTTATAAAAGTTACTTAACTATAGTGTAGCTTTTCATTCTATTTTTGCCAATGTCTGATTCATGAGGGTCAAAGTTAAAATTTTCAGAACTAAGGACAGAGGAACTCAGTTCTGAATCAATTTGGTATGAATTTCTTCTCACTCTTTTACTGAACAGCTTCATTCTTGACTCTCTTGTACCTTATGTACCCATTTAAACCTGTGGGAAGCATGAACAAAACGAGTGCAAAATGTTACCATTCTGATAAGTTAGCATTTTAGAAAGACTTGACACAGGTGTAAATGACTGTGCAATGTGCCTGCAGGAGGGAGAAGTCCTCATGGAAGGGTAAGTCCAAGGTCAAGTTCAATGAAATCCCAGACAGAACTAGAGCTCCGAGGGAAACAGCACATAATGACTTTTTGAAAGTAACTTGAGTAGCGCTAAGTACGTCCTGCTTCAAGTTATTGTGTTTTAATGAAGCTGCTCTACATGGGCCCCAAAAAATCCAGTACCCATGATACCGTTGATAGTTCTTTGGAAAATGCAACAGTGGTGGGTGTGGTCTGGAGCCCTGCACAGGACTTTTTAAAAATCCTGCTCCCACTATTATGGCGGCAAGTCCTGCGGGACCTGTGGGATCACAGTCCCACTGCAGGGCTCTCTGCTAGTCCTGCACAGGGCTCTAGTGTGGTATAAAAAGCAGGACAGAAATTAACCAAACCAAGTAGTACATATTTTACAAGTCTCATTGCAATACTAACATCTGTTTTTAAAATCCAATAAATGCATTTTCCATGTGTGAGAAGTCAGCTCTGTGTAATTTGAAGCAGAATGTCTGATAATTCTCAGTGTAGCAGTGATTATTTTTCCAGGCCTCTAGACTGATTGAGGACCACGTTGTGAGGCTGAGGGCAGAGGGGAAGGCAGATGAAGGGCATGTTGGGAAAAGTATTCAAGGAGCTTACCCACATCATCCCCATCCCCTGTTGTGGTTCACTCTTGATCCTATTGTGGACCCCCAAGGTCACACATCACTGTTTAATGGGAAGGGAGGAGGTAAAACCTAGGTCTTACCTCTTTCTGCACTGGCCCATAGAGTAGACACAATGAGAAGAATGGTTCAACCTGTGAAGTCTCATTGCATACTGAGCAGCTCAGGGAAGGAAAGGAACCCTATAGTACTAATTAAAGAGGTCTATTCTGAATAACTCAATTTCAGACCAGGAGAAGTCTGAGGGGTCCATTTTTCAGAATTACATTCATTTATGTAAGTCATGGCATTACTTCACAGTCCTGGAACTTCAGCAGCATTCTTCTTGCCACAGTGTTTTTGAGAAGTTTATATCAATTTCACTGTTGTTAATAGTAAAAAGTTAAAATCAATAAATACTAACAACAGTAAATTTATGTAGTGTTTAATATCCTCAGACCATAGATTGTGTGTTTCTCTGGTATTCCCAAAGTAGCCAATTTTTTGTTTCTTAATAATAACTTTTATGGCAAGGGACACCATAGAAGTAAGAACACTTTTTTGTTAAGAAAGAACTTATTCTGGAGAGGGGAGAAAGCAGCATTTAGTCTGGTGTTTTCCTGGTTTGTTAATTTGGAGTAGATTGGGCATGAAGCGAAGGCCAATTGCCTGAGCTGAGGAATGCATTCTTATTATGAGTTTGGAATCTGAGTTATTGCAGACCCGGAGGCAGGCAATTTTGTTACTACTATAGATCTTTTGTCATTGGACTGGGGAGGGGAAAAAAAACCCAAAAATAAATGTGAGCGAGCCTTTTAATTTGCATATGCAAATTAATGATTTGGTACTTGACTTATCCTTTAGTACTTGTCTATCCTTTTAATACACTGGAGTGGTGAAGGCAGAGAGAAAGGGGGATAGGCGTGGCAAGAAAGGACAGAAGGAAAGGTAGTAGAAAGGGGAGTAGAGAACAATATACTTTGTTTTAGATATTCCCTGTGAGAATTAATATAACAAATGAATGCATTTGCATGGAAAAGATATGATCATTTTGATTGTGTTGTGCTACATTTTCAAAACGCCCGCATGTTCATTTGCCATCTGCAGCTGATATAAGCTACAGAGAAGATGGAGTGGTTTGTAAGTGAAGGGGATGGTTTAGTACTGTGACCATAAGGTTTTAAACACCTAGGGCAATATTTTGAAAAAAATTGCTGCCTGAAGTTAGGTTCCTAAATCCATAGTTAGGCACATAAATAAGTGGTCCTATTTACAAAAATGTTGTTTGCCCACCAGCTGCCAAAGATTTTAAATAATAAATCCCTTATTTAAATATTAGAAGCTTAACTGTAGGCATCTGTTTTTTAAAATCTTGGCTCTAGCGTAAACTACATCAGAACATTTTAAGGGAAATAAAATTGTTTACCATCAAGTTTATTTTATTGGGAGAGGTGAGAGGATGTTAGGAATGACACTATAAAAACATTTGGGACTAGATTCACAAAAAGAGTTAGGCATCTAATTGCCACTTTAGGCACCAAAATCCCAGAACCAGGCCCCACTGGGATTCATAATGCCTCTGCTTAGCTGCCCCCAAACCACGTAGGCTCCAAAAGGCACTGAGTGCCTACATTTTTGCAGTTAAAGTTCCCTAGGTGCCCCTGTTTTCTCCTCTGAGCATGTGCACTGCAGCCCCATTCCTCACACCTGGGTCCCTAAACCCCAGAGTGGTGCACAAACTGGAAGAATCATGGAAATGTAGAACTGAAAGGGACCTCAACAGGTCATCTAGTCCAATCCCTTGCACTGAGGTAGGACTAACTATTATCTAGACCAGTAGTCTCCAAACTTTTTCAATCATTCCCCCCATACCCACTCTGTGTCCCCCAGGAGCCGGGGCAGACATTGGGGGGTGAGTGGGACAGGATGGGGGAAGGGGAGCCATGCTTGGGAGTGGGGTGGTGAGTGGGGCAGAGCATGGGAGGGTCAGCCACGCTTTGGGCAGTATGGGGGAGCCACCGGTATCTCTCTTGCCAGAGCTATCCCTAAGGGCTCCTCCTTCTCACCCACCGGTGGCAGAGCCCGGTTACTGCCGGTAACTGCACTTTTAATATCTGGACAACTGGCTCTGGGACTGGGGCTGGAGTGGAACTGGGGGCAGAGCAGGGCTGGGTGGCACTCCATCCCCATTCCCCTGGAGGGGGAGGGGGCTAGCCCAGACCTCCTGTGCTCCCCCCAGACATTTCTCTGTGGCCCCCTAGGAGTGTGCACCCCACAGTTTGGGGACCACTGATCTAGACCATCCCTGCCAGGTGTTTCTCTAAACCAGTGGCTCTCAACCAGGGGTGTGTGTATCCCTTGGGGTATGCAGAGGTCTTCCAGGGGTACATCAACTCATCCAGATATTTGCTTAGTTTTACAACAGGCTACGTAAAAAGCACTAGCAAAGTCAATACAAACTAAAATTTCATATAGACGAAATGAGGAAGTAAGCAATTTTCAGTAATAGTGTGCTGTGACACTTTTGTATTTTTATGTCTGATTTTGCAAGCAAATAATTTTTAAGTGAGGTGAAACTTAGGAAATGCAAGACAAATCTGACTCTTGAAAGGAGTACAGTAGTCTGGAAAGTTGGAGAACCACTGCTCTAAACTGTTCTTAAAAACCTCCAATGACAGAGATTCTACAACCTCGCTCGGTAATTTGTTCCAGTGCTTAACTACCCTCAGAATTAGGAGGTTTTTCCTAATATCTAACCTAAATCTATCTTGCAGCAATTTAAGCACATTAATACTTGTCCTGTCTTCAGTGGTTAAGAAGAACAGTTTATCATGCTCCTCTCCCGAGCAACCTTTTATGTACTTGAAAGCTGTTATCTTGTCCCCCCTACGTCTTTTCTTCTCCAGACTATATAAACCCAATGTTTTTCGATCTTTCCTTGTAGGTCATGTTTTCTAGAACTTTAATCATTTTTGTTGCTCTCCTCTGGACTTTATCTATTTGTCCACATTTTTCCTGAAGTATGGTACCCAGAACTGGACACAATATTCCAGATGAAGCCTTATCAGTGCTGAGTAGAGTAGAAAAATATGTCTCATGTCTTGCTTAGAACGCTCCTGCTAATACATCCAAGAATAATGTTTGCTTTTTTTTGCAACAATATTACATTGGTGATTCATATTTAGTTTGTGATCCACTATAACCTCCGTATCCTTTTCTTCAATACTCCTTCCTAGGCAGTCATTTCCCATTTTGTATTTGTGTAATTGATTATTCCTTCCTAAGTGTAGTACTTTGCACTTGTCCTTATTGAATGTCATCCTATTTAATTCAAACCATTTCTCTAGGTTGTCAAGATCATTTTGAATTGTAATCCTGTCCTCCAAATCATTTGCAACCTCCTTTGTGAGGGCTTGTCTTCACGTACAGCACTGCAACGCCACAGCTGCACAGGTGCAGTTGTGCCACTGTAGTGCATTAATGAAGATGCTACTACACCGATGGGAGAGCTTCTCCTGTCAGCATAGTTAATCCCCTCCCCTGAGTGATGGTAACTGTGTCGATGGGAGAAGCTCTCCCATCGACATAGCGCTGTCTATACTGGGAGCTAGGTCAGTATAGCTAAGTTGCTCAGTGGTGTGGATTTTCACATCTCTAAGTGCCCTAGTTATACCAATAGAAGTTTGTAGTGTAGACATGGCCTGAATCCCAGTGATTTTCAAGGTACTGTGATAGACCCCGGAAAGTTGTGTACTGCAGAGGAGACCTATTGGGATCCAGGAGGTGGGCGGGCGGAGCACTGCTAAAGGACCTCCCCCCAGTCTAAGGGCAGGATCCACAGGACCTGGAAACCAAATGATTCTGGGGGACAACTAATGAACAACAGGGACAGGAGTGAGGTCAAAGGGTCAAATGAAGGGAACCTGACGGGGACCACGAGCAGAGAACCCCGGACAGCGCCTACTGTTCCTCGAAGGCATCAAGGGAGCCAGCGGACACGGCCCACAGGAACTCTGCCCGGATGCGTAACAGAACAGAGGATCGGAAATAAGTAGAGTAGTCTTATTGGGATCCAGGAAGTGGGCGGGCGAAGCTCGCCCACTGCTAACAGATCCCCCCCCAGCCTAAGGGGGAGATCCACAGGGCCTGGAGAGCCATATAATTACGGGGGACAACTAATGAAAAACAAGGACGGGAGTGCGGTCAAAGGGTCAAACGAAGGGAACCGGACGGGGACACCGAGCAGAGAACCCCGGACAGCGCCCACCACTCCTCAAAGGTGTCAAAGGAGTCAGTGGACGCCGCCCAGAGGAACTCTGCCCGGAGGCGTGAACGGACGGAGGATCGGAAATAAGTAGAGAGTCCTATTGGGATCCAGGAAGTGGGCGGGTGGAGCTCGTCCACTACGAAAGGATCCCCCCCCAGCCTAAGGGGGGGATCCACAGGACCTGGGAAGCCAACTAATTAAGGGGGACAACTAATGAAAAACAGGGATGGGAGTGCGGTCAAAGGATCAAACGAAGGGAACCGGACGGGGACACCGAGCAGAGAACCCCGGACAGCGCCCACCGCTCCTCAAAGGCGTCAAAGGAGTCAGTGGACGCCGCCCAGAGGAACTCCGCCCGGAGGCGTGAACGGACGGAGGATCGGAAATAAGTAGAGTAGTCCTATTGGGATCCAGGAAGTGGGCGGGCGGAGCTCGTCCACTACGAAAGGATCCCCCCCCAGCCTAAGGGGGGGATCCACAGGACCTGGGAAGCCAACTAATTAAGGGGGACAACTAATGAAAAACAGGGATGGGAGTGCGGTCAAAGGGTCAAACGAAGGGAACCGGACGGGGACACCGAGCAGAGAACCCCGGACAGCGCCCACCACTCCTCAAAGGCGTCAAGGGAGTCAGTGGACGCCGCCCAGAGGAACTCCGCCCGGAGGCGTGAACGGACAGAGGATCGGAAATAAGTAGAGTAGTCCTATTGGGATCCAGGAAGTGGGCGGGCGGAGCTCGTCCACTACGAAAGGAGCCCCCCCCAGCCTAAGGGGGAGATCCACAGGGCCTGGAGAGCCAAATAATTACGGGGGACAACTAATGAAAAACAGGGACGGGAGTGCGGTCAAAGGGTCAAACGAAGGGAACTGGACAGGGACACCGAGCAGAGAACCCCGGACAGCGCCCACCGCTCCTCAAAGGCGTCAAGGGTGTCAGTGGACACCGCCCAGAGGAACTCCGCCCGGAGGCGTGAACGGACAGAGGATCGGAAATAAGTAGAGTAGTAGAAGGCACATATACTGACCACTGGATAAGCAGTTTTCTGTTGCCTGACTGACCAGAGCAGGGGCTGCTCCAGGCTAGTGAGAACACCTGACTCCAATTAACCTGCAAAGAGTCAGGGGAGGCCGTTAAGCTAATGTGAACACCTGGCTCTAATTAAGGCCCCTCTGATACTATAAAAGGGCTCAATACAGACAGGCTGGGGGGACCCAGGGAGCCAGAGGAGAGGAAGTGTGGCTGAAGGACTGGGTAATGAAGACAACCTCAAGCCACTGGAAAGAGAACCCTAAAGTAAGGGTGAAGAAGGTGTTAAGAGAGCTGTGGGGAAGTGGCCCAGGGAAATGTAGCAACTCTGGCAGTGAAAGGTCAGCTGCCAACAGCTGCTGCCATTGGGGTCCCTGAGCTAGAACTTGGAGTAGAGGGTGGGCCCTGGTTCCCCCCAACCTGCCACTACAGAAACACCTCCTGGGAGGGGAAGACAGGCCCCTGTCAGGACAGGAGGCTAAACTGTTTGGGAATAAGCCCATAGGGACAACAGAGACTGTGGGAGTTCTCTCACCAACCTCCTTGCTGGCTTATGATGAAAAGGGCTTAGTAGGCTGTAACCCTGGCCCTAGAGAGAGAAGGGCTATGTGGAGGGTCGCAGTGAGCCTCTGAGTCTAGCCTGGAAGCGTGGGACCCACTAAGACAAGGTTGGAGCTCTGCCACAGTACCTAAAAGTTAGGCATGGTGATGCTCATCATCACCATACCTCTGTTTCTCTGTGAATCTAGTCATTAATGGATTCTATAATTCCCATAGCAATTTTAGAGGAGAAATTTGGAATGTGTTAGTAGCTAAATTTTCCTCATAGAATATCAGGGTTGGAAGGGACCTCAGGAGGTCATCTAGTCCAACCCCCTGCTCAAAGTGGGAGCAATCCCCATTTTTTGCCCCAGATCCCTAAATGGCCCCCTCAAGGATTGAACTGATAACCCTGGGTTTAGCAGGCTAATGCTCAAACCACTGAGCTATCCCTCCCACTCCTTCCTGCTTAGTGTTCTACACTTCTGTGCAATGATTGTCTTCATAGATTCCAAGGTCAGAAGGGACCATTGTGATCATATAGTGTATGGCCTATGTTATACAGGAGATCAGGACATGCCCAAAATAATTCCTAGTGCATATCTTTAAAAAAAATCCAATCTTGATTTGAAAATTTTCAGTGATGGAAAATCCACCATGTCACTTGATACATTGTTCAAATGGTTAATAACTCTCACCATGAAAAAATTATGGTCTATTAATTCCAGTCTGAACTTGTCTGTATTCAACTTCCAGCTACTGGATTGTGTTATACATTTCTCTGTTCGACTGAAGAGCCCATTATTAAATATGTGTTCCCCATGTAGATATTTATAGACTTTAATCAAGTCAACCCTTAACCTTCTCTTTTGTTTAGTTAAATAGATTGAGCTCCTTGAGCCTATGATTATAAGGCATGTTTTCTAACCCTTCCTAATCCTCTCTGAACCCTCTTTCATTTGTCAACATCCTTCTTGAACTGTGGACATCAGGACTGGACACAGTATTTCACCAGCGATCACACCGGTGCCAAGAACAGAGGGGGAAAAAGCCTCTGTACTCCTACTCAAGATTTTCCTGTTTATGCACCCCAGGATCACAGTATTCCAGAAGTGGTTGCTCCAATGCTGAATACAGAGGTAAAATAAGCTCTCTACTCCTACACAAGATTCCTCTCTTTATGCATCTCAGGATTGCATTAGCTCTTTTGGCCACAACATCACACTGGTAGCTCGTGTTCAGCTGATTATCCGCCATGATCCCCATATCTTTTACAGTGTTACTGCTTCCCAGGATAGAGTCCCCCATCCTGAAAATATGGCCTACATTTTCCTAGATGTATATGTTTCCATTTAGACATATTCAAATGCATATTATTTGCTTTCACCTCGTTTGCCAAGTAATCCCAATTGCTCTGAATCAGTGTGACCTGTCCTCTTCATTAACTACCACTCCCCCAATTTCTGTGTCATCTGAAAACATTATCAGTAATGTTTTCTTCAAGATCATTAATAAATACATTAAATGTTGGAGACCTATCAGATAGCCAGTTTTTAATCAATTTAATGCATGCCATGTTAATTTTATATTATTCTAGGTTTTTTATCAAAATGTTGTGGCATACCAAGTCAAACTCCTTACAGAAGTCTAAGTATATTAGGTCAACACTATGATATGATTTGATTTATCTATCTTTATCAACAAATTTGTAATCTCATTCAAAAAAGACATCCAGTCAGTATGACAAGATCTATTTTCAATAAATCCATGTTGCTCTGCATTAATTACATTACCCAGATTAATTTTTTTATTAATTAAGTCCCATATTAGCTGCTCCATTATCTTGCCTGGGATCAGTGTCAGGCTGACAGGACTATAATTACTTAGGGCATCCCATTTACTCTTTTTTTAAAAATTGGCACAATAGTAGCTTTCTTCTGGAACTTCCCCAGTGCTCCTAGAGCTATTGAAAATCAACCGTAACACTCCAGTGAGATCCTCAGCCAGCCTCTTCTAAAGTTCTTGGATGCAAGTTATCTGGACCTGCTGATTTTAAAATGTCTAATTTTTACTATCTTCTGCCTAACATTCTCTAGGGATACTGGTGGAATGTAAAGATTGTCACTAGGGCTGTCAAGCAATTAAAAAATTAATCGTGATTAATCACGTGATTAATTGCACGGCTAAACAATAATAGAATACCATTTATTTAAATATTTTTGGATGTTTTCTACATATTCAAATATACTGATTTTAATTACAAAACAGAATACAAAGTGTACTGTGCTCACTTTATTTTTATAACAAATATTTGCACTGCAAAAAAGAAAAAAATAAATAGCATTTTTCAATTCACCTAATACAAGTAGTGCACTCTCTTCATCATGAAAATTGAATTTACAAATGTAGAATTGTATACAAAAAAACCTGCACTCAAAAATAAAACAATGTAAAACTTTTAAGTCCACCCAGTCCTATTTCTTGTTCAGCCAATCACTCAGATAAACAAGTTTGTTTACATTTGCAGGAGATAATATTGCCCACTTCTTATTTACAATGTCACCTGAAAGTGAGAACAAGTGTTCACATGGCACTGTTGTAGCCAGCACCACAAGATATTTACGTGCCAGATACGGTAAAGAATCATATGTTCCTTGATGCTTCACTCACCATTCCAGAATGCATGCTTCCATGCTGATGAAGGGTTCTGCTCAATAACAATCCAAAGTAGTGTAGACTGACTCACGTTCATTTTCATCATCTGAGTCAGATGCCACCAACAAAAGGTCAATTTTCTTTTTTGGTGGTTCGGGTTCTATAGTTCATCAGAGTGTTGCTCTTTTAAGACTTCTGAAAACATGCTCCACACCTCATCCCTCTCAGATTTTGGAAGACACTTCAGATTCTTAAACTTTGGGTCAAGTGCTGTAGCTATCTTTAGAAATCTCACATTAGTATCTTCTTTGCATTTTGTCAAATGTGCAATGAAAGTGTTCTTAAATCGAACAACATCTGATGGATCATCATACGAGACTGCCATAACATGAAATATATGGCAGAATGCAGGTAAAACAGAGCAGGAGACATACAATTCCCCCCAAGGAGTTCAGTCAGTAAAAAATGCATTATTTTTTAATGAGTGAAGCTTTGAAAAAAAACGAAAAAACTTGGTAAGCGTGACAACTGAATTTTTTTAGTTTGAAAATTCTTGAGTGAAAGTTTAGGTCAGTTCACAGTTTATCCAAAAGGTTAAATTCAGTTCTCATATTTCCTAATTGTTTGGCCAATCTCTCACCTAGTCCTAGCGATCAAAGGCCCTGAATCTCTGTTCTCTTATTTGATTGTCAGCATTTTTCTATAATTCTTCCACATCAGTGGTTCATGTCCTATCAGGAGACAGAGGAAACATGTCTCAACACTTGCAACTTCTAGCCGCACCGCACACACCTGTAACAGTATCCCACACTCAGCCACCCACGCTTGCCACTATTTCTTAACGTACTACCCAGTTAGCTTTGAGTGCTAGCAACAGTTAAACTACCGCACTTTCTACCACAGATTTCTGTTCACTGCAACAGTTAGCTTCAGTTAATTCACTGAAGTTGCTCCACTAGAACTAGCCGAGCCCAGCTCAAGTGAGAAGGGAGTGAGAGTGACCACCCTGCAAATCAACACTCTGCTACCCAGAGTGATTTGACCAGCAGCACAGAGTGATTGCATTAACGCATTATTTGGATTAGCAGTGGAGGAGGTGTTGTAATTCAAGCCACATGCCAAATGCATTACAAGGTGCCACATCAGCAGCATTTGAGCTTCCAGCCCACCCACCCACCCCCAATGGGCTTGCTCGCTCAAGCTTAAACACCACTTATCTCAAAAAGAAAAGGAGGACTTGTGGCACTTTAGAGACTTACACATTTATTTGAGCATAAGCTTTCGTGAGCTACAGCTCAAATAAATTTGTTAGTCTCTATGGTGCCACAAGTCCTCCTTTTCTTTTTGCAAATACAGACTAACATGGCTGCTACTCTGAAACCTGTCACTTATCTCAAGTTATGGATTTTTTTTAGTATGGACCAGAAGTGAGTTGCAGCAAAACTCGAGTTACAGTTTGAGCTAACAATGCAGTGAAGACAAGCCCTTAGTGTAACTTTCACAGACAATAGCGTTGTGTCTTTCACTCTTTACCCAACAAAAATAGTATGTAAGATCCACATGGGCACAGTAGAGTTTCCAGGTAATAATGCTTATCAAATATAGCCAAATATGCAAGGTCTAGCTACATACAAATTGGCATTCCAGCTGGTTTCAGGAAGCTTCTACAACACAGAACAAGAGAACTCACAAACTATTTAAAGGGATACTATCTTCCTATGCACTATAAATACTAGTCCTTTGATATTTGTTGAAATACAGTTTCCAGTCCTCTCCATAAAATATTTCTCTCTCTCAAAACAACTATTCTTATGGGAGTATTTTTTATTTTCCTGTTTGGAAATGTTTCACTCTCCACTTCCCATTCCCTGAAAATAGGACAGGTCAAAGTTGTTTTCCAGATCAGGTAGCCTCCTTAGCATACCCATTGTTCTGCCAGAGCAGAATCGTTAAGGTAAATTACTTCTTTTGTTCATTCTGTAACTTATTCCAGATTGTGCTGGTGTTATAAAACAGGGGTCATGTCACCTAATGACTCACCACACGTTGAGCCATATTTCATAAAATTAATCAGAATTCATAACCAAAACAAAGAATCTCCCAATTGGCACAGTTTGTTTTTAAAAAATGAATTTAAACGTAGTTTTGAGTACTACACCAGGCACTGAGTCCATTTGCCATTTTGTGGGTTTTTACAATTGTTTCTTTCTCCTACTGCCCTGTGAGAGACCCATACAAAGGACAGAGGAAACTGAGTGTAGTGTATATTGTGTAGAAGAATTAGTGAACGTGACTACACACAAAATGCTGTCAAATACCAAAACAAACAAAAAAACAAACCTGAAAAGGTAAGGCAAGTTTTCTTCTCCAATCTATCACTTACTGTAATCTTATGCATTACTTGTAACAATAGTGTTAAAACATTGTCAGATTCAAGCGTGATTTATTTTTTAAGCAGATGGTGTTGTTAACAACATCTGGTTGTGTGTTAATTTTCCTTAGATTGGTTGCAGAGAGGGTAGCAACAGTGGCACTGCTTCGGAAAGGAGGTGGTGATGGCTTTGGATCAGATTCTTCTTGTACCTTACTCTGAGATTAATGTAGTCCTATTGACTTCAATACTGATTCAAAGCTTGCTGAAGCCATTCAGTCACTGTATTCTTTGGGCTTTGGATCAGAGTCTAAGGGACTACGTACAGTGAGTAAGGGTGGCAAAATCTTGCCCTTTGTGGTATGGTTGCAAAACTCTTAAGTCAAAGGTCAGCGGCACTGCTATGGGTACCCGCATGGCCCCACAGTATGCCAACATTTTTATGGCTGATTTAGAACAACGCTTCCTCAGCTCTCGTCCCCTAAAGCCCCTACTCTACTTGCGCTATATTGATGACATCTTCATCATCTGGACCCATGGAAAAGAAGCCCTTGAGGAATTCCACCATGATTTCAACAATTTCCATCCCACCACCAACCTCAGCCTGGTCCAGTCCACACAAGAGATCCACTTCCTGGACACTACAGTGCTAATAAACAATGGTCACATAAACACCACCCTATACCGGAAACCTACTGACCGCTATTCCTACCTGCATGCCTCCAGCTTTCACCCTGACCACACCACACGATCCATCGTCTACAGCCAAGCTCTGCGATACAACCGCATTTGCTCCAACCCCTCAGACAGAGACAAACACCTACAAGATCTCTGTCAAGCTTTCTTACAACTACAATACCCACCTGCAGAAGTAAAGAAACAGATTGATAGAGCCAGAAGAGTTCCCAGAAGTTACCTACTACAGGACAGGCCTAATAAAGAAAATAACAGAACGCCACTAGCCGTCACCTTCAGCCCCCAACTAAAACCCCTCCAACGCATTATTAAGGATCTACAACCTATCCTAAAGGATGACCCAACACTCTCACAAATCTTGGGAGACAGGCCAGTCCTTGCCTACAGACAGCCCCGCAACCTAAAGCAAATACTCACCAACAACCACATACCACACAACAGAACCACTAACCCAGGAACTTATCCTTGCAACAAAGCCCGTTGCCAATTGTGCCCACATATCTATTCAGGGGACACCATCACAGGGCCTAATAACATCAGCCACACTATCAGAGGCTCGTTCACCTGCACATCCACCAATGTGATTTATGCCATCATGTGCCAGCAATGCCCCTCTGCCATGTACATTGGTCAAACTGGACAGTCTCTACGTAAAAGAATAAATGGACACAAATCAGATGTCAAGAATTATAACATTCATAAACCAGTCGGAGAACACTTCAATCTCTCTGGTCACGCAATCACAGACATGAAGGTCGCTATCTTAAAACAAAAAAACTTCAAATCCAGACTCCAGCGAGAAACTGCTGAATTGGAATTCATTTGCAAATTGGATACTATTAATTTAGGCTTAAATAGAGACTGGGAGTGGCTAAGTCATTATGCAAGGTAGCCTATTTCCTCTTGTTTTTTCCTACCCCCCCCCCCCCAGATGTTCTGGTTTAACTTGGATTTAAACTTGGAGAGTGGTCAGTTTGGATGAGCTATTACCAGCAGGAGAGTGAGTTTGTGTGTGTATGGGGGTGGGTTTTTGGAGGGGGGTGAGGGAGTGAGAGAACCTGGATTTGTGCAGGAAATGGCCTAACTTGATTATCATGCACATTGTGTAAAGAGTTGTCACTTTGGATGGGCTATCACCAGCAGGAGAGTGAATTTGTGTGTGGGGGGGTGGAGGGTGAGAAAACCTGGATTTGTGCTGGAAATGGCCTAACCTGATGATTACTTTAGATAAGCTATTACCAGCAGGACAGTGGGGTGGGAGGAGGTATTGTTTCATATTCTCTGTGTATATATAAAGTCTGCTGCAGTTTCCACGGTATGCATCCGATGAAGTGAGCTGTAGCTCACGAAAGCTCATGCTCAAATAAATTGGTTAGTCTCTAAGGTGCCACAAGGACTCCTTTTCTTTTTGCGAATACAGACGAACACGGCTGTTACTCTGAAACCTAGCTTAAATAATTATTATTAATAATAATGGGCAGCAAGCCATGTCAATGTGCCCATTGTCTCAGGCCATCTGCTGTAGTCTACTCTGTACCATTTTTCAGTCAGACTTGTTTGCAGGAAACAAAACATAAATGAAACATCACCCACTAGCTGAACTTGTTAGAAAACTTAAAACTCAGTTTGTTCTTAAAAAATAAGAAATTAAAATGTGCTAGCAACAGCAGTAGGAACAGCTCTGTGTGCCCACAGCACCTGCCAAAGCTGCACAATGGCTTTTACAGTCATACTGGCTTGCAAGGGAACACACGATAAACAGGGCTTGGCGATCTGCAATATGCTGTTAAACTTAAAATTCAGGTAGGGCCTTTTCAATAAGAGAGCTGAAAACACAATAAGCAGTAGCTACATCATGCACAGCTCTCTCTGCACCTGTTAGATCCCTCCCAGGACCTCTCCAGTCAAAGGCAGTTACACAATGGAAAGAGAAGCTGCCTTACTGAAATGACCTGTAATAAAACTTTAAATTCAGTTAGTGCTTTGTCCAAATATAATGGGTTTTTTTTTGTAAATAAACCATTAAAAGGCAATCTGGCAGTTGGCAAAGATAGCACTGAAGTGCCACCCACAGTGACTTTCCCACAAGTCCCTCTCCCCCTCACTTTAGTTAAGGCAGTCGGCCATTTCTATTCTCCTTTCCTTAGCTATGTATTGTTGAGTAATTATAAAGTCCTTCAAAACAAGCCTGGATCAAGCCATCTTTCAGATGCTCTATGCAATGCTTTAAATATGCAATCATATCACCCCTGAGCTGTGATCTTGTCAGATATCATGACATAAATAGAACTGAGTTATGCCATACCAGAGAGAACCAGTGCTGCCAGGTATGGGGCTAGTGATCCAGGAAGTGGGACTCTTACCTTTGAACCAACGCTTTGGCATGATGTTTAGAGGCACTGTGATTCTGGAGGTGGCATCTTTCAAATGAGAGGTAAAAATTTATGACCCCATGTGTCTGGAGCCTCAGAAATCCTATCAAACCTTTCGAGAGACTAGCTATGTTAGCCTAACCATCCTGGACGAATTCTACGCTGGGTACCCACACTCTGCCCACTAAAACTGTCCCCTTTAGTTTCAATTATCTTACACTATTTTTCTTTTCCTCCTGCCCTACACTGTTTGTACTGAACAGGCTTTAGTGGTGGGTGAAGTGATCCTGTATACAATTTGTAACTCTTCTCAAAGCTTTTAAAGCACTTTAGACTTTGTGTAAATGCTTTTACCTTCTTCCCAGTATTAATGATGGGGGGATGGCTCAGTGGTTTGAGCATTGGCCTGCTAAACCCAGGGTTGTAAGTTCAATGCTTGAGGGGGCATTTAGAGGTCTAGAGCAAAAATTGGGGACTGGTCCTGCTTTAAGCAGGGGGTTGGACTAGATGACCTCCTGAGGTCTCTTCCAACCCTGATATTCTATGATTCTAAGATGGTGATTGGCAGGGCCTCCAGCAGCATAGCTGAAAATGCCCTAGTCAAGTGTTATTATGTTAATGTTATGCCATTTACATTTATAAGAAACTCTTGGTATTATCTTGCTGTCTGTCCATTTTTTTAGTGATCTCAGTACTTCAGGTGGATGGAGTGAGAGAGAAATTATCCTGACAGCTTTCCCTAAGCCTCATGATCACACATCCACAAAAAAAATCTCCCAAATGTCTGATTTTTTTTTGTAAAGTGTTGAAGTTTTGATTAAATTTTGAATTACAGAGAGAAAAAAGGAAAGACTAGACAATGCATGACATTTCATTATCTGTATGTTACTGATATAGCGAGAAGGGAGAATACTTTGGAGACTCAAGACACTTCCAAAGTACCTAAAATAAAGCATGATTACAAGGATAATCTCCTCACATTATATATTATTAAAGGAACAGATGTATACCATGACTAATCAACAGACAAAGGAAAGACAGGCAAACAGAACAAATGACAAGGCAGGGAAACATTACACAAACAGGACAAGGACAAGTTAAGATCACAAAGACAAGCAAACATTCAGAGGGAGATTGACCACTACGGGTTTTCAGAAGGAATCTGTCTACTGTGTGTGTACTAATGAGAATTTTTACCACATTATGTGCAAGTACAAGGGCTTAGGCAATGATAGTTGACTTTCCAGGTGTATCAGAGTAGCGTGACATGAAGAATGTTAGATACTCTTGGTCATTTAGTCTAATCTGCATACAGTGAATGGTTGCCAAACCTGAATCAAGTTTACCTGGTCAGATGAATGGTACCTTTTCAAATCTTATAATTTCCTCTAATACAATGTTGCTCCAGGGATTTGCATCCAGTGATGAAAATCTTTTACATATAGAGTGTAAAAGTTTCTTGGTAGTCAGAGTCACTCCGAGGAAACATTTCTCTCATTCTGTCTAAGTTCTCTTTTACACGTGCTACTGGGTGGCTCAAAGTCAGGCTAAAGAATCAAGGACCAGATCTTGAGCTGGTATAAATTGCCATAGCTGCATTTATTACAATGGAGCTCTGGTAATTTTACCAGATGAGGATGTGTCTCAAGTGCAGAAATAAATAGATTATAAATAGAGTAAGCAAAACTGAGCATAGTGTTGAGTATGGACTTATGTCCTAGAGGAATAATTTACATTTTCCTAGGCCTTGCAATGCTGAGCTGAGCAAATATCCAAGTACCTTTAAGGATCTGGGCCTAGACGCCTTCATTTTCATTAAAAAGAGGATCATTTAAATAACTTCAGTATATGACTTACAAGTTTATGCCTTAACCACATGGTAGGACTCCCTTGCTCCGATAATAAATTTCCTCGTAGATCTGGTTTTCTAAACCTGTTATCATTTTTGTTGCTGTCCTCAGGACTGTCTTCAATTTGTCCACATCTTTCCCAAGGCGTGGTGCCCAAAACTGGCCATAGTGCTCCAGCTGAGGCCCTACAAAAATGCTGCAGGGGAAGAAGGACCTCCCTTACAACCTTTAGCCCAGGTGGCTAGAACACTCTCTTGCAATGGGGAGATCTAAGTTCAAATCCCTTCTCATCAGGCAGAGGGGAGAATAGAACCATGGACTCCCACATCCCAGAAGAATCCCCTAACCACTGGGCTAGAAGTTATAAAGTAACCCTTTCTCCTGCATTTTCCTTTCCCCTCCTGGCATTTCATGACTCAAGGCTTTTGCTTTTCTGAAAATGCCTGAAATAGAAATAAAGCATTTTTTGTCAGGCTGAAATGTTTTGTTTTGACCTGGCTCAATTTTCTTTCTGCTTTTTCAATTCACTAATTTTTTTTGGAAAAATTCTGTATTCATTTCAACCCAAATCCACTATATATTATTATTCACCAAGCTCTAATCTTAACACCCTCATATCCAGATTAGAGTTAGTGAGCAGTAACTGTTACAGTGAGTCAGTAGGGCTCGATCACATCTTTGCCAGACCCATCGATTTTTGCCACTGCATCAATTGCAGAGGCACTGATTTAGCGAGTAGTGAGGTCAAGCCCTTATGAAGATACTTAACCTTATGCACTATGAATACTTCCATTGATTTCAATGGAGTTGCTCACTGTCCATAAAGTTAAATATGTGCATAAGTCTTTGCAGGATCAAGTCCCTAGTCACTGTCATTTAGAGAGTTCATGGACTCATATTGTTATTATATTCTGCCATGGTGAATGAATGTCAGAATTATTGGTTCTTTTGTTTTTCTCCAGAATTGGAAATTTACCATTTTAAGACAGAAAATTGCCATTTTCATTGCAAATAAATAAAAAGAAAATGTAGCACCCACAAAAAACAATTACGTGATGAAGTGAGCAAAATAATGCCTTTTGTTTTTTGAGAACCTGTGGAAAGGTGATTGTTATTTATCTGTTGGCCCATTTGGCAAACAATGGGAAGTTTGGCACACAATGCATCTTTGTCACATGAAATGTGTCTCACGGATGCAAGGTTTTGCCTTTGAGGTGAAGGAATAGTTGCACCAGAAATGACTCGGTAACACTTAACCTGACTTGCTGATAAGCTAAAAGAAATCCCCTTCTGAGCTCTGCAGCTCTTAATTACCCACTTACTCCTCTAAAAATGAGCACTTTAGCGCAGAACCTGTTGGACTCTTAAAACCCAGCTGAGATCATCTGAGTCATATTTTAATAGAATATGATTAAAAATTATTCCTGTACAACTCTTTTATATTATAAATTAGATTGTAAAAGCATGAAAATGTACTACATGACTGTCACAGAAAATCCATGATTGCTAGATTAGATTTATTCTTTTGTATCTGTTATGCTTTTATTACTAGGAATTTCCATTGAAGAAAATAATTTCTGAAATATGAGATTATTTTACTTCTAGTTAAACTGTTGTGTCTAATAATGTCTACAGAAGACAGGAATATTTTTAATGTCATGCAGATGAGCACAGTTATCTAAGAGGTTTCAGAGTGGAGGGGATGAGATTAAATTACTGTATTTGGATAGTCTCCATCTTTGATACAATGGCATTAGATGAAACGGTCACTATTTTCTCTCTTTAAGAGAATTAAATATAAATATGCCCTGTGACATCCCCACATATTGCTACAACTGTTCAGATCAGCATGGTGCATCCATCTACCCCAGTGCCCTTTCAGGTACAACTTTTTATATGTTGTCCCTAAAGGATGCAGTCCCACAGCGACAGTCTGCTTTGCTACTAAAGGACAGATACAAGAATGAATTATTAATGTTCTATTTGGGAAACCATTGTAACTTCAGTGTTGACATCCTATTTATCCCTGTTGAGAAAAAATAAAGTATTTATGTGTATTTTGTGTATTGAAATGATGAATGATAACTGTTAAACAAAAATGTAATGCATGTGTTACAGTCACCTTGCAGACAAATTACCATTATGCTGCGTGAGTAATACTTTATAAATCCATTTGTCACACAGGAGAAGTGTCATATGCAATCTGATTCACTGTGCTTAATGTATTAAATGAAACTCACTTTGATTTTCTGCAAAGGATATAAAACAACAATAACCAACTTACATACCAGGACCAGTGACATATATTTTCTTTTTAAAATCTACTTGGTGCCTCTTGTGTATTTGCAAGGAAGAACCAGGGGGTTACATTTCATTTTAATTGGCATTAAGTACTCTGATAGTTTCTAAGTTATCACACAAATCAAAGCAACTACCACATTATAGTTACCAAGTCAACACTGATTTCTAAACTTTAAATAAATACAGTGGGACAGATGCTCAGTTGCTATGAATCAGTGTAGATTCATTCAATTTCAATGCAGCTACACTTCTCTACAACAGCTGAGAATCTGGTCTAGAATATTTAGTCCCTTTATGTACAGTGACAGATCCTCAGCTGGTATATTTGGAATAGCTCCACTCAAGTAAATGAAGCTGCTATACCAATTTACAGCAGCTCAGTATGTGGCCCACAAGATGAATGTAATACGCAATTGATTTTAACAACAGGAAGGATAATATTTTTCAAAAGTATCTAAGTGGTTTAGGAGCTACTTTCAATAGGATTTATTGTGTCTATGGGCTAGATTTTTAAAGGGATCTAGATGCCTAAAGATGCAAATATGTGTCTACTGGGATTTTCAAAAGAGCCTATCAGGCAAATGGTCATTGACACATTTGAAAATCCCACTAGCCACCTATCTGCATCTTTAGGTGCCTAAATACTTAATCTAAATCTAGCCCGAAGTCACTTTTGAAAAATGTGACTTAGGCTCCTAAGTCATCTGTGTGCTTTAGAATATTTCACTTACAATTTTTATTTGTGGGGAATAAAACAACATTTTTCACACGCGGATCATCACACTGCCCTTCAAATGACAGCAGGCCAGCTGTCTTCATGCCCTCAAGAAAGTTGCTGGAGCTCCCTGTGAATAGTAACTATCATCTCAGCATTAAGGAATGTGAAGCAGACAATGCAAGATTAGGCTACTTGGAACAGAACAGAATCATCTGGTGGTCCCAAATGGGAATAATAAAAGCAACACATAACTAACATACATACCTTTAAACAGATACAGCGGTATGAAACAAAATAACCATATTCTAAACAAAACCAAAGATACCTCCCTTCTAAGACCATACAAAGACTCTGGTCCTACTCTCACTGAAGTGAATGGGAACTTTGCTACTGATTTTAATGGGAGCAGAATTCCCAGGATATTAACAGGTCAAGTAAACCAAAAGAGTCCTAAGGCTGTTCTTTCTTAACCTAAGACTCTGGTAGTCCCCAGGTTACAGGAAGCACAAAAGTGGTTAAAAATCACCTTTGCTTCCTTTCTTCACCCTGTTTCTGTGCTAGGTACAGGAATGTAACAATTCAGAATGGTTGCAAGAAAGAATCTTCCAAGGAGAAAACTGGCACTCAGAAGTCCTGACCACAGCACAACACAACAAGAAAGTGTGGTAATCATTCAGAATCCAGAGGGAAAAGTAATATGAACAGAAGAAAGGACTCTTTTGTCATATCTCTACACCCAGGGATCACTGGGGTGTTCCCAGCCAATGCACATACCTTTAGGTACACACAGGAGATGGGGAGTGGACACTAAAACAGGGAGGAATGAAAATGTGGGACAGGAACCATGAAAACAAATCCTGAAATGGTGCAATCTGAAGTTGTGGTATATCTGCTTGGTTGTATGCATGAGTAAAATTAGTTCAAGGAGTTTTTTCACTTTTCCTATGTTATGTTAGCACAAAGTTACATTGTAGATGCTGGTCCTGTGGTGTAGCCAGAACTGAAGGAGCAACACATGCTTTCAGTGGCTCCCAGTTGTAACCACAACCGCTGTCGTCAGTGGATACGGTCTACAGCCATGCAGCAGCAGTGTGTTATATCTGGTATCAAGGGTCATATCACAGGGGCTAGAAAATAAAGATCTGTCTGTTACTAGCACTCTTATGAATTACACTTCTATTGCATTTATCGTTACCTTTCACATCATTTTAAAGTTCTTTTTCCTTCCAGCCCATGTGTAACCTAGCCCCTGCTTAACTTTTTGATCGTGCTTCTTTTTGCTCCTAACATCACCCATTACTCACTGTACTTAATGATAAACCTTTGTGTTCTCCCCTTTTTATCTGCGTACCTGGGTCCACTTCCATGACTCAGTCTATTTCTTAATTTTTATTGGTTTATTGCATGTATTAGTGAAGGTGCTTGATTCTCCTCATCAAAGGAGCTGTTGACCATCTCTGCTGGGAGCGATCACAGATGTTCTCCACTGTCTTTTGCAGGAAGGGTGGAAGCGCTAGTTACTCCTGGCAGGGAGAACTTCACTATCCTCCCAATCCCAAAACAAAGTTCTAGCTCTAATTGTTCTGTTTCCTTCTGTTGTGATTGAGGCTGCCACCTCATTCTGGTCCCAAGCTCCCTCTTCCTAGAATATAAAGGAGCTGGCCTTGATTGTCTGAAGAGCTGTAGATGCCTTGAGCTCCCATTCTCTTCTCTACTTGGCCCCTGAATCTTGACAACAGGTATGGGAGAGGGATGAAATTATGAGCAGGACATTGCTTCGTGTCTTCTGCATCCAGAGTCCTCTCTAGGCCAAGACAAGTAGTTTATCCTTCCCGTTTGTTTAGAGGGATATTCAATAGACATGCACAAGGGATAGGGCAGGTCACCATAGCTTCAGCCCTGCTTTCCCTGAAAGACATACTATTGTGCCTACCTGTCACACAGGTGTGATGATTCTTTTACCCTCTCCTTCCCTTCTGCACCCATAAAGGGACCATGAAAAACTTGGCCTCTTATAGAAGTACAACAGGGGTGCCCAATCTGAGCATGAGAAGGAGCCAAAATTTATCAATGTACATTGCCAAAGAGCCACAGTAATATGTCAGCAGCCCCCCCATCAGCTCTCCACCCTGCTCCCAGCGCCTGTCACCCACCAGCAGCCCCACCGATCAGCGCCTCTCCCTCCCTCCCTGCACCTCCCGCTCAGCTGTTTTGTGGCATGCAAGAGACTCTGGGGTGGGGAGGAGGAGCGAGGGCACAGCAGGCTCAAGGGAGGGGGCAGGAAGGGGTGGAGTGGGGGCAGGACCCGTAGCAGAGCCAGGAGTTGAGCAGTGAGCACCCCCCGGCACATTGGAAAGTTGGCACCTGTAGCTCCAGTCCCGGAGTCGGTGCCTTTACAAGGAGCCGCATATTAACTTCTGAAGAGCCGCATGTGGCTCCGGAGCCACAGGTTGGCCATCCCTGGGCTATAACAATATAACTTTGTAATACTGATAGCAACACAAGGAGTTAAAAATAATTAATGATGCATTAGTTATCAGATCTGTTTCACAGAGTTTTTATAGAGCTATCTCAAAAGGCTTCTGGAAAAGTATATCAAGAAAATGATAGTACAGTAGTTCACCCACAGCTAGCTACTCCCTTGAGTCCATGTTCTCTTTTTAGCACTACTACTGAGGTCCAAATTGAAATCACAACACCAATGAGCCAGAGCAACCATCGTGAACTCTCAACCCTTTGTTCACAGCACAGTGCCTTCCCATCAGATGACTTCAAGTCAGGCTTTTTTCTCAGTTTTCACTGTAATACTGACATGTTGTATATTCTGGTCTATTTCTAAAAGTGAAACAGCACAATGCTACTTTTAGTGTATAGTTACAAACAATGCCACTACTCCAATAAACTAGCATTTTGGTATGTAAAATCACTAGCAAATTCAAAGGGAGATTTCATCTGATTCCTCTCCTTCCCTCCCTACTGCTTTCATATTACCTTGTCATTTACTCTTGTTCTAGTCTATATTGAAAAACAGATATCATACAAAATGTCTCTGTTTTTGGTATGTAAATGAATAACGTTATGTTGGCAACCACAGGAACCAGGATGCAATCGGCTACAAATGTAGAAACATTCTTCACCACTTTTGACAAATAACACATGTCAGATACAGGGTTTTAATTCTGGACATTTTAGAGATAAGATGAACCACTAAATTCACATCTGCATTTGGTTTGGATTCTGACTCTCTTCTCAACACACACAATAAAGTTGTTTGGATTCATGGTTTTGTTTATGACTCATTTCTATTAAAAACAGTTTCACAAACTCAATTACAACAATTTTAAGTAGTAAACTTGAATATCTCTAAAGTTCTACAGCTTATCAAAGTAATAAAACAACATTTCAATGGGTAAAATCCCAATTAGAAAAAGTGCATACAGTTAACTCATGGTAAAATATAATTATGTAGGAATTCCTTAAATTCAATAACCACAGCACAGTAGATGTTCACAGGTTCATGAACAACAACAATAAAAACCCAGCAGTGAGGCAAATGGGTCTTTACTGCCTTATAGGGACTATTAAGTTAATTTTGTTTAAGTAAAAAGAAAAGGAGTACTTGTGGCACCTTAGAGATAAACCAATTTATTTGAGCATAAGCTTTCGTGAGCTACAGCTCACTTCATCGGATGCATCGATGAAGTGAGCTGTAGCTCACGAAAGCTTATGCTCAAATAAATTGGTTAGTCTCTAAGGTGCCACAAGTACTCCTTTTCTTTTTGCGAATACAGACTAACATGGCTGTTACTCTGAAACCTTTGTTTAAGTAGAAAGCTAATAATATGTTATTTTTTAAAGATAGGTAGTTGGCAATTTTTTTTTGTTACTAAGAACACCGATTCAAAGAGACCTTTAATGAACAATATCATATAGCAGGAAAGGTAACTGAAGGTATATCTGTAGCCCATATTCACAGGTGCACCTGTGAGTATCACATTGTTTGAAGGTGCACAAATCTCTCATTTAAGTGTGACGATAGTGTTTGTTGATGGGTGTTAGCTGTCATGAAAACAGATTTCCATATTAGGAGGTTTGCTGCTCTCAGATATCAAGAAACCTTAAAATCTGAAAAAGAAGATACTGAAACATTTATTACCTTGTGGAAAGAAGCTCAGGGTTACATTTTCATGTGCTCAGCATCCACCACTGGGATCAGATTCTCAGAAAGGTTCCTCTATCATTTAGGCACCTACCTAAAAGATAGAGTTTGAAGGTGTCCAGAACCAATCGCTCCCAGTGTGATACTTATGGTCAGATTTCAAGAATTGCTCAGTAGCAGCCAGCATGCCAAGATTTCTTGAAAATCTGGCAACTTATTTTGGTATCTAAATGGGAGGTGAGCTCATCTGAGAATTTGGCCCCAAATAAATATTACATTTTGTCTTTTTTTAGTATAGGTTGGGAAAGAATAACAGAGGAAGAGCAAGGCTCTTCCAATCATTTCTAGCCTAGACTGTAATGCTTAATATGAAGGTGTGAGATGGAAGGAGAGCTGGGTGAAATGTTTTGGACAAAACATGTTTTCACCAAAAAATGCACAGAGTGGCTCAATCAGAACACTGAGAATTTGTGTCAAATCTGCCAAAATTCTGATCATTCCTCTCCCTCCCATAATGTATTGTTTCATTTAGACATTTTCAAAAATTTTGATTTTTCAATCAAAATGACTTTTTGTTTTGAATTTTAATGCAACTGAATTTTAATAAGGTAGAAAACGCAAATGAAATGAAACAAAATGTTTTGTTCTCCCTGAAACAAAAAAAGGGCTTTTTTTCCTGAAAATATAAAACAAAAATAGTTTTGGTTTGACCTCAAACAATTTTTCAGTGTTTTGGTTCTGTCACCAACCCCCCAAAAGTCAGTTATTTGCACAGCTCTAGTATTACCTAGAAACAAGAATGAAGGCAGAGATTGCACCGAAGAACATGCAGTCAGAATCTGATCCAAAGCCCATTGAAGTCACTGAGAGTATTTCCATCAGTTTCAATGGGTTTTGGATAAGGGTCTCACTGAGAGGACTGTTGTCAGAAATGACTTTGTCCCTCTTTTCTGAGATCCAGTTCATCCTTAGATCAGCTGCTACAGCAGTTGGAACTGACAGTTTTACATTTCTCTCTAATTTTAGACATTTAGAGCACACAGTTTAACTCTGGAGTAAATGAACTGGTCAGTGAATTACAGAAAAAGCTATTAAAAAGGCAATACTGGATAGCACACATATCATCTATTCTAAATACATGTAGAAACTGCAGTAATCGTTGACAATACTTTCTAACTACTGGCAAATGCTGTGTTTTTATTAGTGACCATTGTACTCTGGATTGGCACTGGAGTAGTCGAGAATAGACTTTGACCCTTTAGGATCAGACGGGCTGATATACTGTTGTTTCATTTTGGTTCACAGAGATTTAAAGTGTGCATGCAAGTGCCAAACAACTGGTGTACAGTTCATTTGTTACAGTTTGTGTTATTTTAGTTTTGGCTAGAGACACAGTAAACTAAACTTGAGGAGCTGAGCGACAACCTTACAACAGAAGTCACACCATCCCAGTACAGGGCAGCAGCAGATGTTCTTCCCACCAAAAAACAAACAGGCTTTTCTGAAGGAGCACAGCAACAGCAGTGACATACTACCTTACTGAACTGGGGCCCAGGGACCACTATTATCTCTGAACCCTTCAGTAAAGTTGTGATCAACCACGGTTTTGAAGCTGGTAGTTGCAAATACAACTAGTTTCATTCACTGTGAATGAATTGTGTGATGGATTTAGATTTTTTTTTTACTTATGAATGATTAACTAAAAAAGAAAGATTTCTATTTGTTATAAACCAAATAGTCTCAGCAAACAAATTTCTTTGTCTATTTGTTTTCACTAATTAGGGTGCATAAGTAGTCACTTATTTTTTCTAATGTTTCTATTTTTTTTTGCTAATCACCAATATGATAACTGATATTTTTACAAACTTGAAAATAGAGGATGTCATATATCAAATTAGAAATAATGAATAGTGAAAAACTCTTATGTGCACACAAACATCCATGTTCACATTCAAACATGTGTATGTGTATGACAACCATTCCCAAATACTACTGTGAAAAAAAATGTACTAATATTTACTATTTCATGTACTGTGTGTTGATTAATGACATGAGAGGACTTCTTATTTCTAAAACTAAACTCTTTATTAAGAGAACCATCTACAGAGGTGCTGCAACTGCAGCTAGCATTCCAGACCTGCTCACAGACTGGCTTCCTGGTGCTTCTGCCAAACTCTTCCCTCCTGCAATGAATGTCCTTTCCTTTAAGTTCCAAGAAGATTGTTACATTCACAAACAGTAAATAAAAAAGGGCATAAACAGCTGAACCAAAAAGTCATTCAGAATAAAATGAAAGTTCCCAACATAATTTTTGCACTAATACAACCAACCTTAGGTCCTAGGAACTCCCAAGAATAAGTACATAAAAAAATTAGAAGATACAAACAATATCTTACTTCCTTGTAAGCATCACTTCTTTAAAATCCTTCATCCCTTACATCTCGTGCTGTATGCTTTAAAGAAAAAGAATATGTTCTTGAAATTTGATATATCTTGGTAAATTGTTGCTGTTGAAAGAGGAGCCAACAATGCAAAATGACTATTAGAGCTGTGTAATGCTCAGTGGTTTTGCTTTACAAAGATTAGTCTGTAAATTTGCTTGCTTTATCTTCATGCTTCCCTCCCATCAAGTTTTGCTTTCAATTTTAAATTTCAGCAAACCCCACACATCAAATTATAACTCAGCTGAAGAAACTACAGATGATTTCATTTCAAAATGGGAAACAATGAGTTTTGATGTGCAACCATAAATTATTCCACCATGACTAAAATTGGGCTCAGGTTCTCCAAAAAGGTTTGTGAACAAACCTTTCAGGCCAGATTCTGATACCCTTATTCACACTGAGTGATACCTGATTCCACGTGTGGTCCCACTGATTTCAGTCACTTAGTAATCAATATGAGTAAGGGGTTCAAAATCTGGCTCCCAGGAAACATGGTCTGAGTTTCAAGTTTATAATGAAACCCAAAGTCAGATGAGATTTGTTTAAGTCAGAGAGTTTGATGTGAACATTTCACTCACCACTAGCTACTCTTCATTGGGTAACACATTTTTATAAGGTTTTTAATATTCAGAGTCATCTGAAGCCAAATCCTTTGACATTTTTACCCAGTCCTTGCTCAGGCACAAATTTCTATTTAAGCTAATTTGGCCATGGATATTTTTCTTAGAGTGTATTACAATAGGAAAAATCACAGTGAAAATATACCATCAGTTGCCAGCAGCACTGCTGAGTAATCTCTTTCTAGAGAAGAAAATCTCTTTTATTAAATGTCAGCCTTCAAAAGTGCTTCCAACATGAATGAAAAGCCTGATGCAAATAACATATGATTTGTCCATTCTGTTTGTGAGTTGTCATCTGTTTGTATGTACTTTGAGGCAGATGGACAGCTGATGGGAAGAATCTGAAGGATGCGTGTGCTGGGACAACTGTCAACTGGTGATGGAAGTTAAAGGTATGGAGACATAAAGATGAAATGAGAGAAAGAGTAACCCTATGGGTTGTGTCATGGTAGTAAACATTTTAAACATTTGAGTGACCTTTACTAAATTACCTGCTATGATTTCTTTGAGCCAATTATTTTAAAACATTACATGGCTTGAAAGAAACATTGCACAGTAGGCTGAAACCATTAGAGCATGCGCATTTTTACTGAATGAGCCATCTACTGATATCTCCTTTACCGATTTCTGGCCTCTCTTCCTCACTGATGAAACCAAAAAAAAAAAAACCCTAACTCCACCTTCCACTGGAAAAAAATGGAGTCCCCTGTCCAAATGGCAAAACACTCCCTGGTCCCTTGCTTGTGAAAAGTTCACAATTCCATTTTCAGCTGAAGAAACACTGATTTCTTCTTCCTTTATCGACAAGAATACAGCTTTCCCACCATATGGCAATTTTTTCCCACTCTCCCACATGACAAATCTGAAATTAATTCAACACTTTGCTGTGCAAAACCTCAGATCTCCCACATGGACATTCCCCCAAATTGCCTACTTCTAAACATAAGAAACCCTTCTGGACAGAGCAGTACAAATAACTGAATTTTCAGTACTGTGGGTGAAGCAAAAACAATTGGAAAAAAAATGTTTCAGGTCAAACAAAATGTTTCATTTGACCCTAAATTAAATGTTTCATTTTGTTTTCTGAGATTTTTTTCACCATTTAAAAAAACTAAATTGCAGTAAAATTTAAAATGAAAGGTATTTCAAGTTGAAGCTGTGTTTAGAGAATGTCAGCACAAAATGTTCTGATTCTTTCTGATTTTTTTTTCTTAAAAAACAAATAATTCAGTGAATTCAATCTAAATTTGCAAAATGTTTTGGTTGACCAGAATTTTGCCCAACTCCACTCCTGGATTGTCATTTTTTTTTTGTCTCTCTCTTTCAAACATGCAGATGTGCGAGGGCATGTGCACATACAGATAAACCCATGATCTTCCTTTTAAGTTGTCAAACCCATTCCCCCAATGACAACCCATAGTTGCTGCCTCCAGGTTCCGGAACATTCCTACCCCTACCAAGGCTTAGAGCAGTGGTTCCCAAACTTGTTTTGCCACTTGTTCAGGGAAAGCCCCCGGCACGCCAGGCCGGTTTGTTTACCTTCCGTGTCCGCAGGTTTGGCCGATAGTGGCTCCCAGTGGCCGCGGTTCGCTGCTCCAGACCAATGGGAGCTGTGGGAAGCAGGGTGGGCTGAGGGATGTGCTGGCTGCCGCTTCCCGCAGCCCCCATTGGCCTGGAGCAGTGAACTGTAGCCAGCGGGAGCCGCAATCGGCTGAACGTGTGGAAGCGGCAGGTAAACAAACCGGCCCGGCCCGCCAGGGGCTTTCCCTGAACAAGTGGCAGAATAAGTTTGGGAACCACTGGCTTAGAATCTTATTATATATAAATTCTCATTTAAACATAAACACAAGAACATTAATTAATGCTACTATTAAGTGTGAGAATTCAATTGTCCCAGTTTTATTAATTTATCTGCATTGCACATACAGCATCATATTCTGATAGCCTTCCTTCCACTGAGTAGCAACTTACTCCATGCACAGTTCAACTGAAATCAATTGACTCGTAGAGAAAGGTATTCATTAATGTGGGTGAGGGTATCAAAATCTGGCTCATAGTGATTTCAGCTCAGGCCTGAAGAAGAAATTAAGCCCTAGTTCAGGCCCTGATTGTTTTAGATGCAGTTTTGTTGCCTTTGGCAAAGCATGTCACCTCTGCTTTTCCCATCTGTGTAGGACAGCTAACATTACTCATTTGCCTTCTATGCAGGGTTGTTGTTAACATAAATTTATAATTACAACAAGCTCTGTACACAGAAAGTATTGTCATAAACAGTAAGCCAACATATTCTATAAATCAATGTGGCAGAGCTAATGTTGCTTTGGGATCAAAACTGTTGAACTACCCAACTTTTGTATGATTAAAATCTCAAGTTTAAAACTGCATTAATGAAGTTTTTCTTTTGTTTTAATTTTAATTAAATAGTCTGTTCAATCAAACCTAAAATAAATCTAATCAAATTTTGACATTTCCAAAACAAGAAGATTTGTGTTGTGTAATTAATTTGTGTTGTGCTGGAGATATTTTTTTCTCACTCTTTTAAAAAACAAACCTCAAGAGACACAAGTGATTCTTTTTTTTAATATTCCTGTTACTTTCTGTTATTACCTTAAAGCTATTCAGAGTTCTGCATCTTCCCAGAATCCTTTCATGTACAGGAGGAAAAAAACATACCAGCTCTACTTAAATAGACTTGTGGTTTATGAATTTGATTAGTTTACTCTGATAGTTGAAATCTTTTGGATGATGATTAAAGTGGACAGGTACCTCCTGTACTAACCCTACGGCAGGAAATGACCCATATTTAAATTGTCAACCAAATGAAATCTCACAGCAAGGAAGGATTACAGATTCAATTGCTTTACAAAAGATCATTTTAGAATTGTACATGATAACAGAAGTCATCACTCATTCTTTTGGCATTTTGTCTGATTTTTATTCTTGTTTCTCTTGATTTATAGAAAGAATTTTGGGGGTGGGGAGGAAGAGTATATTTTCTTTGATATCAAGTGGCATCACTTGATCCATGCTTATCTTGTGATCCTGTAAGTTATAGTCCACTAAATGATTTTAATTCAAGATCAAAAATAATGCAACGAACACTTTACAGATCGTGGCATACAAAAAATGCAAAAGTCAAATTCAGTTATCTCACACTTTCAAGGAACAACTGTAACCAGCACGACTGTTATGTCTAGCACAAGTTTCATAGCATTAGTAATAGGATAGCTGCAGACAGTTCCCTACATGTTGCTACACATTTTTAAATAATATTCAACATTAATTCAATCATGGGGTTTTTTTTACTATTAGATAATAAATACATATTAGTCATATATTAAAAAAATATAAAGCACTTCAACACTTCCAAAAAATCTGGCCTTTATCATGTATCTGATATGGGGCCAGACAATGCCAACCAAGGTAAAGAGGACAAGTTCAGTATAAACAAAAGGGCACTGTTAATTTTATTCCTAGTGATTTGTCTTCAGTCCATCATATTTGTACCTGCACAGTGTACCTTTCTATTACTAACACACTGCCTGGAAACCCAGCTCAGGAATGCACTGAATTATGTGCCTAACTTCAACAAAACTTCACACACAAATTAATGGAACTACTCACGTGCTGAAAGTCAGGCATCTGCTTTTCTGTTTTTTGGAGTCAGGGCCTAGATTTACAGTAAGAGAAAAATCATGAAACACGATGGACCCAATTCGGATACCTTTACACGTGTTGAATAACATCTTACTCTACGAATCGTCCCATTGATATCGATGCAGCTATTTTGTGAGGAAAGGTCCTGCTCAATATGAATAGTATGCATATGGCTCAAAGTTAATGCCATAGCCATTCCAGAGAGACTCGATAGGCCTAAATTCTAAATGCAAATTATGGTCCAGGGTAGGAAACTTTTATTCCCTTTGATTAGTGCCTTACTTGACCAATCATCCTCTTGACTTTTATTGAGTCTATTTGAGGACTAAGGTACTACTCATGGTGAGTAAATATCAGAATTTGGCCCGATATGGGCAGATGCAACAAAAGTAATTGTATCGGCAAGTGATGTAAGTTCACATATGGATTGGTAACTATGGAAAACCAATTGTACACACATGAAAGTATCTGTTGGTTCACATAAAAGTATAATTTATATGCATGAATCAGACATCAATTAAAAAAAGTCTCTCTAAAAATTTGTGATTTTCAGTCTTAGAAACGTATCACTTTTACTTTGTTCCTCTTCTTAAGCATATCAGCATGGCACACTCTGGAATGAATTTCAGCTTAAAATAATGTTTCTTTGCTGCACAAACATAAAATGAAGCCTGTCCTACCCACCTTTCCATCAAGCAAACTGCTTGCTCCCCTACAAAACGACTGGATAATCTTGCTGTGCATCAGACTGCATTCTCCCTGAAATCAAATCTCACAATCAGGATCACAAGGGAAATAGGAAGAGGATTATGTTAATAAACCTTCCAAAGAAATGGACAATAGGGAATGGGGGCTTATGATTTTTTATTTGCATTGACTTTTTTAAACAGAGGGCAACATCAACTGTTAAAAGAATAGACTGTACATCTGTGAAATAAAAAGAAAAGGAGAAAAAGAAGATTCCTGTGGCATAACACATAATATTGTTAATCTAAAATGACAGTGTGCAGATAGTTTTCATGCCGTTTGAGTAAAAGCAGCCAAATACCTGTTATTGAGTCAAATTTATCTTCTATCCTTTGAATAATAGCCAGATGACTGAAAACTAAGAGCAAGCAATGGTGATTTGTATTTGATAAGAATTACATTTTTGGCACCTGGAAAGGCCCAAAGTAACAATATTTTCTTGGATGATTGCTTATAGATTTTGGCCGATCATCTAAAATACACAAACATAAATCCTCTAACCCATATTGTGAGTATTTTCTATTGGAAACTCTCCCAATATACTAGACAGAAGTGCACAGAAGAAGGGGCCCTGATTCCTCTAGGAAATTACTCCTGATATTATTTGTATAGGCCTGTGGTGTGCAGGTGCTTTGCAGACAATCAAGCTGAAGAGCCTTCCCTGAGGAGTTTACAATCTAGATTAGACAAGAAACAGAGAGGGAAGAGGAAGGATGAATCAGAATGGTCTGGTTTGTGGATCAATATTTGAGATGCATTTTTTGTAATTCTGTGTTCTTTTGAAAATGCATTTAATATTACTGTGATTAAAGTTAAATTCCAAATGTGAGATGAAGCAGAACAAGAATAGCTGGAACTATGGGATTTTATTAGCCACTAGAAGAAGGTGAGCAAGGCTGCTGTGTACACTGAAGGAAGGAAGTTATTCCCAGGATAAAGGATGGTATGAGAAAAGGTGCACTTTCTCAGCTGGGAGAGATGAAAAGAACAGCTGGGTGAGGTGAATTATCAGAACATCATACATGAGAGACAATGCAAGAGGAAATAAGAACTGGGGTGTAGGTAGCACTTTGAAGAATTTTATAAGTGAGGAGGTGATGATAGGAATCTGTCCATCAGCTTTAGATATATATAGTCTGAGGAAGAAGTGTGGCACATCCAGGAGGAGATATTAGAGGGAATATAGTTATATGAATTTAGCTCTTGGGAAGAGAGATGAGATGGAGATACAGGTTTGAGAGTCATCAACAAAGTTGATAACTGAAACTATAAGGAGTGTATAAGATTCCCAGTGGAGCAAGTGCAGAGGGAGAATAACATAGGGAACCAAGCACAGACATCTGGTGAAAACTCACAGAAAGGGGATGGAGGAATAGTATCTGTATTTGGTTGTCGTGGTAGTAGAATTTTGTTGTTGCCATGGCAACTGAGTTGGATTATTAGGGGATAGCCTAGCCAGTTTTGGCTGGTTTTTGGTTAGTTCAGTGTGGCAATAAATGGCTGCTTTTAAGGGTTACAGCTTTCTGTGTCTCAAGTGATTTCTTCCTAAAACTGTTGCCCCCAAAGATACAATAATGTGGCGATGAGGATGGGATTCCTGTGCTGCCCCAGCAACAGAAGGAAGTAGAAGTCAAGGTACAAAAAAAAGCCCTTTTGCTGTTGGAAGGGTGTGAGAACTGGCTTGTTTACTCTGACTGTGCAAACTGAAACTAAAACCATGGCTACACTTACGGGGCCACTGGAACCTTTAGAAGAGACTATAGTGCAATGGCACCTATATACTGAGTGTTTTGAGCTTTTTGTTATTGCAAATGACATTACAGAAAAGAAGAAGGTGCCAATATTCTTAAGTGTTGTAGGGGCTAAGACCTACTCCCTGCTACGCAGCTTACTACACCCAGTTAAGCCACAGACCAAATCTTACAGTGACATTGCGGAAATCCTGGGGTCCCATTTTTCTCCAAAACCATTGGTACTTGCTGAAAGATATAGGTTCCACAAAAGAGACCAGAAAGAAGATGAAACAGTTGTACAATTTGTAGCAACTTTGAAAAACCTTGCAGAACACTGTGAATTTAAGAAGATATTAAATGATGCCCTATATGACTGGTTAGTGTGTGGCCTGCACAGTGAAGATATATGGAGGCGTCTGTTGACAGAGGCTCAGCTTACCTTACAGAAGATTGTTGATATTGCGGTCTCCATGGAACGGGCAACAAAGGAGACGCCATACATCTGTGCATCCCTTAGGGTGCATAAGGTGTCACAAGAACCTACCCACAAAACTGTGGGGAGTCAGGAATGTTACCGCTGTGGTAAGCTGGGTCACCATGCCTCAGAATGCTGGTGTGAGGACCAGGAGTGTGGACACTGTGGCAAAAAGGGACACACTGAGTGTGCCTGTAAACAAAAGAAAAAGAGTCCTGTGGTCTGGCCAACCAAAATGGGAAATCTGCATACCCTAGAGCAGACCCAGGATGACATCTCATCGCAAGAAGAAGTGCCACTCCACATTTTGTCTTTGGCAGTGGGCCAAAGACAAATAGTGGGTAACCCCGCTGTTGGATGGCAACCCTATACATGGAACTGGAAACTGGTGCAGCCGTCTCACTGGTCTCCGAGACTGTGTATAAATAAAAGCTACAGCATCTTCCGGTTAAGGCAACAAAAACTGTTCTGAAGAACAGTACAGGAGAAGCTGTGCCCATGTTGGGCACTACTGATGTTAAGGTGGAGCTCAATGGACAGGCTGCTAAATTGCCACTGTTTGTGGTGAGAGGTAATTACCCAGCCTTAATGGGTAGGTCTTGGCTTACGAAGATTCAGCTGAACTGGGCAGACACGCACCGAATGACTAAGGAAGAAACCAGTCTGCCCACTATACTAAGGAAACATCCTGCTGTTTTTGCAGAGGATCTGGGAAGTATGAAGGGAATGACTGTGACATTGAACATTAAACCTAACAGTCAACCAAAATATCTGAATGCCAGAACTGTGCCATATGCCATCAGGCCGAAGGTTGAAGTGGACCTGGAGCATCTGATCACAAATGGAGTCCTAATACCAGTTACCAATAGCCCATGGACAACTCCTATCATTCCAATAGTGAAGAAAGATAGCTCCCTCTGGATTTGCGGTGATTTTGAAGTCACTGTCAACCCGGTGTTGTGTGCAGAGCAATACCCACTTCCCTACATCGATGACCTCTTTGAGAGCCTGGCTGGGGGAAAAAAGTTCAGTAAGATTGATCTGAGTCAAGCGTATTTACAGATGCACATTGATTAAAAGTCCAAAGAGCTGTTGAATGTTGTGACATATAAAGGGCTTTATCGATACTGTTGCCTACCTTTCGGAATAACGTCTGCTCTTGCCTTGTTCCAGAGGGCTATGGACCAGATCTTGTGTGGTTTGCCAGAAGTCCAATGCTATCTGGACAACATCTTGGTCACTGGAAGGAATGAGGTGCCATAAGTACTCCTGTTCTTTTTCCGGATACAGACTAACACGGCTGCTACTCTGAATCCTTTGTTCTGTTACCATTTCTGTTTAATCAAGGTGAAATTCATCTCAAAGCCTTTAAGACTAATTTGCAATTTGGGGGCTGGCTCTGGGGTTGGCCCTTTGAACTGGGTGAATTTCACCCTCCCTGAAAAATAAGATGTTCATTAGTACAGCCCTTTAGGATTGGACCCTTCCTAATATCACAGCACACAGGGTAGGGCTGTGGGCCTAGTCATCCTAGAAGAGCCTGCCTAGACCTGAGCCATTATTTGGCTAACGTACAACCATTTAGGTCAGTGCACGTAGCTGTGTGTGCTCCCTTAACTATATAAGACGCATTTTCCTCAACTTCAGAGATATGATTTACTTAAAAAAGAATTGAGGCCCCAATCCTACATTCTGCTCTGTATAGACAGGCCTTTATGCTTGCCTGCATGGAGCCCCATAGAAACGAACAGGATTCTTGGATTGTATTGCAGGACAAGGGTCTAGGTGACTAACATTTTTATAAAATCAGTTATACAAATGCAGTCATACCTCCGTTGAAACGTAACAAGATTTTCACAGCTCACAGTAACACTACCTGACACTTGAGGATGGTAACAGAAGAAGAAGAATTTATCTAGTAGAAACTGCAGGGAAATGTAGTTAGAGTGAATGTAATTATCCAAAAAGAAAGCTAGTCAGAACACTGCGGTTAACACTCCCACACTTGCAAAAAGTTTCGTTTGCACTATACTGATCACTAGCAGCTTGTAGAGTGGGTATGTCCAATGCAGAGTGTAACAACATACTGGCACAGTAGTTCAGTACTGACTTTGGTAGAAGAGGAAAACACACTGAATCATCAAAATTTCCCTTAGAATTCTCCTACACAAGTACTCATGCAGCCTAACTGTGCTTGGTTCATGCATTTTGACAGCATCAAAACAAACACACAACAACAAGTTGGCATATCAGTACGTTGAAATAAAAAGGTAGAAATATATATTTTGTGTAAGAACTTAAGAGTGAAATACTGGCCCCATGGAAGTCAATGGGAGCTTGACATTGACTTCCATGGTGCCCAAGTAATGGTGAACAATGTGTTTTTGGTTATGGAGGAAGAGCAGAGCTGGCTTGCATCTCTTCAGCTATGGAAATAACAGCTCCTGTGGAAATGACAGCCCCTAGCGAAAGGTTGGAAACTATAGCAATGGTCATAAAACATATGTTCCTTCACATTCACTGTAAGGCCTAGACAAAGAGATTGCTTCTACATAATCAAATAAGATGGTGGGCTCAGTTGGCAAGCCTGAGTATCGGAGTTTAGTACTCAAATCATCTCCCGCTCAATTTTAGGCATCTGCCATCTGATATCCTAAATGCAACCATTGATGCCCAAGTTTGAAACATATGTTCTCCATCTGACTTGAACCTGGGAAGCTGAGCTCACTTTCAGTTAGCTGTGCACTAGTGTGAAAAAGGAAGCAAGGGCATGAGTGATATCTGATTAAAAATAACTCATATCTCAGATTCTGCTTCAAAAATGTTCCCTGTTTTCCTTGCCTGCTAGCAGCATTATTCATTTAGTACCTGGGAAATGAATACTAACTAAAAATAATAATAAAAAATCCTCTGAAAACTATCTAAATATAGATTGCTTCATTACCTCCAAATCAGTCTAAAAAGGATGCAGCATCAGAAACTCTAAATGAGAACTAAGCGACTGAGCAAGTGCCGTGCAGTTCGCAATCAGAAGGAATTACAATAATGGCACCCCAACTGCTAATCCTAAGAAATCAAAACAGTTAGGCAGCTGCTAAATTCTATTATAAAATGTAATTATTATTATTAGGCTTCTTTCAGAAAATGAAGAGATGGAAACACTGTGCAATACTTAACCTCTTTTAGTAGATGGGTCATTATTCTTTACACTGTTACTAAAAAGACTCATCTTAAAAAAATCTGGGTTCACCTTCTGAAAATACTATCCATTTCCTCTCTGTAATGCTTAATTAGAATTATTGTGATGTCTTATTTCATCTCTTCATACATTTATTTTTTTATCTACAGTAGATTAGACTGAAAACACAGATATGTTCAGCTACAGAGGGGAGATGGTAATAATGGCTTACAATTAGCACAGGCTAGTGTTAAGTTTATTACACTATTTGTTGTGGTATACACTGATATAAGCTTTTTTTGTGAAGCAACTGTTACTTCTTGTGTGGTTTTGTTATTTGTTTTTGTGTGTGTTTTGTTGTTGTTTTCCCAAATGCCTAGCACATTATGTGCCCTACCACAACATAAATAGCACATAAATATACAGTTATGAAAACAGCCATGCTTGTATAATATACCATTTCACAGGCTTAGTGTTCTGATTAGATTCTAGCTTGGGTAATTACATTTTCTCTACTGAAATCCCCCAAACATTTTTTACTGGATATATTCTTCTTCACTTCCTGTCCTAAACTAATAGGAATGTTATGTGGAACTGCTGTTATGTCTTACCCTAGGAGTGACTGCATTTCAATAAAAGGATCTTTTGTGTGGTTTCTCTTTTTCAAATAGAAGATTTTGGACCAGATGCTCAGTGACTACAAGGCTCCTTTACACAATTTTGGCAGTATAAATGCCCTCTGGACATTTATGCCCACTTTAAAGCCCACATACACTGCCAGAATGGTGTAAATGGGGTCTTGTGCAACTGCACATCTGACCCTTAATCTTTTAGTTAACTTTCTGGCAAGGATCATCGTTTTAAAATGATCCATTTGAACAGATGCAGACCAGCTCGTCTCTTATGCCATAACCCACAGCATAATGTTCAGTGTTATGTTCTTTAAATGTACATTGCCATCTTTACTCCCATGTCTTTTCTAGCTTTCCAGCATCAGCTTTCATTTAAGAAAAACAGTACAGGTTTGGGTTGCCTCACCATCACCTAACAATACATTCTTGTTTGGGGATCTGTAACATTGGAATTCCCTTCAAGTGTATAATTTGTTTCACAACTCTTACTTATATTGCTTTTTGATGTCCCATTCCTTTTCCAGGATGTGCCTTTTCATTATTCTCTTGCTAAATTAAATAGGTTCCCAAGATATCCGAACCTGATAGGTGCTTTAGACAAAGTGTTCCACTGATCACTTCTGCTGACAGGGACTCAGGCATACCTGTCTTTCCAAGTTGAGGAGTTGTGATTTTTTTCACATTGCTGTAACTTTGTTTTCCATCCAGTTTCTTATCGACCAGGTGATCTGTTCATCCAAGTGAATTGGACAATAATCTTTCCTATAGAGACTGATCAAATGCTGTTTGAAAATCTAAATTATATACATTCATTGTATTTCCTTTGTCTGCTGTAGTAGTAATCTCTTGGAAGATCCCCAGCATGTTGAATAAAAAAGTCATCCTTCTCATAAATCCTTGTTGGCTGTTTCTAATCAAATCATGCTTTTTGAGGTGTTCTCTCCCAACATCCAACAAATTGTTTCTAATATTTGCCCACAAGGATGTGAATCTATAATTGACTTCTATTGATCTTTTTATTGAATAATGGTATTACTTTCAAGTCGTTGAGTACATGAGATAAGGATATATAAGAAAGAAAAGGACTGGAATTTAGAATACAGAGAAAGACATTGGGCTGAAACATTATCTATTTGGATAGCTTTTTTTTAGGGCTGAGTGATTAATTCAATTACCTTATTCAATTAATTTCACCTGCATTCATGAATTGGCCTTTACCATTTGCCATTTTATCAGTTTTTGTTCTTTAATTTTATTTGCTGAACAATTTCTGTAAATAATTCTGGGTCCATAGATTGTTTGTGAACAGTCTCATTACTGAGCTGGGATAGGGAATCCTTTGTAGTGCAGAATGCCACTATTCATTGGAAAAGGGCCACCGCACAGTTAATATATTTTAGAAGCTAGGAGCTCCCTACCTACTCTCTCTTGGCCCCTGTCCTTCCTCTCTCCACATGGGGCATGTCTACTCTTCAGTCTGAGATGGGATTGCGGTATGGATAGATATATCCACAGTATCATGGCTAAAAATAGAAGTGTAGGCATGGTGGCAGGGGCTTCAGCTCAGGTTGTGCAAGGACACTGGGATTCTAGTACAGTCTTGCATTGCTAGCTTGTGTTGATGCCCAGGTCACCACAGTTACACTGCTATTTTTAGCCATGCTAGCACAAGTAAAGTTAACACAAATATGTCTACCTAGCAGCAATCACACCTCAGATTACAGTGTAGTTATACCCAGGCTGATCATCAACCCCACTGTATGTTCTCTGCTGATCCACTTAGAGACAGTCTCCTCTGTGAGCAGAGCTAAGCAGCATTGTCTAGTCTTCAAAGTTTAGTGGGTTTTTTTCTCTTAATATGTTACACAGTTTCTAACTAGAAAAAAAAAGTTAGACTTGTGGGATGGCAGTTGCCAGGATCATCACTCCTCTTTTTTTTTTTTTAAGATCTGTACTCTATTTCCTTTTCTCTACTCTTAGAGTAGCTCCCCACTTCTTCATGAATTATCTACAGTACTGTGGTTCCCCTTGAGAACTTTACAATTTTGTCCTGAGTAATTGGATAACTTTATTGCAGCATAATATGAAATAATGTGAATGATTCTCAAAGAATATTTAGTTACAAAGGCAATTGAAAAATGTTTAAGGGTGACCATTGTACAGTGCATTGGTTAGCTTATAATTTATGTGTCTATTATCTGAACTGATTAATTTGTATAAGTTCACATTTTCCCCTTACCTGTCCTTTATTAAAAGACCATTTCATAAAGTATTTCTTACTGCTAAACTTCTTTCTTCCTTGCTTTTCTGTTTATTGTATTATCTGATAGATTTTTTTGTGAGTTATGCCCATCCCTATTGGCATGTGCCTTGACATGTGACTGAAAAACACCATGTGTGTTTTTAGGTCCCACAAAATAAATGGTAGAGCTCTTCTTTTCAACAGTAGCAGTGGGTGGATTTCAAGAAGGGAGAAACCATACTTGGAATGTGATATGTATTTCCCAATGGGTTATAACCAATTTAAAGGCTTAAGCCACTGAACAATGTCTCTTTAAGGAAAATTAGTTCAGTCAACATATTCTTTAGCTACAGACTTCCAGTTAGCAAAAGTTGATCAAGAAATGTTATTACAGATAAGAGAAGCAAACCTCCAAGAAGGCTAGAACTTTGATTCTGGAGATTTTAATTACCCAGCTGTTAACTGGGATAACTGTGCAAGAGAGAAGGAAGAGACAATTCCAAAAATAGAGCAGGATTGCTTTTTTGCAGTATTCTTAAAATCTACATCCAGGGTACGAGGCATTTTGGGCTCAAAAAACATTTCTTCCTGCTATGACAATGGAAGATACAAAAGACATGATAGTTAAGTATGGTATATCTGGGCATCACACATAATGATGTTTTATTAAATCATTTGAAAATATACCTTTTTATGATACTTATCCATTATTTGCTAGAAAGAATAAAATCAGCAAATCAGAAATTTGTCTCTACTTATACTATCATACAGAGATGGTTGCACAAAAAGGAATAATTGGTGATTAAAAGCAGGAGGAGTGAATTGTTACATCAGGCATATTAGCTAGTACAGCAGCAGAGTCTTTGGCATTGTCTTCTCTGCTAAGAAAAGGTGTGTTTTTATCTCGAGGTAACTAACAAGCATGAGCTATTCCCCACAAAACATACAGTGGAGACAAGGCAGGTTAGTTTTACTATGAGGTAAACTAGGCAAATTCATCGGCACTATACCCCAGCCAGTGGCTGACCTCACCTATTTTAGCTTGCAGTAAAAGTTAAAGTGATAGGTCCCCACCATGTTTTTACCTTGGGATAGCCAATGTGTGGTTAGATACCCTGAGGTAAAAATACATCTTTTCTTAGCAGTAAAGACAAAGCTAGTGTCATGATTATAATAATGAGGTAGGAAAAAGCAAAGGGCTACATTTTGCTATTAAGGCTCGGTGCTGAGGATGATGTATAGAACAGTTGCCCCAGTGGAGCCCTCAGAGACTTTGGATCTGATTCTCCACTGCCTTGTCCCTTGTGTGGTGATTTGCAATTGTTAAGAGTACAAAGGGGATGTAAAAGATTACCATTATGACTTGGGCAATATTTCGCACCCACTTTAGATAGCTGTAAATGGCTGACCAAAGAGCAAAACAGTGGATAACAAGGCCCAGTGATTCAAGGCCCTGAGGAACTCAGAAGTTCTCCTGTTTGTCCATAGAATCATAGAATATCAGGGTTGGAAGGGACAACTGTTCATATGATGACGTTTCAAAGCTTTGCTGAAAGTGTCCACAGAGTTTACAAGCAGTGCTGGTTTTGCCGGCAAAGCTGCTGGAATCAGGACAAGAGGTCTAGCCTTTGGAAATTCAGTCATATATCTTCTCCAACACCTATTGTTCCTTGAGCAAAATTTATTTGGCTCTTGGAGTTTTCCTCTGAATTTAAGCTCCCTAACCTACATAAGCTAAATAGCTAGGGTAAGTTCAGTCAGGTGTGTCTTAAGCTTCCAAGCCCCTTAAATCATAGCTAGTTAGCCTACATGATTTACTTGTTTTACCATGCATGTCTTCAGAACTTTATGTTCCTTGAACCAGAGCTAGGATTTTTTGGAGCTTATGAGCTCTGATGTTTTCACCAATAGAGTTTTCAAGTTCCTTAAACAGGAACTGTTAGATTCCAGGAGCTTTTGAGCTTTTCTGGTTCTGTCTGCTAAATTTCTTAAAGGCTTGCATCTGTGATATTCATATGATGTATTTCACAAACTTTGCTGAATATCTCTGCAAAGCTTCTTAGCTCCTTAAATGAGAGAGAGAGAAATATTTAGTTTAAAGGCACTTACAATCTCCATCAGCATTACCAGCACAATTTATAAACTCTGCAAGACCTCTGAAGATATATACAAGATCCACTAGGGCTGGGCTTCCAACTATCATGGTGGGTTCTCAGAACCTCTGAAAAATAAATCAGACCCAAAAGGCATAAATCAATTTTTAAAGTGACTATTGCTTTTTTGATTCCTCCATTTACAGGTGCCCAAAGGAAACATCAGAAAGGGTCCTGATTTTCAAAGAAAGCTGGGCACCCTGTCTCTAAAACTTAGGATCCTTTAAGGTGTTCCAAATTAGAGACACCTAAAATCATTATTTTTGAAAATTTAACCTTTAAGCCCAGATTCTTGAAGGTATTTAGGTGCCTAGCTCCCACTGGAATCAGTAAGCGCTAGTTGCCTAAATACCTTTCAGGATCTGGGCTGCAGCAACTAACTCCAACATTTTGTATATATAATCTTATCAAACAAAGTTCTATGGACAATGCTCCCAGTAAAACATGATACTTAAGCATGTGTCTTTAACTTTCAGAACACACTTAAAGTTAGGCACATGCTTAAATACTTTTTTTGACTCAGGGTCTATATCTCACTCAGGTCTACTAGATAAAAGAAATCTGAAATTTCTAAACCAAGGCATTTTTGAAAGACGCTTTTACAAAATACATTAGAAAATTATTCAAAAATGAATACTGCGTTTTCAAAATCCCATATCTCAAAATGCTTTGTCTGAACAATTTCAAACTACCTCCAGAAAAGTGTCCTCTATCTGGAGACTACACATAAAATGTCAAACATAATGGAGCATTTATGAGGACAATGGTTGGGAGGTGTCAAAATCATACCTATTGCATAATGAAAAGTGAGTTATACACTGTGCTACTGAGCCATTTCTTTTACTCCATAGTCTGAGGTCAGGACAGATGCTTGTACACTGTGCTGGATATAATCACAAAAACAGTTTTGGCATTTTAAACTGCTTTACCGTAATTGCGTTCTAAAATCTATCCACATTCTTATACACTACTCATCTCTGTAATATAATACTTCCTGACTTCCCCAATTAGTGTATTGCTGGCACCCAGTGCCGAGAGGCTAAACAACAGCTGGAGTTAGTTCGCTACCCGGTGTGCTACACCCAATAATTACAACGGGGTGGAGAAGCAGAAAACTTTATTTGCAGCTGCAAAAAGGTACAGGGAGAATAAAATCTCAAATCCTGCACACAGAGCAGGAAGTTACACAGGCTTTTATATATTCTTTTTTTTAGCATACTTATTCAATAGCAAGCTGCCCTAAGTATCCATATAGCCAGCCAATCCAGTTCCCAGCTAGTGCCCTTCTGCTCTGTATTATTTTTTAAACCATACATAAAGCTGCTTTATTCAGCATTGTTTTTTTATATTTGCCCTGTTTGGCCTTGCTTAGTTTCAGGCAGTCTGACTCTGCAGCATACTGTTGCAGATTTTCAGCATAACTGCTGTGAGTGCCTCCAGGCGGGGGGGGGACCAAGGACACTTGGGACTAGTGCGAGGGGGCTTCATTGACACTCGTGGTCTTCCATCCCCTTGAGTTACCTAGTGGCCATGCCCCAGTGTCTCCAACAAACGGGAATTTCATTCTAAGAGTTTGGCTACACTGCAAGCAGAAACCCACACCAGCAAGTCTCGGACATCTGGGCTTCACACCCCAATTCGAATCTGTAGACCCAGGTTCTGAGCCTCACTGCCACAGATTTCTGCTTGCCGTGTAGACATACCCTAAAGGACGCAGAACCCTTTTTTAAAGCTGGGAGGGGGAAGGTTGCCAATACTTTGGAGGATAGAGTTAAAATTCAGAGGGATCTTAATAAATTGGAGAACTGGGTTATAGACAACAAAATACAGTTCAACAAAGACAACATGAGACAATAGTGTGATGCTGTTGCAAAAATAGCAAATGCAATTTTGGGTTCCATTAACACAAGCATAGCATGCAAGCATGGGAGATGATAGTAATGCTCTACTCAGCACTGGTTAGGTCTCGGCTGGAATACTGTGTCCAATTTTGTGATCAATGTATAGAAAGAATAAATAGAAACTGGAAAGGATCCAGAGGCAGGTGATAAAGATGATCAAAGGGATGGAATGCAAGCCATCTGAGCAAAGGCTGAAGGAACTGGGTATGTTTAGTCTGGAAAAGAGGAGATTAAGGGGGAACATGATAGCAGTCTTCAAATACTTGAAAGGATGCCATAAAAAAGATGGAGAAAAATTGTTCTCTGTTGTTACAGAGGCTATGGGTTCAAACTACAGCATAGCAGAGTTAGACGAAACATTAGGAAAAACTTCCTAACTGTAAGAACATTTAGGATAAGGAACAAACTGCCTAGGGAAGTCATGGAAACTCCTTTGCATGGAGGTTTTCAAATAGAGGCTGGACAGCCATCTGTCTTGGATGGGTTAGGTACAACAAATCCTGCATCTTGGCAGGGGGGTAGACTAGATGACCCTTGCAGTCCCTTCTAACACTGTAGTTCTATGAATCTATGATTCCAAGCAAAGATGTGCAGTTCTGGAAGGTAAGAATGGCTCAGGTTTCTTCCAAAGGATACATTGTTCAATAGCAGTTATAGGTAACCAAGGGGTCTTAAAATCCTTTCCCCAATTTTTAACAGAATACATAGCATGCATATATCTAGTGCCCTTGATCCTTTTAAAGCACATAAACATACATTAGAGGTCTACCATGCTGACCACTACTACAGAAACGAATAAGCGATGCCTCGACCTCTACCAACTGTTTCCTACAACTTTAAATTGGCTTCACTGATGAAATCCCTTCTCTCCCATGAAGAAAGTCCAAGTCCAAGTGGCATCATTATTGGCAGAAAAATTCCATATATTTCCAATGTAAGACAAAGGGCACTAAAGTCTATATGGACAGAAATGTGGGTGTGTGTGTGTATGTGTCAGAGGGAGCAAGTTTGTTGTAGAAATCAATGAGCACTGTACTATCTCAATAATGACTGTGTCCGTTATATGATCATTTATTTTACTAATGAGGTAATGGTAATGGTAAACACTAATGGTAAACTCAACACTGATGCTTCTGAAATCTATACTACTATGTTCTCAGTCTCTACAAATAGTTCTCATGTATGTCTATGGATGAACAATAAGTTGGAACTGCAGAGTCTGCTGCATGCTATGTAGTAAATGTTTTGCTGAAGTATAATCCTTTCTAGCTTTTCCTACAGTAGATAAGAATATCATATTGAGTCAGGTTTGAGATCCACAGATTCAAAAAGCATGGAACAGTGATGCTAGGGTGATGTTCACATTAGAAATCCAGGCAGATTAGGCAGAGAAATATAGATTCTCCTTGGTATGGTACATCTTTTTTTCCACAGCTCAGTTATCTTTGGCTCATGCTACACCTAAACTGAGAGTGTCTGCCCCCCCCCCCTTTTCCCCCCATCAGTGTGCAGCTGAACAGCCTTGGTCAGAAAGAAACAGTATGTCATAAATTTTCTATTAACTAGAGCTAAATGGAAGTGCAAGATTTCAAAATGAAGTATTAGCTTTTCTGAGAAAGAACTTTCCTTTTACAAAGTCCTGTATTATCTTGTATTGGCATCCATGTAATTGAACACAGTCTGATTGGTATTCTTTTGTGTCTCAACTGGTAGCAGAGAGACAATGTGAGTGAGGTAATATCCTGCGACTGACACAGCTACAACAACACTATGTTTAACTGGTAGTGTTTATTTTAAACTTCTTCAGTTTGATTTCTGTAAAAACAAATTACACAATTATTAGAATCTCCTGGAACTAGCGTTAATAGACAGGCTTAGTGCAGAGGACATCATATACTCACAATCTTTATTGTAAGTGAATAGCAAAATTTCTTTTTAGTCTAAGTGTGACACACTCCTGGCTACATATAATTAATAAAATGTTACAACCAGTCAATAGCATGTTCTTCTCTTTAAAGAGGCAACAAGTCATTCTCTTTAAAGAAGCAACAACCCACTTATTTTAAAGATGCATGGAACATGGCTAGGTTCTACTACAGAACCACTGCCTGGCTTAGAAAGAGTGTGGATATTTCTGCACTGGAAAACAGAGGATGACCTTTCAACATTTGTACCAACCTCCTCATACTATCATAATGTACAATACTCAGCACAGAGAATTATATTGATTTTCATCCAAGGATCTAGAAGTGCTTTGTAATAATATATATTTATATAACTGTTCAGCCCAGATGATTCCCAAGTGTTTTACAAACTATATTAATACACCAAGGACCATTGAAACACAACCACCTCTGGGTATGAGGTATCAGTTAGGCAAACAATTGGTGCAGAGGAGTGCCGGGAAGAGGAATTTTGGCAAGCCCTTACTCTTATGAAAAGTGCCATGGAATCTTTAATATCTACACAGATAAGATCTTTATTTGTACGGTTTTAGAGGAAAGACCATGTAGTAAGATGTATGGAATTCACTTTAAGTATATCAGAAAAATAGGGTCTGAGTTGATTATTAGCAATTATCTATTTGTATTACAATTATCTACTGCAACTAGGGCTGGTCAAAATTTCATCAAAATTAACCCCAAAAATTATTGTTTGTTTTTTAAATAAATGAAAAAATGTGGAAACCAACTGCTTTCCTCAAAAAAATTCAAATTTTCACCAGAAAACTGAAAACTTAAAGATTTTCTGCTGAAAACTGAAGTTTTTGGCAATTGATTTTTTTTTTCCAGTTTTAGGCTTTTTGACAACAAGTTTAAATTTTCCACTGAAAACTTTGACAAAAAACAGAACAAAAATATTTTTCATCAAACATTCCATGAAGTGGGATGGGAAAGATAGAAACCCAACCAGCTTTAACTACAACTCTTTTCTGAGGAAGGTAAGTAATATATTAATTTCCAAACAGATAATTTGGCACAGAGAAGCTTAGTGGAAAAGCCAGGAACAGAACCTATGAATCCCAGTCCCCTTCTCAAACCACTAGAGAACATCCTGGTCCTATTTTACTGAAAAGTACAAAAAGAAAGAAACACACTTCTTTTAGATTCAACCTGAAATAAATATGACTGACAGCGCTAACATTTAAAATACAGAGAGAGACAGAGTGAAAAATTACTACTTTTTAAGCTGTTAGTTAAATTAAGTTCATAGTCTGCAATTTTTTCAGAATGATTTAAACATAATTTCTTTTCATCAAATCCTTGGAGAGAAATTGCACACCTATGAATAAAGGGTATCCATTCAATGTTAAATTTTCAGTACAGTAGATGTATTTAATTGAGGAAGCAATTTACTGCAAATGGATTCTTTGCAGGTAAAGTCATTTCAGAGCAATGATGTTCCATAAAAGGTGTAAACAAAGGAAATTTAAAATAAAATCATACTAAACAATGAGAAAACACAATTTGTACTGCTGATGAAACGCTGAGACATCTAAAAGATCAATCCATGCAGAAAAGCAAATGTATGGAATGTTATCTTGTACATTTGACAATATCTTGGCACGCAAGTACCGTAAATCATTCAGTCCCAAAGTACAATATGAGTAATGTGCAATATTATATATATATATTGTTTCCCTCTATTTGACATTGGTGAGGCCTCATCTGGAGTACTGTGTCCAGTTTTGGGCCCCACACTACAAGAAAGATGTGGAAAAATTGGAAAACGTCCAGCAGAGGGCAACAAAAATGATTAGGGGACTGGAACACATGACTTATGAGGAGAGACTGAGGGAACTGCGATTGTTTAGTTTGCGGAAGAGAAGAATGAGGGGAGATTTGACAGCTGCTTTCAACTACCTGAAAGGTGGTTCCAAAGAGGATGGATCTAGACTGTTCTCAGTGGTAGCAGATGAGAGAATGAGGAGTAATGGTCTCAAGTTTCAGTGGGGGAGGTTTAGGTTGGATATTAGGAAAAACTTTTTCACTAGGAGGGTGGTGAAACACTGGAATGTGTTACCTAGGGAGGCGGTGGAATCCCCTTCCTTAGAAGTTTTTAAGGTCAGGCTTGAGAAAGCCCTGGCTGGGATGATTTAGTTGGGGATTGGTCCTGCTTTGAGCAGGGGGTTGGACTAGCTGACCTCCTAAGGTCCCTTCCAACCCTGATATTCTATGACATGTAATATATTTCTCATAGAAAACAATTATAACTTTTGGGGATGGGGGAGGAGGGCAGGCTAAAAAGCCCAATATTTCTCCTAATAAAGCCAGTGGAGCTGTGCTTCAATGGGACTATGCATGGAAGCAAATGTCTGTAGAATCAAGCCCTTATATGTTAAACTGGTTTGTTTAGACTCATAAAAATCTCCTTTCACACCTACTCTCCACAACCTGATTTATTAGGATTTTATTTCTATTTATTTGAATTCTGGCAATACCACTTTGGTCTTGATTTTCTGAGCACACATCTTTGACTGAAGTCATTGGGATACCTCCAAAAATCAAAACAAAAGAACCAGACCTGTTCATACAGGCAAACAGAGTTCCTGTCCCAAAGAGTTTACAACCTAAGGTCCTCATCCACAACTTATGAATTGAGCTAGTTTCCACAGAGTCCAGTGGGAACACTCACTCTCATGTTTGCAGGTTTGGGGGCTATGACTGCCCAAAATTACTGATGCGAAAGTCTCAAAAGCATCAGAGGTTCAATATGAGTCAGAGAAACATTCAAATATTTACTGGTCTGATTCACCATTGTCTTAATTAGAACTGAGTAAATAACTGATTTTTCAATTTAGGAGGCAAACCAGAACTCCAGAAAAAATTTGGTTAGCTTTGAACGGAAAGTGATTTTCAGCTTCTCACTGAAATAAAACAAAACAAAACAACTTTGAACCAAAGCAAGATTTTTGGTTTCTTTTATATTGTGTCATTTTTAGGCATTTTACAAATTTTTATTAGACAAATTTCAAAACAAATGAAATGAAAGGTCAAAATGTTTAATTTCAAAATCCCTGAATATTTTTTCCAGTTGATATTTGCTAAATTCAACTCAATTTCACTGAAAAAAATTCACCCACCTCTAGTCTTAATCTAGTTTTATGCTACTGTAACTGCATGAAATCAATGGAATTTTACCAACATAAAGAATGATGTAACACTGGTGTGAAGCAAGCTTCAGATGTTTATCCAAACGTATTTGTATCTCTTTCATAACTGTCAGTTTTTCAGAGTTAGATCAATCTACAAATAACGGGAAGTGATTTTCCCACGGTATTTTGGTATTTCTGTCACTTGAGAAAACCAGGAAGCAAGGAGGAAAGTGATCACAAAGAAGATAAAATATGGTTAACTTTTCCAACCTCATAAAAGACTGAATTTAGACTGAGATTAAGAAAAACATTTGTTTTGTTTCACGCCTTATCTGAACAGCTTCATGTATTTTGGTACTGTGAGAAATAACTCAGATGAGGGTATTGTCAGCTTTGACTATTCTTATCTGGAGCTTGCTAAAACTCAGCAAATTATAACAGATGCTTGTCACAATTCAAAGCACTGGATAATTCTTACCATTCAGTAAGCTGCTTTCACGTCAAGCTTTTTCCACAGCACAGAATCATTTGGGTTAAAAGGGATCTCTAGTGGGTCATTTAGCTTATCCCTTTGTATTTTCGCAGAATTGATATCCCTGATAGATGGGGTGTCTTGCCTAGCCACGAACAGCTCCAAAGATGGCAATTTCACAGCCTTGCTTGACAGCTTATTCTATTTTCTAAATGTTCTTGTATTTATATAGTTCTTCCTCCTATTTCACCTACTGTGCTTGTTCCTTGCTTCAGCTATAGCCCATTACTTCTTGTTCTGTTAGGGAGGGAAGGATTAAATTCGAGATTTGTGCCTTTAGCTCTTAAGACATCTATAAGTGCTTGCATGCTAGGCACTTATTTTCTTCTCAACTTCTTTTGCACTGTACTTTATCAGCTATCCCTGTAACCATTGTAAACTTTTGTCAATGATCTTTCCTGTGTTCTCTATTAGGATCCAATAGATGTGCAGCAGCTAGCAAAAATTACTTAAACAACAAAGGTAGCTGAGTTTGAGTGCAACATATTGCTACTTTACTCAGGCATCAGTTTAGTGAAAAAGGTCCAACAAAAAACTAATGAAATATGGAATTTCTCTTTATTCTTTTGACAGGATATCTCTCAGAGCCAGAATTTTGGCAAGTCCCTTTTAGTATGTAAATCTTATCCTGTATGTAGTAAGATTAAAGTCACCCTTCAGTGCATTTCATCTGAATAAACCTGAACTGACTGTTCTCATAATTACATAAGAAAATGTGCTTCTCTTCCTTTTCTAAATATAAAGCTTTCTGGCCTTTATTTTGTTTGCAATGAGAAATACACAGCATACACATTTCTAACATACAGTGTACCCTGCTGGTACATTCAACAACAAGCAAACTTGTTGATTAGTTATTTCTTTTTGATGTTGGACCAACTCAGGCACATTGTTTCAATTACATTTTACAAAATAGAAGAGATGTAAGCAGCCTAGAAGGTGAACCATAATGCTTACAGAAAAATACAAGGTGTCAAACTTCTTCAGTCATTTTGAATTATCTGAAACTAGTGTGAAATACTAATGAGGGTGATTCATAGGACTCAGAATTTTTAAATGATCCAGTGTCCTTTCTTCTAAATACAGACATAAAATAGCTTATTTACAAAGGGGTCATGAACTGTGATGGAATCCCACCCTGTTATCTCACCCCAAGTGAGTGTGGAGTGGCTGTAGAACCACTGTGAGCCTTTTGCTGAAGCTCTGGGGCCTCTGAGGCAGCTATTCCTACCTCCTACACCTCCCCGCAGACAATATTTAATGGTAGGTTAATGGTTTTATGTGAGTGCTGATCAATCAGCTCTGTCCCCACGCACCCTTCTTCCAAACTCTCTTTTCTTAACTGGGCTTTAAGGAACATTTTCAGAACTGTGCTCCATGGAAACCACAGGGTGAGAAATTCCTGAGCTGGTTCTGTGCACCTTACCCTCTCCATTGTGGAGTGATCCGTTCCACTGAACTCATAGATTCTTTCACTTCAAAGGGGCTTACAGTATCTTTACTGTATGGGCATTGTTTTAATGAAGATTGCCTTTTTTCTCCTCTAGACCAGAAGCTTCAGGATAATCTACTTGCTGTTTTAGATGTCTACCAGTACTCAATATATTGAGCTGTATGGAATAAAGTTCCTGGGACCATCAACATTTGCTCTACTGACTACATTCAGGGAGCTCCAATTATGCAGGCGTTGACACAGTATACTAGATAATCTGATGGGCAGTTAGGCAGGCTAAATTTAGGGATTTGTCCTGTGGAAACCACTGTTTTGTTATACCTGTTTTCTTTTTTTCCTGCTAAGTCCCTCAATACAGGACAGTACATTGCAACCGTTTCCATTGAGAATAATTTAAAATATCAGTACATCTTTTTATAGTATATGAAAGCTAAAAGCCAGTAGCAATAGGAAGTCATGTAATCTGTAGACTTTTTTAAAGAATAGCTAAGAAATTCCCAAGCCTGTGGTAAGAATGAGATGTATATGTGTAAGGGGACTGTTGTCCCCCTACTAAAACTCAGTGGGGGTGTTTTGGTTGGCTAGCTCCCAGTACCAAATGTAAGGGGAAGGGTTGATGGGAAATCAGGACCCTGAAACTGACAGGCCCCAGGAACGATGGGGAGAGGCCAATGCTCCAGGTCAGCCTGATTGACGGGGGGACAGACTAATCAGAGAGTCAGGATGCCAGGGGGGTCCCATCCTCCGTGTGAGCTGGAATTGCCTGGGTCAGACAGAGTGGGGCCGAGCTAAGGAGAAAGCAGGGGCCCAAGGTGAGTTGGGGAACAGAGCTGTGCCAGATCCAGAGGGGCCAGAAAAGCAGCCCAGGAAGCAGGTCAGTGCTGGGAGAAGAGTCACAGAAGCAGCCTGCAGAGCAGACCTGTCCTGGGAGCAGAGCTGCAGAAACCAGAGCCAGAGGGTCCAGAGAAGCAGTCCAGGGATCTGGAGGCAGAGCAGCAGCAGCAGCTGTGCTGAGGCAGAGGAGTGGAGCTGGAGCTGAGGCAGAGTGGTGGAGCTGGAGCTGAGGCACTTCACCGGGGTAGTGTATAAGCCAGGAAAGTTCCCCACAATAGCGGGACCATTCCCCCACTTACATATATACTATTATAGAGGTGTGAAATAACACAATATCTTAATTACGACCTCAGCAACATTAGCAAGTATTCAGGGTTGACATATACAAACAAGCAAGCATATTATGTGTTGGCGGGGGAAGCCTGAGGTCAATATTAAGGTTGTCTATTATTCTGTAAGCAAGATTAATGTGTTGCATGTAGCAAATTTCCTATTTGAGTGCAGGCAAAGGGACATTCTTTTGGATGATACAAATTCATTCCATCGCTGTCAGTGGACGCAAGATGTGTGGGCATTAGAGTACAGTTAAGCAGTGTCCTATAATTTGCCATTCCTTTGCTCTTTGATCTTTGCATTGGCCAAGTGTGACATTCCCCCAGTATTAATCCTTTTTAAACTAAGGTTGTTTTTTAAAAAAATATATTTTAAATGGAATATAGATCTTGTGAATATGTGATGGTGCAGTGCAGTTACATAGGTTTTTTTCAGAACAAGTTTGGGAAGGACAAATTGCTCATTAGCAGTGAAGCCATGGCCAAATCATTCAGGTCATCCCAGACAAGAGCCCATGAAATCTATAAACTACCTCAGCATGGATGAGGTGAATAAAAAGAATCAGAAGATTTAACAGAAGAACTATTTTGTAAGTATTTTAGGTGTTAAAACATATATTAGTACTTTCTTTTGTATCCTTTCACCCATAAACCCACCTTAAGTCTAACCAAGACACAACTACACTGGGTTTTCAAAAACCGTGTCATCTGATTTACAGAAGTTTTGTTAAGGGAATATGCTAATTGACATAAATGTATATATGTATGAACAAGACTGTGGGCTGTTCTTTAAAAAAATATTAAGCTGCTTAGATCTGTTCCTCCATATGGCAACTTCAGGCGTTGGTCAGCTCATTTTTTTCTGTGGGGCTGAGACCACCTTCTCTCTTTCTACACGTGCCTCCTCAATTTTTCTGTTGAGTTCCCCACCACTGTCTCTCTCTGGATTTCTCTCTATTCCTTCTCCATTATAATTCCCCTTTCCAGCTCTCCTGGCCCATCCCCTAGTGTCTATGCTGCATCTAACACTGACATGTTTCAATTCCTCTGGTGTATCACACTTCCCACCTAAGCTTTCCCCTATAGAACTCACTCCCTGTAGAGGGACTGAGGAGCTGGAAGTTAGTGTAGAAATACACGTTAGATAGCTCTGGTCCAACTCTGCATACCTTGTCTCAAAACACTCCAACCAAAATATACTTACCAAAACCACAAAACAATCCCCCTCCTCAATTAATCCACTTTAGACACCTCTAAAACATCTTTCCCATGTCATGATATCTGGTATGTTGTGGTCACTTAGAAACAAGTGCCATTCCCCATGGAAAGAAGAATGATTCTGAGCTCTCCAATGAGATTGATAAACAACCTATTTCTAACCCTCATACTTTGCAAAATATTGATACTTAAACTTGTCTCTTGGCCAGGATTAAATATTGTCAATCTAGCACTTCACAGCAGTGCAATTCTGGGGATAAATTTTTATATTTGAAGAGTAATAGTTTGTGGAAGGTTTTTATAAAGTAAGGAGAAAGAGAAAAAGTCTGTTTAAAGCTGCTCAAAGGTCTGGCATGTTAGAAAAATTCGCATTGGAAATGGATTTGTGGGCAGAGTGCAAGTGAGGCAGTGAAAGGGACAAGATACATTTATTACAGAAGTATCACCATGATGTATGCAGTATACATGTATTTTATAAGAGATAGTCCAAAACACTACCCCAATTTGAACCCCCAAATTGTGTGGAGGGTTCAGAATTGGAACTAGACTCTGGATCTGATTTTTTCAGCTGAGCCCTACCGCATACATGGCTGAACCAAATCCCCAGATCTGAATAGCCACAAAATTTAGGGGTTTGAAAGCAGATCTGAAGTTCACAGCTTAAGCCCATCTCTTTGGGGCAAGGACTGTGTCATGTGTTTGTATAGCATCTTAGCATAATGAGGACTAAATCCCAACTTGGGTCTTGGGGCACTATCTCAATATAAATATTCAGTGATAACTGACTTTGCCCTCCAGCGAAGTGCAGGTACCTTTGGAGCTGTCAACAATGCATGGCACCACTAAACAATATAGTTTAGATCAGGAAGAATATTGTATCCAATTGAATTGGAAGAGAGAATTTTACGAAGGCAGAACGTGGCCTTGGAATTTGGTTGGGGCATCCAGGCTTTGATTCCTAGGCTTACAAAAAATTATTTGAAATGTTTAATGGCCACAGGTGATGAGAGTCTTCATTGGAAATGTTTGCATTTCATATAATAAATGTTTACTTACACCCTCCTTCCTGGTCAATAAAATATCAGAACTTTTGGTCAGGATCATATTACACTATCTTTCAGATAGAAAATAATTCCTGGTTTTAAAGTCCCTTAGTCCCATGGACATGGATAACTTCAAGAAACTTAAACTTTCAAGGCTGTGACCTTGAAAATTTGTCAGGCCATAATTCCTTCCCAGTTTCAAATCCTTGCTTTTCCATGGGACTTCTCCACATGCCAAAACAGCTTTGCCTCCTTTCACAGGTAAAGTGAAGGTTAGCATTCACTGTTCAGAGCTAGTAAGTTTGAAATAAAGTTGACTGATTGAAGTTGATGTGCTTACTAATTCAAACCTAGAATGTGGGCTTTTTTATGAAAAAACAGTTTCTCACAGAACAAATACAATATCTCCCATGAAGGGTGATGATTATTTCTTTTGCTTCAGAGAAAGACTTCAGTAACTCAAAAGCACCACAAAAGCAGCATAATAATCACCCTTCACAGATAAGATATCCCGTAGATATAAAATGCACAGTTGTCATCCCTCCAAGTCATCAGGCACAATGTTGTGGAGCTGACAAAGAAAAAGTGTGAGATTTTCCTTCCACTCAGGCATGCTTTAGTCCTTAAAACATCCCCAAATTCTTTTCATTGCCTCAAAAGGGCAGATCTATTTTCAGCAGCGGAAGGAATCGCTGTACTGCAAAGGGAATCTGAGAGAGCATCTCACCACACATTCCTGTGGACCAGTTCTCTTTTCTAAATGTAGTTCTGCTAGCTCAGGGTCCAGTTCTCAGTGTGAGTAACTCCCAGTTATTTCCATGGCAAGGCCAACTTCTGTAGGGTGGGTGAGATAATCCCTTATAGTTAAGCTCTCTACTCTGCACTGAAGAAGTTAAGAATATAAGAAGAGGGCATCAAGGTCCAGAGCCTCCCCTATGGTCAACCAAAAGGGGGGTGGACAAATTTGTCTTTACACATCCCCAATCTGAAAGGATAACTCCCAGAGAAATTTAGAGCAGCTCTGGGTATTCTCTAAATTATGCCCAGCTATCATGCTCCTTATGTTGGGGACCAGGAGGGCAGTGGTTTAAAGGTCACATCTCTGTGATATAGTGATTCTGTTCAGGGAACGGAGATCCCAAGTTTACCAGTAAAACTGACTTCCCCACTGCTTTGTGCCAGTATGGGAAACTGGGACGTAAATCTTCCTAACTAGTCTAAAAACACCCCACAAATATTTTTAAAACCCAGCATTTTATGTAAGCTTCTTGGGCTCACAGAAATTTTCAAAGCGTATAGTTTGAAAATTCAGTGTTTTAATGACAAAATGAAACTATACATTTCTCTCTTTTTACCCCTTAAGCGAGAGACACTTTAGATACATAAATAGATGAATAACAGCAGCTCTTGAGTTGTAAACCTGTCTTTTTCTGTCACTCTGGGATTTTGGTCAAAACACTTACCCTCATTTTCTCCTACCTCACAGAGGGTGTTGGGAAGATTAGCTAATGTTTGTAAAGCATTCTGAAGATGAAAAGCCCTAAGTAAAATGTTAAGTATCATTCTCTCTCTGATCTATTCCTGGAAAAGTTTTTCCCTTCCCTAGCCTGTGAAGAGAACTAAATCAAAAATAAAGGCTTTTTTTTTTAAACTTTTAGAAATTCTTAGAAGCTCACAAAATACCATAGCCACTGTGGTAATTTATTTATTGAGTGTGACTTTTTTTGAAACACAGTGAAATGTGAATTACAAAACCCTCCCCTGCCACGACCCCTACTCTCCTCCATTTCTGACACAGAGATGTTCAAGTAATACTCAGAAAAAGAGGACACCAAGCCATCAAGCCATGTAACCCTTGATGACTTCTCTTCCCAGCATCTGTAGATATTCCAGAGCTCAGGTGGCTAGGTGCCATGCTTCAGGAATCAGATTTGAAGCGCAGATTTCTTTAAACTGTCATACTAACAAACCATTGGGGTTGCTGGTCTGGAAGTTCTTCTTGTTCTTTTTAAAAAAACCCACAAAACTGTAGGACACTTGTTTTCTGAAATATAAAAAGAAAAGGAGTACTAGTAGCACCATAGAGACTAACCAATTTATTTGAGCATAAGCTTTTGTGAGCTACTGCTCACTTCATCGAATGCATCCGATGAAGTGAGCTGTAGCTCACGAAAGCTTATGCTCAAATAAATTGGTTAGTCTCTAAGGTGCCACAAGTCCTCCTTTTCTTTTTGTGAATACAGACTAACACGGCTGCTACTCTGAAACCTGAAATATAAACAATTTCTTGCTATAGTGCTACTTTTAATGCATTGAATAGAATATTGATATATTTTGGGATAAAAACCTGATGGGATATTTCTACTAACCAAGAACAGTGGTACTTGGTTCTTCTTCCACTGTCCTTTAGTGTTGACTTTAACAATAACACTCCGAAGATAAACATCCCTCCTCCTTGTGGGCATGCTACTAAATAATCTTTTTAAAGTGTTTCATAATATTTATTGCTTTACAATAGCAAATCTAAAGGATTAAATATGAACCAACTGTACACAATTCAGATCACTGGGGTTCAAGTGAATATATTCTCCATGTTCAGGCTGTGTGGGTTTAAATTTTCTAATTTTGCTACACAAAACCAATTTTCATGCAAAAAACACAGTTTCACTAGGTTCTGTGCCAAATTCGTGAGAAACTGCAAAAGTTTACTCGATTTCAACAAAACACAAGTTAGCCAAGGTTTTCTGAAAGTTTTAAAAACCTCCAGACAAATCTAGGCTGACTTCTGAGTTTTGCATTTTGCTGCAAATGTTTTTCATAGCCCTAATCAAGTGGCATTTCAGCCCTTCAATGGCAATACAAGCCGCTTCCCGCAGCTCCCATTGACCTGCGAACGGTCAACGTCAGCAAAATGTCTTGCATCCCACAACCAGATTACCCTGATGGGCCGCATGTGGCCCACGGCCCGCAGACTGTCTGTTAGGGGGGTTATTCCTTCACCCACTTACTGCCCTGGTCCTTCTTGCATGAACAAAGAGCAACAATACCCGAAGTCCAAAGGTGCAAACAATTCAATGTTTATTGGGGTGAACTTCCAGTAAGCATGATTCCAGTTTCCTTCCTTAGTGTCCCCCTTCCCAGCTCTGACACCACAGAGGCTTGCCTGTGTCTCTGTTCCCATTTCCCCCTTTAGCTAAACATGATTCCAATTTCCCCACCCCCATTCCCTGTTCCCATTCTCCCCCCCCCCCCCCACACACACACTTCCTGATTGGCTGCAGACTATATAGTAAAACTTGAGTTCTGCTTAGCTATACCTTAACAAATCATTTTCCTGAAATTTAACTAACCAATCCTAACGTGATTATTTAACCAATTATATCCCACCACCTTAATTAGTTTACACCTAGCAAAATTAATTATACAGCAGACAGAAACAATCACAGAACTAGACAGAGATTATACAGACAAACAATGGGGAAATGGGGATTACAGTGATAGAACAAGTACAGAAATGAGGATTTCACATCCCAGCTATTGATAAGTGAGTTCTCGCCAGACAGGATGCTATCAAACTAAGTTTCCTTTTACATCTTCTAGGCACTTCCCTTTCTCTGGAGGCGATAGGCATTATCAGGACAGGATTGTATTCCTAACAGCCCAGTAGCACCTTATTTCAATGTGACTAGGTTGGAATGTGAGGATGTGTCTGGTCGCTTCCCAGTTTATGGCTGCCTCTGCTGCTTAGCCAAAGGCCTTAGCCTAAGAACAGGGCCTCACACTGTCACAGTAAGAGAAGGCTCTTACACTGGCAGACAGTGATTTTGATTCTTTCTTTTATACCTCTACAACTAGCCAAGTGATAAGAATATACCTAAATTCGTAGAGTATAGGCCTTTACAGACAGGCCTGGAATATCTATATCCTAACCCTGCCCACCACTGGATTACAAAGACTGGCTGGTGAAATGTGCGATAAAACAAACGCCCGTTGCACAATTTGTCAGAGTGTCTTTACAGTGAAATATGATGGCATCAATACTGTGTGGAAACATTCAACTGGAGAAAAACTCCAGAGAGCAGTTCAGAGTGCAAAACAAAATGCATTCATATCAATAGTTTTTCTCACGGGGAAAAAGAGTTAAAGACAACACTATGGCTGCAAGTGAATTGGCCTATGTCTTTCATGGAGTGAAGCACAACTATGGATTTCGTCAATGGACCGTGGCAACAAATTAGCTACACCGCTACATGCTGATTCTGCTGTGGCAAATAAAATGAAGCTGGGAAGAACAAAAATCGAAAGTCTAGTTGAGAATATGTTTGGGCCATTTTCTGTGAAAACACCAGTCAAAAAGCTAAAAGAAACGAGTTCTCCTTTTGTAGTTGTTACTGATGCTTCAAATAAAGGAAAGGAAAGTCTTTTCTTTTGGCTGCTCTTTTTTTGACATCAAAAGAGGCATAAACAATGTCCTTTTGGATTTTTATGAAGAACTAGATGAGACATTGGAATCGATTTCAGGAGGTATAATTAATGTCATAAATGAGCTGGCTTGGACCTGAAAAATGTCAATGCTTATGGAGCTGATAACGCATCTGTGAATTACGGTGAGAACTGTTCTGTTTGCTAAACTGAAAGTTGTTCGACCACTGATGATCTAAACTAACTGCAACTGTCACGTGTTACACAATGCAGCAAAAAACTGCATGAAAGCCCTCAGCTTTGATGTGGAAAGTTTGGTTTTCAAGATTTTCAATGAGTTTTCATGCAGTGCAGAAAAAGTAGAATTTCTGAAGTCCTGCTTTCAATTTGTGGAGTAAGAATATCAGAAAGTACTTTTGCATATGCCCACTCACTGGTTAAGCCTCTTTACTGCAGCTGAAAGGATTCTGTTGAACTGCTAACCTATGAAGGTGTACATCTTGGAGCTTGGAAAATCGGACTGCGACTGGCTGATTTGGAGATTCATCGAAGATCAGGAGCATGAGTTAAGTGACAAGTTGACACTTCCTGAGTGCTACATTTATTTTGTGCTTTCTGTCATGGCCATCTTGCAGAAGTTAGTCTCCATTCTTTAAAAGAATTCTACGAATGCCACAGTACTTTTCAATCTGATATTGGATGACAGAAGACAGCTAATTGACAGAACAAAGGATGAGTTTTCCAGTTACCAGGTGAACAGAGCTTTGCCACACTTGCCAAGAGATGCTCAGGAAAAGTTCAGAATGAAGCAAAGACTTGTACAGTCGAACAGTTGCTTATTTGGAGATATGGTTTTCTTTAGAAGACTCTCTATTTAAGTCATTTTCATGCATAAACTTCAAGAAAGTGCCAACATTTGATGACTTAATGAAGTTGCAAGACCTTTTGAAATGGAGTGCTGTTACTGTTTTGGAAAGGGATGATTGGTCTCTTATATGCCACTGCCCTGGCTCTAATGGAAGATGACTGTCTCACCAAACCTGCTGATAAGTGGCGTGCATTTTTCAGGAAAGTGGAAGCCCCAAATATCTTGAAAATTGTTCAGCATGTGTTTTCCGTGCCAGGCAGTAATTCATTCATGGAGGAAGTTTTCAGGGATGGCCTGAGATCTCCCTCCCCTCCAGCACCCTGGGCCAGCCCAAGCCCCCCTGAGGCCTATCCATGATCCCACAACCCCTTCCCCCCTGCACAAGGGCCTGGTCCTCCAAGTCCCCCCTCCTCCCATCCACATAGAACTGGTGATGATCTCCCCCACCCCACCATCCGAGGCCTTCTAGCACCTGTCCACATGCTGGGCTGCCCAAGGCTCCCTTCTCATGTAGGGAAAGTCAGCCCGAGCCGCTCTCTGAGCCCTCCCTCCGCTGCAGGGCTGCCATTACCACTGCCCCTCCCTCACCTCCGCACATTCCTCTGTGCCCCGCTAGAGTTCCCACCCCACTTTTTTGGCAAAACTGTACATTTGTCCAGTTTGCTCTTGCCAACTGATGATCACCCTAGACAAGAGGAATCGCATAAGTGTTGAAGTGGCCAAGAGTGAGCTTTGCATTAGATGCAACCTTGACTATTCCGGTCTGTGAAAAAGAAATGGCTGGAAATGGCAAAATCAAATGGCAAATACAAATTCAAGAAGTAAACCCAATGGATTTTCTTTATGTATAAAGTTCCAAAATGTTCACATTCAAGTATATAGTTAAAATATAGAATCAATGCAGTTTGGGGGAAAATAATCTCAGTGAAGACGGACACAAATAAAGTAGCTTGGAGAAATATGATCAAGGCAAGAAAATGATGTTATCAATCTTATCTCTGTGTTTTATCTCTCTAGATACTATAAATGGCTGTTGAAAGGGTGGGGGATGTTGTAGAGTTACCTTGTGATTCGGGATTGGGGTTGTCTTGGGCTTGCTTTATGGAGGGTGCCATTTTTTTGCATGTCAAAGGTGGTAACCCTAGATCTAATAGAGGGGTGGGATTTTGAAGTGTTTGTGTCTCACGAAAGAGTAAGATCCCAGGTGCTGGATGAGTCTTTTTCTGCAAACTGTGGTTACAGCAAAAAAATACAGGCTGGATGCACAGCTGGAGAGTATTATGTAAGTTATAGCAGAATGGGCCAAAACAAGTTGATTATATCCAATAGCAAGAGTTATAACCCATCAGCAAGGTGATAGATCTTAGTTAGGCAGTGTTCCTGCTCCTACCACAAGTGCTCCTTAATTTGTTCCCTTGCTCAATCTAAAATTACGGATTTCATAATGTCCCCTTCCTAGTGAAGAGAATAGATTTGTGGTGGGTCAGACATGATCTTCTCTGGAAACGCAATTTGATGATCATCCTACTTCTGGTCTGAGTCCTTCAGGATTTTGTCCCAACTGTTCTACAAACACTGACTCCGAGGTTGCTCTACAGGAACCAGGGCTAGGTCAGTTTTCCCAGGATAATGATTTGAATGGATATTTGAACTCTCCTTAGAAACCTGCTTCAAGATTGTCAGACTTTTCAAATGTATCTACAGAATCAAATATAAACTTTTCTATGTTTTCTTTATCTGGCACTGGCTCTAGTTGGTAAAATGTTTACAGACATTTCCGAAATCAAAGAATCTTTCTTTGATTTCAAGGTCTTGCTGGGGGTGGGGGGTGAGGAGAGATGGGCATTATGGCAAACACAGCAAGAACGTAAAGACTCTAAAGAAATTGATCATGCATGGGCCGAGGGATGTGCTGGCTGCAGCTTTCTGCAGCCCCCGTTGGCCTGGAACAGTGAACCACAGCCAGTGGGAGCTGCGATTGGACACTGCAGGTAAACTAACTGTCCCGGCCCACCAGCGGATTTCCCTGATGGGCTGCGTGCCAAAGGTTGCTGCTCCGTGGTGACTATGGCAAGGGATGTCAAGAAAGATAGCTCACAGGATTCCATCCAAAAACTAGTTAATTTTAGAAAGCTTTATAAAATTGGAATTGGATTGGAATTGGATTGGAATATAAAATTGGAATTGGATTGGAATATAAAATTGGAATTGGAATTGGAATTGGAATTTGCTGCCAAAATGAAAAATTCTGCACATTTGTGGAAATTGGTAGCAATGGGTTCCAAGAAGATCAGGAGTAATATTGAAGCTCTGACTCTCAGGCAGATATGGGAGAAATATTTTTCTGTACTTTAGAATGATAGGGTATGTATTAAGTTTTAGGCACTAGGGGATCTGGAAACCTCTATTCTCCATTTCCTTCCAGCTTGGTCTGCAGTATCCAGTGAGGAAGTTAAATTTGTAATTAACAATGTTATAATAAAGCACATGGGGAGGATTTTATCCCTGTGGAAGTATTTAAGGAGAATACTGACTGGGGGAATTGTTTTGGGTAAATTTTTCTCTAATATAAATAATACCAGGATTTCTTCCTCAGATTGGGCTACCAGTATTATCATTCCACTTTATCAGAAAAGGGGGTTGGAAAAGACCTGAGGAATTACTCCCCAATTAGTTTATTGAATGTTGCTTTAAAATGTTACACTAGATAGCTTTTGGGGAGATTAGAGGATTGGGCAATAAAAAAGTAAGCAGCTTTTATTTATCTAAAATTGGCTTTTGATCCTTGGTTACTTTTTTTTTTAAGAGCTCTTCACAGACAAACAGTAGCTAAGATTAGGATAGGTCTAGAAGATAAATTAACTGATTCCAGCCTAATTACAAAGGGGATTCAATAGGGATGCCCTTTAACCTTCCCCCTTTTATGTCAGTGATGTGGTTTTAGCATTACAATTTTTGCCCTAAAATTATGAATCATAACGTCTGTCTTCTTATGTGCAGATGATACGGTTTTACTATCACAAACATTATTGGTACTGAATTGTTTATTAATGAGTTCAGTTTATACTGTCAACAGGAAGGCCTCTTGATAAATTATTCAAAAATTAATGTAATTGTCTTTAGTCAGAGACATCAATGGGCAAGATATTGAACAAGTTCGCTCTTTCCCCTACCTGAGTATCTGGTTCACACAAAATGGTTTGTGGGATAATAATATTTAGGTAATAAAATTAAATGCAAGCTGTATTACATTTTACCTGGACTCATGGGAGGCTACTTAATTGCACCAGCCCTTTGAGTGTTTGAGACCAAGGTATGCACTCAGATTTTGTACAGCGCAGAATTATGAAGATGTAATGATCCCATGGGACTGGAAGTGATTCAAAACAAATTTCTTAGGAAGATTTTTGGCCTCCCACATAATATGCTAACTGCTTTTAGAGTCAAAACAGGTATGATCTCCATTCTGTCGAAGTGCAATATAAAAATATTAATTTTTGGCTTCATAGTGATAGTATGCACTGGCAGCGTTTGCCAAACTTGTACTTAGAAAAATAACTCAGTAGGACTTTTTCATGTAAATTTCCTTGGTTAGAGTATATTCAGAACTCTGCATTTTATAGGTTTCTCAGAATCAGAAATTATTAAAATTTTAAAATATGAAATCGATAATCAAGCTGAGAATAGAGGATATTAATAAGCAACTGAATTGGGCAGTTGTTTCTATTTCAAATATGACACCTTGGTTTCCCCTTGTTAAAAAGACTCATAAGCATGCCAGATATTTAGATAGTTTTTGTAATAACATGGCAAGAGGGCCTTTACAGCTCTCTGTTTTCAATCCATGCAGATGGTTTACTTCAAAGGCTATATACTGACATTGAGAAATGTAACCACCTCTGTCCAGGCATCTTAGGGCAGACCTACCACTTTATTTATTACATTGTAATCTGTATTGCCACTTGAGGTTAAAATGGCTTTCTGTGTTTTTGTCCCAGATGCCGTTTCCTATGACCTCTCCAAAATAGAATATTTGTTAGAAACTGAAATGTATCTGATCTGAGTGGTTGCTCTATTTGCATGGCCAACCGCTAAAACAAGAAAAAGACAAGTTGTGTAGCGATCATATACAGTTTAATACTGCATGAATAAAAATTAAAAAGGACATAAGTATTGTAACATTTTATAATTTAAATTTAGTTTTACTCTGATTTTTGTACAGTGACCTAAGGCTATGTCGCTATTAATAAACTTGATTTTGCTGTATCAGCAGAGCCCTCTAGTATAGACACAGTGTGTGCTAATAAGAGTTTTTCTGCTGGAACAGGTAATCCACCTCTCTGAACAACATTAGCTATGCTGTTAGAAGCTCTCTTCTGCTGGCACAGTTGCATCTGCACTGAGGGTTTTGCTACCACAGCTGTGTTGGTTAGGGGCTGTAATTCTTGATGCTCTTAGCTGACAATATCTACGCTACAAAGTTTTGGCGGCATAGCTAAGGCTTAGGCACTTTCAGGAGCCTAAGTTACCTCAGGATCCCTAGCTACCTATGTGCTCCAGCACTGCCTTGACTCTTCAAAGCATTTTATGCTTTGGTCTCACCTCTCTCGCCACTGGCTCTACAACCAGCATGGTTAAAGAGGACCGCTCCAAAGGGCATTCTTACAGCTGACTTCCACCATGTCTGCAATGGGGAATCCTCCTTTGGTGGGAACCAAGAATTTTAGAGCTACTTAATGTGTTCCACTGTTTCACCTGTGTGTACAGGGTCAGAGCAAGGGGTGAGGATTTCAGCCTTTGTCTGTAGAATAGGGATAATATTTTCTCCAACACCTCTTTCAGAGATCATCTAAATTCATCAGTTTTGGTGAAGCACTTGGATACTATGGGGATTAGTGCTTTGGAAACACCTATTTAAATCTAAAATAAATAAGCGTATATCCTTTAAGATACCTTATGGATATAAATTCATCTGAGGCATACCTAAGACACAGGAGGTAATTATCCTACTCTACTCAGCACTGATGAGGCCCAGCTAGGAATACAGTGTCCAGTTCTGGGTGCCACACTTTATGTAAGATGTGGACACATTGAAGAGAGTCCAGAGGGGAACAACAAAAATGATGAAAACTTTAGAAAACTTGATATTTGAGGAAAGGTCAAAGAAACTGGACATCTTTAGTCTTAAGAAAAGAAGACTGATGGGGGACCTGATAACAGTCTTCAAATATATGAAGGATTTTTAAAGAGGACAGTGACCAATTGTTCTCCATGTCCCCTGAAAGTAGGACAAGAAGTGATCGGCTTAATCTGCAGCAAAAGAGATTTAGGTTCGATATTTGGAAAACTTTATAACTGGGCTAGTTAAGTACTACAATAGATTCAGGAGAGGCTGTGGAATCCCCATAATTGGAGGTTTTTAAGAACAGGTTAGACAAACATCTGTCAGAGTATACTTGGTCCTGCCTCAGTGCAAGGTATCTCCCATCCCTACATTTCTATTATTCTATCTGTGCTTGTTTAGCTAGATACTGAAGAACTGGCAAGATTTTTGTGAACCCCTCATTTAGCATGTAAAGTACACTGAACTATCTAAATTCTAGGTTGTGAACTGATGTGGGTTAATTTGCTCTTACGGTATTAAACTGATGCAGACCCCAGTGAATCAAATTTTCAGTTCTAGAATGCAAATTTAACAATGGTACCCAAATTTAGTGCCCTAACAGCTTGCTCCAATTTCCTGTTTGTATACATTGTTGCCCAGGTTATGGTATATATTCCAATCAGTGATAAAAACCAAGAAATAACCTCAACCAATTCCCAGATAACAAAAATTTCAGTAACATCTATTGTTAGCACAGGACTCATGTAGGTCAGGAGATGGAAACTGTCACTTCTATCATATCTGACAAAGCCACCACAAATGGCCCCATTGTTTTGTGCACTAATTGTTCTAGTGTCAGTTTTTCTCGTATCTGACCTTAGTGTTCTTCTTTTGGAAAGGACTTCTGTTTTGCTTGTCCTGCATCTGCTTGTGTATTCAGTGGGGACAATCCTGCCCTTTGTTTTGCTAGTTCTTGGCCTCAGTCAGACAGAGACAGCTTTGAAGTTAACTGGCCATCTGGCAACTTAGCTTTCCTCAAACTTCTCTGTAAGGATACTCATTAAGCAGAGCATGCTAAGCTATTGGCAAGTTATTGACAAATAGAAATAAGAAGGTCAGCTTAGACTGGCATTAAACTCCCTTATGAGACAGTGCAAGAGCAACACTACATGCCCTGCAATTAGATGTTAGACAACCTGTGGAAACAGTCTTAGAAACGGGACATATTTCTAGAAGGGCTATTTCACCACAGAGTTAAGCACCTCCGAAATAAAAACCAAAGACAGAGATAGATGAGCACTTCCCTCCCTCCCCCCCGCCACCTTCATTTATACTTTTATACTCAGCTATATAATGCACTTGTTCTGGAAAGAGAACAGGCACATATTTAAATTAGGCATATCTAATTACACTCTATTTCTAAATTAATCACTTTCCCACATGTCAGTGATTTACAAAAAGCAATTTTCCTATGTGTGTGGTTATTTATTGAAGTTGACTAGGGACAAGTGTCTTCTCACTGCCTGGTAGGTATAGCTTTCCCTTTGGTATGGTTCAGGGAGAATGGAAGATTTAAAATTAACTAATAGAAGTTCTTTCTAGCACAGAGGGATAATTTAACTGTGAACATTCAGGTTATTGCATGCATAGGCATGGGAACTAGGGATACACATTTTTTATGCAGGGCTCTGCTGCAGGCCCACGCCTGAGGTCCCAGCTCCCAGCCTGTGCCTGGGGTCCCTGCTGCCGCCCCTCCCCCCCCCCCCGCCACTCCAGGCTCTGCTGCCAGCCCCGTGCCCAGGGTTCAAGCTGCAGCCACATGCCTGGGGTTCTGCTTAGGGTTGCCAACCCTTCAGGGTTGTCCTGGAGTCTCCAGAAATTAAAGATGAATCTTTAATTAAAGATTATATCATGTGATGAAACCTCCAGGAATACGTCCAATGGAAATATGTCCCGGCTGCCGGCCCCATGCCCGGGGCTCTGCTGCCGGCTCCATGCCCAAGGTTCCAGCTGTTGGATGAATGCCTGCCCCCAGCTGTGGCCCGAGCCTTGGCCCCCTTGCCCCTGTCCAGGTCCCCTGCTCCGGGGTGAAAGTAAGTTAGAGGACTTACTGGTACGCTGGAGTCCTGAGCAGGGGGCGTGGCCTCAACCAGAAGTAGAGGGCCTTAAATCCCCGGGCCCTTTAAATCTTAATTTAAAAGGCCAGGGGTCCAGCTGCGGTAGTGGTGGCTGGGAGCCCAGGGCCCTTTAAATCACCCATGAGCTACCAGCTGCAGAGGCGGCTGGGAGCCCCAGGGCTCGGGCGCGATTTAAAAGGCTCAGGGCTCCAGCTGCCGCTACCGCAGCGGAGCCATGGGCCCTTTTAAATCACTGAGGACCCCTGCGGGCTCCCAGCTGCCATCGCAACCCCGGGGCTCTGGGCTCTGGCAGAGCTTTAAAAGGCCTGAGGCTCCGCTGTGGTAGCAGCTGCCAGAGCCCCAAACCCTTCAGATCCCCGCCTGAGCCCTGCTGCCCGAGCCCTGCGGTAGCGGTGGCCGGGCTCTGGTGAGGATTTAAAGGGCCCCGGGGCTTGAGCCGCTGCTACCGCCCCAGCCCTTTAAATCCCCTCCAGAGCCCCACCGCCGCTACCCCAGGGCTCGGGCAGCAGGGCTCAGGCTGAGATTTAAAGGGCCCCAGAGCTCCAGCCCCCGCTACCCTCCTGGGGCCCTTTAAATCCCCGCCTAAGCCCTGCTGCCAAAGCCCTGGGTAGCGGCGGCAGGGCTCCGGAGGGGATTTAAAGGGCCGGGGCGGTAGCAGCGGCTGGAGCCCCAAGCCCTTTAAATCCCCGCCAGAGCCCTGCCACAGCCGCTACCTCAGGGCTCGTGCAGCAGGGCTTAGGTGGGGATTTAAAGGGCCCTGGGGGGCGGGGGGGGATAGCAGCAGCTGGAGCTCCGGGGTCCTTTAAATCCCCGCCGCAGACCCGCCGCCACTACCCCAGGTCTTTAAATTGCCCTCTCGGAAAGCTGGTCCTGGTATGGCACACCGGCTCTTACCAGTACACCGTACCGGGGCGTACGGCTTACTTTCACCTCTGCCGTGCTCCCAGCCCCAGCTCGGGTGGGAAACGGGATGGACAGAGGTAAGGGGGCTGCCTTTCAGCTCCCCACTATTAAAAGTGTTCTATAACCACTGATTGCATGTAAATCCCTGGTAAATGGATGTTAATAGTTCCCAACCAATTTCAAAGAGAGAGCACCACCCACTTTCTTTGTTTTACTAAGATTTAATGCACACAAAACACATTGTAAATGCAAATCCAAAAATTCTTAACAATATTTTATCCTGAGAACAACTTCTAAACAAAAGCTATTAAACAGTAAATCTACTGGTGTTTCTTATGCAGACTTCTCTCCTTATTGTTTCTGTTACAAACATTCAAATATAAGGTTTCAACATAACATTTTCTAGACTTTCGCACATATGAAAAAAACATTTCCTTCTTTATCTTGGCCCTGGTCCTAATGGAGGGCTTCCCTAGCATATAAATCTAGAATAGCACTAACCTCTATCTAAAGAGGTACAAGGATTGTGACCCAGCCCTCTCCGGGGACACACATCTATTGGCTTGCATCAATCAGCCACTGAGTCAATAGGGCTGTCTTTAGCGCCTATATCTGTAACCTTTTCCCCCTTTGTGCTGTGATTGGCTCAGCTCTCAGAGCGTGACGGGGGGGGGGATGTCAATGAAAATTTCCTCCGCAGCCTCAGAAAGAGTTACTGAGCATATCTAATAACTCTCAGAACCTATTCCTGATGTTTCTGGGTCCTTCTGGTTAAGTTGTCCTGTGCCCAGAACTAGTATTTTAATTTTTTTGAGAACATTTGGTGATACTTCACTCCTAAACATTAGAAGGGTGCTAAGAATTATGCACAAACTCCTCTAAAGATGTTAGAGCAAGCATGATGCTCCACAACATTTAGTTTAGAATATAATTTAGACTATGCAGGTATGGGCTGAGACATCTAATTGTTGATGACATGATCAATCCAGGGGATCTTTCTCATATGTTTATGACTTAGGCTTTGTAGGGACTATAGAACATTAGACTTTGAAGCTACATGATTTTTTTGTGCGTAGACAACATATTATTGGCTCAGAAATTACTCTTACTGGGCATTGGGCATGTGAATTGGGGTGGGGGCAGCGGATAAAGTGCACTAGTTCTCCTTTGGGAGGAGGAAACATTTCTGTGGTAATTTGATTTTAAAAAATGAATAGTTGATGGTGCTCAGTGGCTTAGAACATTAAGTCTTGAGAGAACAATAGACAGGGAGCAGTCAAAGGTGAATAAATAAGTTTATCACATCTTTGTGCTATATGTGGAAGTGATATCATGTAATAAATATGGGCTGCATTCCACTGTCCCCCAGGAGAATGCTCATTATGATGTACTCCAGTGAATGTTCCAAGTAAAGTACCCCACACTCCTTTCTATGCACATCCCTATCTCCATGATGTTAGCCAGGCTCCTAGAGAGTCTGCATACATATTTGGCAACTGATGTAGAGAGAACAGGTGTGGGACAAGACCTGTTGATGTCTTAATGGATCCATTGTGGCTCACCAAGAGCTGTTTATGGAGGGCAACTTTGGATCATATAATACCAAGTATAGACAGTTCCAGCTATCTGTACCAACATTCAGATGGTGCAGTAGAGACTCAGAAAACAGGAATTCCATGCCAAATATCAGCTTGATGTGTGCCAGAGTGGTGATAGACTTTGAACCTGAAAATCCTGCATCATATTATTAATAGGACAACTTCATGGTGATGCAGCGGTCTCCTCTGATTTCCTTCTACTATGTTTCTTTGACACGTTTGTTTCTTTTTTGACTGTTTTCTTTTTTGTCTACATGGTCTTTCTTTGCTATCAGCTGTCTTACGCCATGCTATCCTACACTGCAGCATTTTCTACCAGTTCTAATTACCAAAATTGTTCTGAAATGTCCAGATTTTGGGGGGGGGGGGGAACGACCCTCTCACCTCTAAAGCTGGCCAAAATCTTGAAAAGAGTTGTGCAAGCATTTTGAAATTTGAGGGGTGTTTTTGGGAGAGGGGAATTTGGAAGATTTTGAGCAGCTACACTGGGTCCAGAGATTTGGTTGCAGATTGCTGCTGGTGCCACCTTCGCTGATAAGCGGTGGTTTGGCAACAACTATATCCCCTTACACACAGTTTAATATAGTCATGGCATGCTCTCCTGGGTTGGACCCTTATCTACCTGCTTCCGCTTATTGAAACACTCTGCTTGCCTATTGGTGTGTATTTTCTAGAGTATTCTGGGGGCCTGTGTATCTTTCATCACCCACCTGGTCATGAATGCCCTCTGCTTAAATTGGTTCAGGGACATTTCCAAGAACATACATAAAGGGTCTATGTGATAAATCCAAACACTGGTTATACCACAAGTCATTATAAACTTTCCTTTATTCATCTAAATGATTATTTATTAGATTAATTTACAGTTCCTAGAAAAATACATTTCATAAATAGTTTCTCATAATAGCTACTGTAGATTGGATTGGATTTGATTTCCATTAATTTTTATTTTAATATATTTTGTACTTTAGATGTATTTGGGTAGGGTCGTTACTCTTTTATAATCAGTATCTTTCAGACTCCATTAAGGAGTTGTACAATTTCATATACTCGTGCCTAATGATTTCTGCATGTTACATTAATTTCTATTGTCTATTTGATTTGTGTCTGTTTGTTAGATTCTCTTTGTATATTGTCAATTAAAGAAATCAATAAAAGTAACTAAAATTAAATGTGTCCTGACTTAGTTTCTTTGACACACAGTTCATTCAGAAAGGATTATATATAAAGGAAAAGAATGCAGAAGAGTCATGAATAGAGTACTACTGCAGAACCTTAACCAACGATTCCTATAGGATTTGGTTCCTTAAGGTTAACTCACACAACAATTGTCAACGTAGCGGTGTAGGGAACAGGGTCGAGTAAAATACCTCTACCCTGTAGCCATCTTCTGTCCGGGCCTAGGGACGATAGTGTAGGGAATACTCCCACTCTACCCTCCTGTGAGTAAGTAGGCAGGGAGGGAGCCATGGCTCTTCCTCTGCTCCCTAATCAGGTCAGAAACAGGCACTGGGATGGAAATAAACTACACTATGTAAGGGGGTGTTGCAAATTACTTCTCCTGCAGGAGCAAGCGAGACTCTGCATCACAATCCCTTCTTGGGGTCCCTTGCTATGTCATCACTATGCTCTTTGAACAAGAGCAAGCATAGAAGCTCAGTCTTGCTCCATCACTTTTTGTGCCTCAATTCCCCATCTCTAAGATAGATAATACTTCCTTATCTCACATAAGTGGTAGGAAGCCATTCGTTTATGTAGGTGAGCCATTCTGCTGGCATTGTCATAAGAGCCAGAGAAAAATATATAGATACTAGCAGAGCATTCTTCACAAAGCCAAAGCACAATATAGGAAACATTAATATAATAATGGCTTCACAGTAAATCAAATTCTGTATAAATTAACTGGTAGTTTGGTGATGCTAACTTAAAAAAATGCTATAAAGGAAGATCAAGATACAGTTCTAGACGAGATATAATGAGGTAGACATGACTATCTAGGGTCAGGTTTTCAAAGTTAAATGCATACATTTAGTAGCATATAGTTGCATTGGCTATTTGTGTGCCTAGTTTAGGCATACAAATGGCAATGTGTATTATCAAGCCAGTGGTTTCACTGCCGAAGTCACAAGGTCTTTCAGGATAGCAAAAACTACACTCACCAGCAAGAGTTACAGCTTCTTGTAATAACATTACAGCATCATTAAGGACCAAATTGGATATGTGCACATCGCTTGAAACAATAAGATGAAACACCTCTTGTACTCCCAAGAATTTCACTTCTGTATTCATAATGTTATCACAGTCCTATCTTGTAAACTCTCAATAGACACGCCTCGGTTACCCAATTGATTCAAGACTATGTCCATTAGTTCAAGACCATTGAGTTCTCTTGATGGAAAAATCCTTGCCTTAAAATAATCTATAAAATTAAGTTTGGTTTTAACAGCTAGCAGTTGTACTGAACATGCCTCTCCTCCCCAGATTGTTATCCTAGATTTATGGCTTAAAATTGTATTATCATAGCATGCAAGAGTCCTACTCAAGGACCAGAACCCCATTTTACTAGGTGTTGTACAAAGACAGAACAAACTAAAGTTCACTACGTTTAGAATGGTGTTGCAACAGAACCTGAAATTGTGCAAATCTAGTGACTAACTGCAACCTACCATTTTTGTGGCATTAAGATGTATCTGAAGGGCCATAAATTCAAGTGTTTGGCCAGAAGCTAAACAACTATCATCTCATCTCCTCCAGTGCACTCTGACAACATGGGTTGGTTGATTGTTTGATAAGGATGAGGATGATGAGCAAGTGAGGGCTTCAGCTCCACCCTTTTCTGGCAAGTTTCACCTTGTTTTGATGATCAAGAATAATTCAAGCTGGCTCTCTAAGTGTATTCCTCTGTTTCTTCCTAATGAAATTTCCAACCAAAAGACAAGTGAAGTGTATTTTTGTCTTATTATAATAAACAATTCACCTTTATTAAACTTCCTGACCATTTTGGAAACAAAATTTATACGCATTAACAGGAGAGCAGGATTTCCCTGATATTCAATGGCTTGCAACAGGCCAGTTATAGTAGAGGGTCCGGAGTTGGTGTTCACAACATTTCTGGTCAATACTCAGAGGGATCACCATTCTTGAATATCATGGTTCCTAAATATCATTATACCTTCTCATTTTTGCTTAGCATATCCATTTGTAGCTCTTCAATAGTCTGCATCAGAGAATCTGTATACACCCCTATTAGATTTTATGAATTAATGCAATTTCAGTTTAAAAAGTGACTAGTGAACCTTCATACCACACCCCTGAGCTACATAGTTATACCAACCTAACCCCTGGCGTAAACAGTGCTATGTCAACAGTAGGGATTCTTCCATCAACACAGCTACCATCTCTCAGGAGGTGGAGTACCTATGTAGACAGAAAAAGCTCTCCTGTTGGCTTAGGTAGCATCTTCATTAAGTACTATAGTGGTGCCGCTATGCCGCTGAAGCACTGTAAGTGTCAACATGCCCTGATCAATAATTCCTAGACTTTCTGCTGGCATGGCATGACACCACCCCATTCCGACTGTGCCTAGTACATTAAAAACACAATATTAACATGATTCATCTATACACTAATCTTCAGAAGTAAAAGTTAAAACCCTCCTCTATTTCTAATCTCCAATTCTCTCACCCCACATGCCTATCCACTCAACTGTCCTGACCAGGTGGGGAGAAGGAAAACCTATAAGTCTCCAAACCAGTCTCTGCACTATGGATGTACAGTGTGTTCCAGACTGAAGGATCCCTCATCAGGAAAGCCCTTCTGCCTTCGAGGCAGAGGATATGACCTTGAGTATCTCTACTGATCAAAAATGGTGTACTAGCATAGAAAGAGAGGTGTCCTGTTATTGCCAATTCCTGCCACCTGTACCCACACCAGATAGTATCTTACTCTGACTCATGCCAGGGACAAAAAGAGGTATTATCCCTGTCCTAAAGAAATTGCCTGCCAAGAGACTGATAGAGGGAAGTGGAAGAAATGTAACATTCACTGAGCGGTAAAAGTAGTAAAATTGTTTGTGGCAAGTTAAGTTCCTATGAACTAGCCAAAAAGGAAGTGTGGGGAAGCTCAGCACATTCTCTTCGTTATCAGCATTTTTATGTTTAGCTCTATACAGTTTATATAAGCTGGAAAAGCCACAAGAAGAAATCAAATTCCATACAAAATAACTGCTAATGTCAAGAGTCACACAGCATTGAGATGAGAGAAGATAGATTAGAGAAAGACAGACAGACAGACACTTTACTAATCATATTAAGATTCTCTTAGATGGAAACTGGACAAGTCATATTCTCACACAGGTCAAGGAACAGGGAAAGTAGCCCATTCTCTATGCCCTACAATTATTAAACTGATAGTTGTTAGCTACAGATTTACGTGCTACGTTCAATTTCCTCTCATCTGTGTCTTTATATTTGAGACATAGGATGAAATTTTATTCAGTTTTCAAGCATGTTCACATAATGGAATCCATAAAGGAAACAATTTAAAATCATTTGTGACTATTCCAGAGATATTTTTAATTTAAATCTTAGTTTGACACCACTCTTTGAGAACTTCATAATAGCAAACAGACTGACTCAACTCAGATAAGACAGAAGTAATATATGTTGGAAGGCAGAAGCATCTAAAGATATGAGTGTGTTAGGTATGTGATTTGTTGCATATATATATATATATATATATATATATAATTTTTCATCAAAGGGGATTGAGGAGAAGGCTCTAAAACTGCACAAGCAAGGACACTACCCCACTCAGAAAGATGATAAAAAATATCATACCCGTACACCTATACTAAAGATGGGTACTATCTTTAAAAAGGGCAGGGAGAAAGAGGACCTGAGGAATTATAGAAGACTAAGCCTAAATTTGATACCTGGAAATATACTGGAACAAATTATTACAGTCAGTTTGTAAGTACCTAGAGGATAATAGGGTTATAAGAAATAGCCACCATGGATTTGTCAAGAACAAGTCATCCTGAGCCAACTTAATTTCCTTATTGGACAGGGTTACTGGCTTAGTAGTGGGGGATGGGGTGGGAAGCTGTAGACATGGTATATCTTGATTTTAGTAAGACTTTTGACATGACATTGTCATAAACATGACATTTTCATAATTCTCTGTCCATTCCCTCTGGGGCACCTGGCATTGGCCACTGTTGGAAGACAGGATATTGGGATAGATGGACCTTTGGTCTGACCCAGTATGGCCGTTCTTATGTTCTTAAACTAAGGAAATGTGGTCTAGATGAAATTACCATAAGGTGAGTGCAAAATTGGTTGAAAGACTGTTCTCAAAGACTAATTATCAATGGTTCATGATCAAACTGGGACAGGGGATGTATCTAGTGGGGTCCTAGAGGAATCTGTCCTGGTTCCAATACCATGCAATATTTTCATTAATGACTTGGATAATGGAATGGAAAGTATGTTTATAAAGTTTGTGGATGAAACCAAGCTGGGAAAATGTTGCCGTCTGGAGGATAGGTTTAGAATTCAAAATGACCTTGACAAATTGGAGAATTGATCTGAAATCCACAAGATGACATTCAGTTAAGAGAAGGGAAAAGCTAAACTGCATGCACAACTACAAAATGGGGAATAATTGATTGGCAGAAAAGAGTCTGTAGGTTGTCATCATCAATCATCATGTTCCCATTATGCTTCTGGCGTTTAGGGCCGTGACGAAGCTCCTGACTGTTTCTGGCAAGTCTTTCAATGGTTCCCCAGCTGTGCCCCAGGCTTTTCAGCTTGGCTTCCACAGCTCTTCGCCATGTTGGTTTTGGGCGGCCTCGTTTCATTTGCCTTCAGGTGTCCATCTTACTGCTACTCTGGTGATGGAATCAGTTTTCCATCCAAAGCACATGACCAATTCATCTCCAATGTCTCCTGGCAATTCTAGTGCTCATATCCTCTTTGCTGCACTGTGTGAATAGCCTTGGTTTGAGATTGTTCTGGGCCAAAAGATACAGAGGATTTTTCTGAGGCAGGTTGTATGTAATGAAGACAGTTTGGACATGTCATACTTTTTCATTCCCCAGCATTCTGCACTATAAAGCAATGTTGAAAGTACACAGCTCTGATAAATCTTGAGTTTGGTTTTCATGTTGTATTTTGATGATTTGCAGACTGTATTTAAGCTCCTGAAGGTGTTCCTAGTTTTATTGATTTTGTTCTGGATGTCCTGGCCTGTTCCACCCTCCTGGCTGATAGTACTGCCCAAGTCTGTGAATGTTTCTACATTGGTGAAAACATAATCCTCTATCCATACTGGTGATGGTGAGGCAATATTAAAGGTCATGATATCTGTCTTATTGTGGTTGATTTTCATTCCAATTTGCTGGCTGAATGCATTGAGTCGTGTTGATTTTTCTTATGTATGGTGCTGGGTATGTGATAGGAGAGCGAGATCAACTGCGAAATCCAGGTCTTCAGGGGACAAGAAGGATGTCAATGTAATGCCTCTTGGCATGTCTGTTGTACGCTGCATTACCCATACCCAATCAATGGCAATGTTGAAGAGGTTTGCAGACATAACTCACCCCTGACGTACTCCTGTTTTGACTTCAAAACTGAACTCAGGGTGATCAACACTGCATGTAAAATTGAAATAAAAGCTTTTGATGATGTTGATTATATGGAGGAGGATTCCATATGCCCACAGAATGCGACATAGGCTGGTCCTGTTAATGCTCTCAAAAGCCTTCTCAAAGTCTATGAAGTTTATGTAGAGCTGCCATTGCCATTTTAAACACTGTGGGTTATAGTCCATCATAAATTGAATAGGAGTGAACAATCTGATACAGTTGAAAAAAAAAAAGCTAATATTCTGGGGGTGTATTAAGGGTGTCATATGTAAGACATAGGAGGTAATTGTCCCACTCTACCTGGAACTGGTGAGGCCTGAGCTGAAGTACTGTGTCTGGTTCTGGGCACCCCACTTCAAGAAAGATGAGGACAAATTGGAGAGAAGGTCAAGAGGTGAGCAACGAAAGTTATCAAAGTTTTAGAAATCCTGATCTATGAGTAAAGGTTAAAAAAATTGGCATGTTTATTCTTGAGAAAAGAAGACTAAGGAGGGGAGGACCTGATAACAGTCTTCAAATATATTATGGGCTGTTTTAAAGAGGATGGTGATCAGTTATGCTCCATGTCGACTGAAGGTAGGAAAAGAAGTAGTCAGCTTGATCTGCAGCAAGGGAGATTTAGGTTAGATATTAGGAAAATATTTCTAACTATAAGGATAGTTAAGCGCTGAAATAAGCTTCCAAAGGTGGTTGTGGAATCCCTGTCATTGGATGTTTTAAGAACAGGTTAGACAAACACCTGTCAGGGATAGTCTAGGCATACTTGGTCCTGCCTCAAGACAGGGGGGTGGACGTGCTAACTTCTCAAATTCCCTTTCTGCCCTACATTTCTATGATTCTACATGCCCTTTATTGCTGTTAATTTAAATCAATTGTTTCAAATTACAAGTTCATACAAATGAGCTCCTTTGAGGATCCAGATTGTAGAGTGTGTCTCATTACATTTAGAAAACCAAGGACTAAATATATCCCTTCCTAATCAGTTAGATCACAGAGGTTTTTTTTTTTTTCTTTCCCTCCTCCACATACAGAATTTAGATCCCCTTGTAAGAAGGAGTTCAGAATAGATGAGTGCATGCAGGCACGTTCTAGGAGAGGGCCCTGAAGTAGCAGCCAGCAGCATGACTTCTCTGAGCAGGCCAGCAACAAGAACTGTGCAAATCAGTTTTTTGGATCACTGGTCAAATTAAAAAAATATAAATAAATAAAGACTCTAAAAGGAATTCATTTTGGGTGGACCAGAAATGAATTTGTTTTGATGATGAAACAAAAATGAAAACAGTTTCTTTAAATTGAAGTGAGACTTCTGTTTTTATTTCTGGCAATTTAACAGTCTTTTTAATAAAATGAAAGGAAATTTTAAAATATCATTCACAGAAATGCAGGAATGGAGTAGCTAGTGATGCCCTCTCGGCCCCCTATAGTTGCATGGTTATAGCACTCATCTGGGCTGCCCCGAATTCAAGTCGCTGATCTGCTTGATTCAGAGCCAGGAGTTGAACTGGAGTCTGCCACATCACAAGAGAATACACCTAGCTGTTAGATTGTAGGATATTCCAGGTTGGGTCTTTCTCAGTCTCTCCTCTTAAAGCCGTTCCACTTTGCATAAATAGTCATTGGGCCAGAGACAGAAATTGACCATCTTGATGGCTAGCCGTCTTATGTGGCTTCTAATCCCTGTTCCATCTCCACAGTTGTGTCAATGGACCCTAAGCCCCCTTGTGAATTTAACCCAAAAGATTTTTCCCCCTAAAATTTGGCAAATTAGTGTTGAATTTGCAAGTAGTTTCAGTCTCCCTAAAACTATGTTTTTTGGCAAATGAACTATTTACCCAGAACATTTCACCCAGCTTTTCCAGCAACCACAGCCCAGCAATGAGAGACATTTTTAAAAGTGCTATTTCTAATGAATATGTCTGATTTGGAGTCACCGTTCATTGCTTGTTGATTTGGGATTCTGTTCTTTATTATTTGCCTAGCACCCCTAGCAAGACAGGCACTTTGGATACATGAGTGCGCCACAATTCTCTGCGTTAGTCTATAATACCCTCCACTATCTACTGTACAGCAGGTCAAGAGGCTGCAGTCATTCCTGGCTAGACTACTGCAAGTCACATTAGTTACAGCTACCCTTTAAATTCCTGCACAATCTACACCTGATGCAGAATATAGCTGCTTGGCTTTTGGAAATAGCAAGCTGCTGAGACTGTATAAGTGTTTTTGCACTAATTTCCTGGAGAAAGGTGTTGGTAATATCTTTTAAAGCCTTGAATAGTTTGAGACCTTGTTATTTGACACCCAAGCTTTCCTTGCAACTACTGCAGTGAAATAATGTTAGTTGGAAAACTCTTGCTCTTGAGTTCCTAGCTCAAAATGTCCAGTTCCAGATCTTCAAAGGTATTTAGGCACCTAACTCAGATTGAAATCAAAGGGAGTTAGGTGCCTAAATTACTCTGAGGATCTGGGCTTCAGTATCTTTCCAGTGATTTTTAAGTTGAGATTACCCACCTTTAACATTTGTTTCTTTTGGCTTTCCTCTGAGGTCCAATTCCAGTTAGTTTAAAGGCACAATGAAAGGTATATTTATTTGGTTTGGTTGCAGTTTGCTTTTCAGTTATCTTCTCTAGTTTCATTGAATTTGTTCTTTAACTCTGGCATGAATATAATTCGGGTATTAGTATCCTCATATATAAATATCATTCAAAACTGAATGGGCAATTCACCTATGACTATTTGTTGAATTATCCCACATTTGTTTCACTCATTCACTTAGCTTTTTAGTCCAATAACAGGGGTTTTAAAGAGTCAGTATTTCTGGTCTTCTTAGAGATTTTAGTATCTGATGATATTAGTGAGAAAATATTGAGATGCTTTGTCATTAATAGGTTGGAAGAAAGTTAAAAGCAAAGGGGGAAAAATGTCCTCTCTGTGGTTATAAGTGGGAAAAAGGAACCAGTTATAAGAACATGCCTTTAATAAAAAAACTTACAGACACAAAAGAGAAAGACAAAGTTGGATTTCAAAAAGGAAGAATACTGATAATAGACCTTTTAGGAACTTTCATGTCATCTGTTCAGGTTCTCAGAAACACGTGGGAAAATACCATACAAAACCAGTGCCATACTAAAGGTACTGGAAGACTAAACAACTGTTTTTGCACTCTTCTGCTAACTAGAAGGCTGTATTTTTGCTTTTAGCCATAATTATTATATGCAGTCATATTCCAGTGTGCATTCGCTACACCTAATTAGAGAGAATTAACTTATTTGCAATGAATGTTATCACATAAGTCTCTGCTATGGTCAGCTTACCTTGTTCCTGTGCTCCAGTATGCCTCGCTTTACTGGTTAGCACCTCTGTTTTTCATCAGTTCACAGTTCGCAGAGAGAGAGGTTGGGGCATTAAGATGTCTTAGTCTTCTATCCAATACAGCCTCTCTGGGGACAGAGTCCAACTAAGGAAGCAGTTCTTCCAGTTTTCTCTGGCCTTTAAGGAGTTCTTTGCCAGTTCTCTCCAGCCTCTCAAACTCACTAGTTCCTTTCCCATGACCCAATGCCCCCATCCATACATTATATCCACTACCTTTATTTGAGGCTGCAAGGGAACTCTTCATGTTTCAACCCAGGGACTCTAAACATGCAGTGGTTGCCTATTCCACTCTGCTCTGTTCTGCTTCATTGTCCGCCCTGCTCCATTTCCTACATGACTTGTCTCATGCTTTGCCCTTTCTTACAGCCTCTCCCAGGTTGAATACTTCCCAGCTCTCCCAAGCCCTCTTCCTAGCCCACCACTGAAAGACTTACACAACATCTTGACGGTGCCAGTCTTAGTCTCTCTCTCTCTCTCACTAAGCCAAGAGCTTTGTCTTATATAGTCACCACAAGCAGTCACATGATTCCCAATCACATGATCTTTCAGTCATGTGCTCCATTACAACTCCCACAATCACGATCTGAAAGAGGTTTTGTCACTGTGACAGGTATGCTGGTTGTGCCTTATGGCCTCTCTCCTATTGCCAGATCACCCTCCCGCCCCCATAAGATTTTTACCAATTGTGCTTTATTTTAAACTATTTGCCAAATAGCTTGAGAATAAATTTCAGAATTTGCAGTTTGTTTTAATGTTGATTCTTCCCTATTTAACATTTGTGGACTGTGACTGGTCACACAAATAGAGCTGGTCAAGAATTTTCCAAGAACACATTTTTCATTAGAAAATGTCAGTTTGTCAAAATTGAAGCTGAGCAAAAGGTTTCAAAATGTTCAAAGTGTCCAGTTTTGACATTTTTGAAATAAAAAATGTTGTTTGTTTTTTTAAGTTACTTTAACATAATAAATACCTTTATTATTATATAAACGTATTTGTTGATTTTAAAATTCATAAATGCAATGCAAATAAATTAATATTTATTGTACATTTGGTAAAGAGATTTCATAGTAAAATATGCAGACTCAAGTATACAATATATCTTATTGCCCAGGCCAATGTTTCACACACCCTACTCATTGCTCCTGAAAGCTGTTCTAATGCTATAGTTTTTCTTTATTGATGTAATCCAAGCCTCCCTTAAAGACAATGACAAAACAAACACTGAGAAGTCAAGCACCAAAAAGAAATGGGAGTCTGGAGAACAAGTGGCACCACTAGGCACTCTCCCTACAGAACACTCTATAGAACTAGATTATGTCTTTTAGGCAGAGCTCATACTCAAGCATTATATGGATTAAAAACTGGCTAACTATTCGTCTCCGATTGTAACTGTAAACAGGGAAATGTCAATTGAGCAGTATGTTTCTAATGGGGTCCAGACAGTTCTTTTTATCAAAGAGTACCCACTTTCTAAGTCTCATTTTTAACAGCCAAAAGCATAAGCAGGCACTTATTCAGATCCATCCAGGGACATATATCTCAGGCGCAGCCCAATACCCATTTCTGGCTCCTTTTTTGAGGAGACTCTTTCCTGAACCTGTCAGCAGTCTCTGTTCCTGGGACCATTCCCAGTTCCTTATCTGACTTACTCCTTTTCAATCCTTCCTTAAGCAGGAGTTCCCAGCTCTCTTTTTTGGAATAAGTTAATCAATCAATTTTCCCCTTAAATAGGAGTCTCTCCAGCTTTTCTTGTTCTGTTCCCCAGAATCCTAGATTCTAAGACCATTGTGATCATCTAGTCTGACCTCCTGTATAACACAGGCCCCCACATAATTCCTACAGCATATCTTTTAGAAAAACATCCAATCTTGATTTATAATTTGTCAGTGATGGAGAATCCACTACAACCCTTTGTAAATTGTTCCAAAGGTTAATTACTCTCAGTGTTAAAAATGTACACTTTAATTCCAGTCTGAATTTCTCTAGCTTCAGCATTCGTAGGAGCTCATCTTTAGTTGACTATCCACCATGACCCCCAAATCTTTTTCAGAGTTGCTGTTTCCCAAGATAAAGTCTTTCATCTGTAAATGGCAGGTTTCAGAGTAACAGCCGTGTTAGTCTGTATTCGCAAAAAGAAAAGGAGTACTTGTGGCACCTTAGAGACTAACCAATTTATTTGAGCATAAGCTTTCGTGAGCTACAGCTCACTTCATCGGATGCATACTGTGGAAAGTATACAAGATCTTTTTGTATACACACATGCTTTGTGTGTATATAAAAAGATCTTCTACACTTTCCACAGTATGCATCCGATGAAGTGAGCTGTAGCTCACGAAAGCTTATGCTCAAATAAATTGGTTAGTCTCTAAGGTGCCACAAGTACTCCTCATCTGTAAATATGACCTATTGTTCCCATATGTTTACATTTACCTATTCTAAAATGAATAGCATTTGCTTACACCCAGTTTACCAAGTGATACATATTGATCAGAATCAGGGGCCTGTCCTCTTCGTTATTTACCACTGCCCCACTTTTTGGGCCATCTGCAAATGTTATAGCGATGATTTTATGTTTTCTTCTAGATCATTGATAAAATAATGTTAGATAATGTAGGGTGAAGAACCAATCCCTGCAGGACCACACTGGATACAATTACATTTTGAGACCTATCAGTTAGCCAGTTTTTAATCCATTTATTGTATTCCATGTTAATTTTATATCATTTTAGTTTTTTTAATCAAAATGTTTTGTGATACCAAGTCAAATGCCTTAGAGAAATCTAAGTATGTCAACACTATTACCTTTATCAACCAAACTTCTAATCTCATTTAAAAAAAAGATATCCAGTTAGTTTGACAGGATCTATCTTCCATAAACTCATGTTGATTTGCATTAATTACATTACCCAAGCTTAATTTTTGATTAATCATGTCCCATATCAGCCACTCCATTACTTGCCTAGGATCAATGTCAGGGTGACAGGCCTATAATTACTCAGATCATGCCATTTACCCTTTTTAAAATGTTAAAAGTCGGCAAAAATTAGCTTTCTTCCAGTCTTCTGGAGCTTTCTCTGTGCTCCAAAATTTGTTGAAAAACAACATCAATGAACCAGGGAGCTCCTCAGTCAGCTGCTTTAAATCTGCTAGACCTAAATTAACTGGACCTGCAGATTAAAAAATGTCTAAATTCTAGTTGTTTCTGTTTAATGTTCTCCAGAGATATTAGTGGAGTGGAAAGAGCGTTATCACCAAATGATGAGACTACATCATCTGTTTCCCCCCCCCCCCAGTACAGATTACAAATACTTATTGAACACTTCTGCCTTTTTTGCATTCTTATTGCTGACTCTACCATTTTAATCTAGTAATGGACCAATACCATTATCAAAATGTTTATATATGCAGCTGTCACATCCATCCAGGTCATGGGCAGCCTGAGCTAGCAGTCAGAGTCAGAGTCCACAGTCACAAGACAGGAGTCAGGAAGTCAGAGCCAGGAGACAAACCAGAGGTCAGAACTATGAATCAGATTCCAGAAGTCACACCGGGTCAGAGTGCCACTTGTTCAGACAGCTTCCTGTTCCTGCTGCTGGCTTAAGTAGGGCCAGCAGGCCAATCAGCTCTTCCAGGACTCCACCAATAGAACTGCAGGGGAAGAACCTCAAACTGGAGCTGGATTTCATGGGTCCCAGGTGAGCAAGCATCAACAGGCTGCCAGATGGAGGGTTGGAGAGTGGCTGCTCCCTTGGACCATGACAACAGCTGCCTTTACTTCCTCTCTAACCCAGGTCACTTTTTTAACCAGGATAGCCTTCTTCCTCAGCTGTGGTATTGTGGCTTTTTAGGCATCTAGTAAAGTGTTCTTAAATGATTCCCAATTATCAGTCACATTTCTCTGATTAAATTTGTTCTTCCAGCCAGTTTGGATCAATGGCTTCCAGCTTTGTGAAGCTGGCCCTATTAAAGTACTGCCAAGCTGCCTGGAGTGGCTCAGGAACCAGCCTCAGGGCAGACCGTTATGAACCAGAGCAGAAGCCCACCAAATTGGCTATGAGTTCTATACTGAGATTGCACCAATCAGTAGCAAGTGCAAATTACTCAGGCATTATAACAGGCTTAACATGGAGTCATAGGCAGTCTCCTTAATTACTCTGGTCTATGTTGCCACTAGCCAAGCTTGCCTTTCATACAATCATAGAATATCAGGGTTGGAAGGGACCTCAGGAGGTCATCTAGTCCAACCCCCTGCTCAAAACAGGACCAATCCCCAATTAAATCATCCCAGCCAGGGCTTTGTCAAGCCTGACCTTAAAAACTTCTAAGGAAGGAGATTCCACCACCTCCCTAGGGAACGCATTCCAGTGTTTCACCACCCTCCTAGTGAAAAAGTTTTTCCTAATATCCAACCTAAATCTCCCCCACTGCAACTTGAGACCATTACTCCTTGTTCTGTCATCTGCTACCACTGAGAACAGTCTAGATCCATCCTCTTTGGAACCCCCTTTCAGGTAGTTGAAAGCAGCTATCAAATCCCCCCTCATTCTTCTCTTCCGTAGACTAAACATCCCCAGTTCCCTCAGCCTCTCCTCATAACTCATGTGCTCCAGTCCCCTAATCATTTTTGTTGCCCTCCGCTGGACTCTGTCCAATTTTTCCACATCCTTCTTGTAGTGTGGGGCCCAAAACTGGACACAGTACTCCAGATGAGGCCTCACCAGTGTCGAATAGAGGGGAACGATCACGTCCCTCGACCTGCTCGCTATGCCCCTACTTATACATCCCAAAATGCCATTGACCTTCTTGGCAACAAGGGCACACTGTTGACTCATATCCAGCTTCTCGTCCACTATCACCCCTAGGTCCTTTTCTGCAGAACTGCTGCCGAGCCATTCGGTCCCTCGTCTGTAGCGGTGCATTGGATTCTTCCGTCCTAAGTGCAGGACTCTGCACTTGTCCTTGTTGAACCTCATCAGATTTCTTTTGGCCCAATCATCCACTTTGTCTAGGTCCCTGTGTATCCTATCCCTACCCTCCAGCGTATCTACCTCTCCTCCCAGTTTAGTGTCATCTGCAAACTTGCTGAGGGTGCAATCCACACCATCCTCCAGATCATTAATGAAGATATTGAACAAAACCAGCCCCAGGACCAACCCTGGGGGCACTCCACTTGATACCAGCTGCCAACTAGACATGGAGTCATTGATCACTACCCGTTGAGCCCTACAATCTAGCCAACTTTTTATCCACCTTATAGTCCATTCATCCAGCCCATACTTCTTTAACTTGCTGGCAAGAATACTGTGGGAGACAGTGTCAAAAGCTTTGCTAAAGTCAAGGAACAACACGTCCACTGTTTTCCCTTCATCCACAGAGCCAGTTATCTCGTCATAGAAGGCAATTAGATTAGTCAGCATGACTTGCCCTTGGTGAATCCATGCTGACTGTTCCTGATCACTTTCCTCTCCTCTAAGAGCTTCAGAATTGATTCCTTGAGGACCTGCTCCATGATTTTTCCAGGGACTGAGCTGAGGCTGACTGGCCTGTAGTTCCCAGGATCCTCCTTCTTCCCTTTTTTAAAGATGGGCACTACATTAGCCTTTTTCCAGTCGTCCGGGACTTCTCCCGATCGCCATGAGTTTTCAAAGATAATGGCCAATGGCTCTGCAATCACATCCACCAACTCCTTTAGCACTATCGGATGCAATGCATCTGGACCCATGGACTTGTGCTCGTCCAGCTTTTCTAAATAGTCCCGAACCACTTCTTTCTCCACAGAGGGCTGGTCACCTCCTCCCCATGCTGTACTGCCCAATGCAGTAGTCTGGGAGCTGACCTTGTTCGTGAAGACAAAAAAAGGCAAAAAAAGGATTGAGTACATTAGCTTTTTCCACATCCTCTGTCACTAGGTTGCCTCCCTCATTCAGTAAGGGGCCCACACTTCCCTTGACTTTCTTCTTGTTGCTAACATACCTGAAGAAACCCTTCTTGTTACTCTTAACATCTCTTGCTAGCTGCAACTCCAGGTGTGATTTGGCCTTCCTGATTTCACTCCTGCATGCCCGAGCAATATTTTTATACTCATCCCTGGTCATTTGTCCAATCTTCCACTTCTTGTAAGCTTCTTTTTTGTGTTTAAGATCAGCAAGGATTTCACTGTTAAGCCAAGCTGGTTGCCTGCCATATTTACTATTCTTTCTACACATTGGGATGGTTTGTCCCTGTAACCTCAATAAGGATTCTTTAAAATACAGCCAGCTCTCCTGGACTCCTTTCCCCCTCATGTTATTTTCCCAGGGCATCTTGCCCATCAGTTCCCTGAGGGAGTCAAAGTCTGCTTTTCTGAAGTCCAGGGTCCGTATTCTGCTGCTTTCCTTTCTTCCTTGTGTCAGGATCCTGAACTCGACCATCTCATGGTCACTGCCTCCCAGGTTCCCATCCACGTTTGCTTCCCCTACTAATTCTTCCTGGTTTGTGAGCATCTTTGTGATAGATGGTCTCTTCTGCAAAAAATCATAACAATATTCAGATTACTCTGAATCTAAAAAGTACCGGTCACTTTCCCCCGGTCAGTTGTACTTTAGATCTTATAGCAAAGACAATTATTGTAGCCAAGACAAAGAATTGAGAGTTATTTACAAGGTTAAAGCAGGTAAACATACTCAGGCAAATGAGTTATAATCATAGGTTCAAATGGTGAGAGAAGCTGCAGTAATATGCAATCTCTACATGCCCTTTAGGGCTAACCCAGGCTAAGAAATCTTGCCCTGCTAAAGTCCAAGCAGCATAGAGATACAGTTTCTTCTTGTTAGTGATTTTTATTCCCTTCTCCCCGAGTTCAAGCTGATGGGATGAGTTCATGTGCATGTCTCTTCATGGTGTAGGAGAGAAGGAATGCAATTAGCAAAGTCTTTGTTATTTCATGTTTCACAATGGATCATTTGGTTTCAATGATCCTTCTTGGTGGGCAAGAGAACACCTTATGTGGCAAACTAGTATTTCACGCTTGGTAATGCTTCTCTCCTGAGCAGTGATTTATAGTTACAGAACAAACACCTTGTAACATGGGATATAGATATTATAAGTGAGAATAATACATGCAGCAGTTTACAAGCATTTCCTAAAGTCCTAACGCATTCTTATCAACATTACATCTGTTTTAACAACACGAACACACAGGTGAGCCAGACAGATTTCATCTATGTATTTGTCAGTGTTCAGTTGAGACACAGAGTCTTTGTCATGAGCTGGCTCCTGGTCTGCCAGGAACACAAGCACCAAGTATATATATATATATTACTGGTCTGGACTTTATCCTGCTTGCACCTTATAAGTCAAGTCATAATCATTTGTACCTAAACTTCCATTAATTTTAGGTGCTGTGATCAGTTCCTCCTTATCTGCAGCACTTTTTGAGTTAGAAAATTGTCATCGGTAATGTTTAGAAATTCCAATCCTCTGTTCCTTCTTAAATCAAGAGCCCTCAGCTCTCAACTCCAGAGCTGAGCTCGGGGTTAATCAGCTGTAGTGCCTTTACCAGATGCTCCTTCAGTTCACCACTTCTCTTTAATTAATCTTCAGGGTGCTCAGCAGTCCAGCCTTCCCTTGCTGGTGTCTCCGCAACTAGAAGGGAGGAGCTTCTCCCAGCTCATACTGATTGGTTGCGTGAGATAGGAGCCTTCCTCACCCTCTCTGCCAGGCTGAAAAACACAGAGCAAAATATGGTCACATATTTCTCTTCATTGTTTCGGTTTCTTTCTGGATCTTAGTTGAAATGAAGATTAATTTGGCATTTGTTCATAAGAAATTATTTAAAATCTGTGTATTTAGGCACAATGTGTACTCTGTAAGTAGTTATCTTACTAAACCTTTATCATTGTAAGAAAACCAATGAAAATAAAAGTTAGGACAAGAAAGTGTCTGTGTGCTAATGGTTCTTAGGGGAAAGGATTCTCAAGGCCTGACTCTCCACTGCCTGGCACTTTGTGGATACGGTTGTCATGTGTCCAGTTTTTGTCATGATATATACCCTAAAGATGTCATGTAAGATATCATTTGAAAACTAGTAACTCACTGATCATTAACATTCTCTTGTGATGTATGTACAAGCTGTGTACAAAAAGTTATGGAATGTGCTAGAATTACGTTCTTAAAATGTGTTTGGCAAACAATGCATAAGCTGTGTCTGCCCTAGACAAAGAAATGTGTATTTGTTTGTCTGATCAGCCTGATCCTCAGACAGAGACAATGAAGGCATATTTACATAAAAAGTAAACAAAGTCATCAACCTAGTGAGTGGGGGAGATTGCCTTTGGACTTCAAAGACAAGGGTTTGAACCTGAAATGATAAGTAATTAAATCAAGTGATTGTATACAAAATGACTATCTTATAAAAAGAACGAGGAGTACTTGTGGCACCTTAGAGACTAACAAATTTATCTGAGCATAAACCCACAAAAGCTTATGCCCAAATAAATTTGTTAGTAAAAGTATCAAGGAAGGTCTTACATGAAAGCTAATGACACTCTGGTGATTAATATATTATAAAATGTATGTATTAACATTATGAATTATGAATAGTAATTGATATTATGCTTTAAAGACTATGACCAAACAAAGGGCAAAACAGCTGCCTTCCTTTCTGGAGAAAACCCATTTACCTGTCTCCAGTGAAATGAAGCACGGTGTGACCAAAAAAAATGGAAAACTCATTTACATATGAATCAGCATGGGGGGATGGAAAGTAAATAGATAAGATGGCCTCATGCTGCTCTTCTCTGAGTCTGGGGGCAAAACAGTCAGTCTGAGAAGATATAAGGAGAGAGAAGAAGCCATCTTGGCATCTATCACTGGAAAGACACAAGTGGCTATAGCTCTTGCAAGCTGAGAAAGATGGGCTCTTCAGCCTAGGAGCTTGAAGTCTCTGAAAACTGAATGTGGGTGAAAAATCTGGTTAGGCAAAGAACTTTCACCTAGGAAGAAAAGAAAACCAGCACCTTGTACTTCTGTGGAAGGTCCTGACTGAGAGAAAGTCAGGCATGGCCAGAAAGCAAACGATCAGCAAAGAAAATTACTTGAGCAAAGACTGTAGCTTGTTAAATTATCCCTTAGCTATTAGAAAGCACAGTTATTTTTTGGTTTGTAACCTGTTCTACCTTCAATCCCTTCTACTTGTCTGCTGGCTATTGGTGTCTGGACTGTGAGCCACAGCATCAGATCATTTAAGGCACCAAGAATTACAGGCCAGGTGGTGACACATCCTCTCACTGATCTAAATTGCACCCCAAAATCACAGCCCTTACAATTTAATGGAGGTTTGATCAAATATACATTATGGGCCAAACTGTGCCACTAAGGCACTTGAAGAGTAGGATAAGGATGAAGTTGATCTACATCCCCACAGAGATAGCTCTTGCAGGTACTATACCAAAGGGAGGCACAAAGACCCTGGTATCCCTGGTGCACAATTTAAACTTTCAACATTTGCTCCAAGGTTGATCACATCTTTGCAGGGGGTGGGATAGAGCCATGGCTCACCTACTTCACATCATTGGGAGTGACTTCCAACCCCAAGACATAACATGAAGTCCCTTCCCACTAGAAAGTTCATGGGGTGAAATACTAGATCCACAGAAGTAAGTGGTAAAACTCCCATTGATTCAACGGGGACAGGGTTTCACCCATGGACTTCAGTTGTGCATTGCCCCTATGATGGGGACATAGGGAGGATGTGATGGGGTATACAAACCCCACATTGAAAAAGAAGTGGTTAGAGCTGCTCTGGCCCCAGGTGGCCTCAGCCTGCCACACCTACAAAATATGCACTGGCTGGAGGAGGAACTTAAAAGGGGAGCAGAGCAACTCAGTGGCAGGGAGACAGTGGAGGTGAAGGGACCTACACTCTGACCTCCTGGGAGGGAGTACTGCAGGAGCACCTCCTGTCTGAGACCTCGCTACAGTGACTTGGTCAAGCCCACATAGGAGGAACTTGCAACTCTCCAAAGGTCTGAGACTTGATCTTTGGATTCAGTTACTTAATGATTTTCCTTTATCTGTTGGGAAAAAAGGGGTGTGACCAAATGCACCCCTGTATTCACACCCTGCACACACTATAATAACTTTTGTGTTGTGAGGTATCATTTAAAAAACTAACAACACTGATCATCAATATTCTTGTATAATATATGCACAAAATGCATATTAAGAGTCATTATGGACATAAGCTGAAAATATGACTGAAATGTGTTTAGCCCCTACCTAGATTTGCCCGATAAACCTGTTCCTTAAAGACAAAGGATAAGCTAACATCTCTAGCCAGGAATCATCAAAGTAGACTGGCAATCACTGGTTTAGTGGCAACAAAAGAGGGCGGGAACTGATTGATCTGCATTTTAGCAAACAACAATATGGAACCTCTTTCACAGCATGTCTCTGTCCTCAGAGAGGGAAGGAACTTTAGCTAGGGACAAACTTCAGGAAAATGCATTTCAAAGAGTGACTGGACTATAAAACTAAGGGGCAAAACACCCCAGCAATTCTCTCTTTCTTTCCTTATCTCTCTCGCAGTCTCTTTCACCTAAGAAGATAAAGGAACCAGCCCTTTGACTTTGGGGGGGCATCCTGACCTGAGAAGATAGTTAGCAATGTTGCTTGGAAGATGTAGTAAGGATTTTGCCTTGAACCAAGTCTAGTTTAAGTTTTAGCTACTAAAAAGTGTTGTATCTTTTTTTCCCTTATAATCATTTTGGACTTTAATACCTTATACTTGTACTCACTTAAAATCCCTCAGTAGTTAAAATGAACTTGTTTTATTTTTTTTAATCAAAACTAATCCAGCATTATGTTTAAACTGAACTGTTTGGTAACTCCAGTTACAGTAGAAAACTGTTGTATATTCACCCCTCACGGGAGCAATTGAATTCTAATATCTGAACTGTCCAGGAGAGGGCTGGACAGTGCAGAACACATGGTTGGTTGCGGGAGGGGGGGGCGCAGGGGTGAGGAGGGTGGCGCGGGGAATAAAATTCAGGCCTGGGAGTCACCCTGCAAGTAATAGCCAAGGCTTCTCGTGTGTTGCTGACAGGCTGTTGGAGTCAGAGTTGCTGGACCAGGGCTGTAACTATACACAGACACTCAGGCCATGACCTGCATGCTGTTTGGCTGTTTGCGAGTGGCCCAGATTGGGAGCTACAACAGTAAAGCCTTGTGAGGCACTAACATCTGGAGGATAGGTGGTGACACAACCCCTCACTGGTGTAGACTGCAACACTGAGCGTGATGGGGGACTGGTAGTAAGTGACCCAGGAATCAACCGTATAGCACTTTGGGGTCCAGGTCTTAGTTGCTTACCACTGGGCCCTGGATTGGAATCTGGGGCTGGGCCCAGATTTGCCCACCTCAAGGGTAGACAGATGTCTACTCCTGGTTCAGGAAATCTAGGTGAGGGAAGGCCCTGAAGACAGAAGGGTCAGGAGCATGAGACCCTGACCCAAGGAGAATACTAGAGCTACTTGCCTAACGTGGAGGGCTACCCCATTGCTGGATTCTTTTTATACCCTGAAAGGGGAAGATGCAAATGTGTGACCTGGCCTGAGGGCCAAGTCCTGGAAGGAACAGGCCACTGCAGGGGTAGAGCAACTGTCAACAAGGGTGCCCCAAAAGGAGAGGGCCTGTCATGACCCAACCTAACCACTAGGTGACACCAGCGGTGAGTGAACTCCTCAGTGGAACATAGACTTTGTGCTACTCCCTGCCTTGAGCATTCATGTAAAGGCAACCCAGATTCTGGCACTATATATATTTTAAAGCTTATCACACTAAGACAGTGGGTGTGCAAGTCTTTTTTGCAGCCTTTCAATGTTGAAGTAAAGAGTTTCAATGGGAAATCACGAGTAAAAGGGCAACTCATCATAAACTTCTGATTAATAAAACAAGATAAATCAAAGCTAGCCACAGACAACTAGCCTTTATTAAAGTTTTAAATTACTCTTTTACAAAATGTGTTGCTTTACTGTATTTCCCCCCATCATCCTGTATCAAGTGGACATGTATTGTATCCACCTCCCTCTTATGTGCTAGCTGTTTATTACCATGAATGAAGGAAACAGAATGGTTAAAATGTGTAACTAAATATGATGCCAACCATAAGATGTCTGAAAATGCTGACAATGGGCTAGATAAAGTCTAAGAAAAGAAATGCAGCCGCTAAATGAAGATTTGTTCGTGTTTCTGAATAAACATTAAATAATAGAACATACCTGGATACTACACATCATACTTGTGCTCAATATTTCCAACCTCTACTCCTCAATCTCACAGAGGATTCTTTTTTAGTTGGTTAGATCTGAAAGAAAGAAATACTAGATTTAGATTCCTGTTTCTTCTCTGGCTCTCATCTGATATGATCTAACCAAAACTAGCACAGGACGTTAGAGACCAAGAGATTAAAGTTGTGGTGGTCTGCGAAAACTATCTTTGCTTATTGGAAGTCTCTGGCTGGTTCAAAGCCAGGGGATGCCCTGGGATGCTAAAAGGCAGATGTCTTCTTTAGTTTTGCCATTTGTCTTTTACCATTAATCTATGCCTCTTCTGCCAGTTCTAGTTTTAGAAGTTACCATACAGTAATAGTGTTACACATTGTGAAAGTAACATTAAAAAATTAATATAAATCCACTAAAGCATATAGGAAATAGGAAACTAAGCTCAAATACACTGCCAACAAGCATCTGGTAAATATCACAGGAATGATGGTGTTAAAATACTGGAATGGGACTCAAGAGGTTTGGGTTCTGTTTTCAGTTCTGTCATAGATTTCTTGTGTGACCGTGGGCAAGTTATTTAATCTCTCTGCCTCCATTCACTGTCTGTAAAACAGGGATAAGAAACCTTCTCATCTGTGTACACTGCAAATTCTCTACCTACCACTATGCGTTTTGTACAGCTGCTAACCCAATAAGGCCTCATTCTGGTTGGAGCTTTTGAGAACTATCATAATACAAATAAATAATTACACTCAACTCAGTGAAACTATGATGAGAAGTGTACAAATGGCTATTTGTTTCTTTTATGTATGCCCCTACATTTCTGTTATATATAAATACACATTTAGAATACTAGTTGGCAGAAATAATGAGCCATCCTTTGAAATTTTTTAAATTTTGCAAATTAGTATGGATGATGTTCCACACTGTGCAAAGGTGACCATAAGACCAATTCACTACTGAGATCTCACTGAAGCCCTCAAAATAAGGCTTACATGCAAATAAAGTCCTTCATAGCCCTTGTGTTGGCCCTCTGCACTTCAATTTTCAGTGATGTTTTAACTCTATAGTCTAACAGCCTAGGAAGAGAATTTATTTGAGATATTTCCAAGAATCTTATGTTAAAATAGGTTTGCCCTGAAAATTTAGTCATGTATGGCTGAGGTTGATTCCGTGAGGGTCTGTTTGCTGCCTCATTTGATGAAAGCATGTGGGAGGACCAAGTGTTCAACTTTGTGGGCGGGGTGACCAAGGGACTATAAAAATGAGTTACGCATCTTTGCTCAGGAAAGGTCTGTAGTGGGAGAGAACCCAAGTGAGGAAAATTCTGTCATGAGAGAGAGTGAAAGCAAGGCACACCTGGAGGAGAGTCTGGCTTGACTGAAAATAACTAATAGCTGATGAAGCCCACCTAGGAGAGAAACTGCCTAAGGTTTAAGCCAGAAAGTTTGCATCAGAAAGGGGCTGCAATGTGGAAGTCAGCAATCCCCCTCTGGGTTTAGAAAGGGAAAAGGAGGAAACCCAGGAAGATGGAGAAGCCTTGGGATCCTGGCCTTGAGGGAAGGGTTTACCCAGAAGGGTGGAGAAGAAATCCTGTGGGAGGTGGAGTAGGAAGCAGCCTAGGGAAAGGGCAGCAAGGCCAGAAGATAGAGATTTTGTAGACTTGGCTGCTGATTTTAGGGTGTGTGGGCTGGAACCTGAAGTAGCAAGATGGCTAAGGTTCCCCTACCTGTCACTGGGAATAAAAAAGGATTGTGGGGGATGCCAACTAAACAGCTGGTTCAGGGGGACTTTGATACCCTGGACAAGGGGACTATATAATGACCGCTCTAATGTAGCTAGAGTGCTCAGTCTTGAAGAGAGAGCATCCCAAGTCACAGAGGCTGTCAGGTGAGCGAATGACAGAAGGGAGTGCCATACTAGAAAAGAGATGATTCTCCAGTCATAGCCATGAGGAGGTGCCCCAGTGGTGCGTGAACCCTGATACACTTGGTGGAGAATGCGGGCATTATGGTCAGCCCTGTTACAAGCGGAGTGTGAGAGACTGTAGTAGCAGAGAACAAGGAAAAATGACTAGGAAGCCACCCTGCACAGAAGCTTTTTTCCAGACGGCAGATGCACCCTCCCAAGTTGGACCCCAGAATTTTTGCTCCTATTTAAGGGGGCAGAAAAACAGCCAAAGGATATCCAGGAACTACATATGCAAGTCCTGGAGAATCAACAAAGACAGTGGGAAGCACAGGTATACCTGCAGGGATATTTGAAGAAGCTAGCTGAACAGCAGTGCCATGTATATAGAGGAATTGGCAGAGGCCATACAGAGCAGGACTGGAAAATAGGTAATGGGGCAAGGCAGCCTGAGGTCTAGCCAAGCCATGGAGAAAAACCACCCTGAGCTGAAGAGAGAGAGAGGCTGATGGGCATGTGAACAAGCTACAGCAGGGGGTATTGGACCTGGAAAGAGCTAATTCCAGGAGTAGACAGTAGGAAGCACAGTAGCAGCGAGTGTACAGGGAGACTGCAGTGAAAATCTCCCATATTACACTTCTCCAACTGTGCATTGAAAAAGTCACTTCCTGACTCCTGCAGTGTTCAGCTTATGCCCAGAGGCATGCTATTTCATTACCATATAACTTCTTGACTAGTGCAGTGGGGAGGGAAATGATCATGTAAAATCAAATGAAATATACAGTAAAATGAATCAGGCTACACATGGGGAGAGGAAGGATGAAATAGGAGTTGCGTTTATTAAATGTTTACTGTTCAAGCTCTGCCTGAGGCTGAGATTCTTGACTGTTAGAGGATTTTACAGTTTTATGGATACCACCATGGGACTTTTAAGCCATTTTGGTGTGTATTGCAATTCATTTTCAAAGCGTGTGTTCCTTGTTTCCCAAGTATGAAATGTGTAAACGCTCTGAAAGGTTAAAGAACACTCTGCCAAGAATTACAGGAAGAATACCAAACCCCAAAAATCTAACCAATAACTATAATGAAGCTGATTCAGGGGGAAAAAAAGTATCACACTAGGGCTTCTGTATTGCCTTTTACAATTTCTAAGATTTTGCTTTTTGTCTGCAAAGCCTTTGGTTTCCAATAAAGAAATAATTGTAGCAGGAGATGAAGGGACATTTCTGTCCCTAGTCATGTTTTTGTAATTACCTCCTCAAGCTCTGTCTTCCATTAGTTATGAATTTATTTAGAAAACAGCCTGCTCATCAATAGTTTAGTAACAAAAAAAATGAAGTGTCTTTATATAGAAAATAACATGTTGCAAAAATCCGATTATGAAGGAAGAAGCTCTTTAAGGGCCTTGGAAATCTCTCTTTCTCTCTCTCCCCACCCCATTTCCCCCCTGGCTTTGGTATGAATTCAAGTTTTTAATCTCACTTTGGAAAGATACTTCAAAGATAGGTCATTAGCAGAACAAGGCTGGTGAGTGAAAGTTGCTGTTCTTCTTCCACCTGTGTGTCTTGCATCACAAATCATACCATATCTTCATACCTCATTCATCAAAAAGAATACAGTAAATTAAGCAACATACAAACATAATTTGTGGAAAAAAAGAAACATAACTAAACAGATTCAAAGGGTTATAGCTGCTTGACTGAGGTGTTAATATATGCACTTAAAAATCACAATTCTTAAATTGTATGGCCATACCTTTGAGGTTTAAATATTTATTTATTATTAATATATATTTGTATTAAAATAGCATTTAAAGGGACAGATTGAGATAAAGTCCTTACTGTGAAAGGTGTTGTACATATACATAGTAAGAGTAAGTCCCTAACCCAAAGGTGCTAAGACATACCTGGCTTAAAGCTGCTTCTAGCATGGCTGCTCTGTCCATCCTTCCCAGAGAACAACAGATAAAGGGAAAGTTTCTTACCCATTTAAAAAAGTTCTAGCCTTCCCATTGACTCTTTTGGTCAGGTGCCCACTTTTTTTTTTTCTTTACCTGGGAGACTTTTTAACCCTTTACAGGCAAAGAAAGTAAAGAAAAGCTACTAAGAGGGATTTTACAGCTAACTGACTGGATGGGTGTCTATCAAAGGGAGCTATCCCCGCACTTTATTTATCACACCAGTGAAATCGGTTAGAGTTTTACAGTGAATTCCATAGGAGCAGAGTTAGGTCAGAATTAAGGGCTTTTGAAATTATCACCCTTTAAATGATCTACCCAAGGTAACACATGAATTCTGTGGCAGAGTCAAGAACTTAATATAGATCTCCAATACCCCGATCACGAACTTTAACTTCCAGTCTGTATTTCCCCTTATTGGGGAAGAATTCACTTTATCAAACTTATAACAGAACTGAAGGTTGAGAGATTTCAACTCCAGGTCTAAATTCATAACTAAGATGTTTGAGTTTTATTTAGCTACATCAGGGATCGGCAACCTTTGGCACGAGGCCCATCAGGGAAATCCGCTGGCGGCCCGGGACGGTTTGTTTACCTGCAACATCCACAGGTTCGGCCTATCACAGGTCCCACTGGCTGCAGGCTGCGGGCCAGTGGGGCTGCGGGAAGCGGCGTGGGCCAAGGGTTCCAGGCCAGTGGGGCTGCGGGAAGCGGCGTGGGCCAAGGGATATACTGGCCATCACTTCCTGAAGCCCCCATTTGCCTGGAACAGTGAACCACGGCCAGTGGGAGCTGCGATCAGCTGAACCGGCAGACGCTGCAGGTAAACAAACCTTTCCAGCCCGCCATCAGATTTCCCTGATGGGCCGCATGCCAAAGGTTGCTGATCCCTGAGCTACATCAAAATGTGATTTCTGGGCCACTGCATTTTTATTACTGTATTCTCCTGGTTAATCTGAAAAGCAGGATCATTATTATTTGCATAGCACTGGCTTCCACTTAGTTCCGGGCAATATTATCTAACTTATTACACTCCCCTAAAAGTGTTAAAAGAACATTATTAAAGTTGCAAAGTCAAGCACTCAGAGATTAGCAAAGGTTAGTTAAAGTTGCCTGTGAAACCTTTAATTCAGCCCCCTTCTGAGGATGCATTATGATACAATCTTTAATTACGCAATCACACAAGTTGTTCTTGTGGAAGAAAATAGTATTGGGTCCTAGCTTCATTCTTAAAAACAGCTGAACCGTTTTGGCTGAAGATTTCCATGCAAATTCAATCTGATGCAGACACCCAGCATGGAAAATTTCCACCTAAACAGTTAAAGTCTGGCAAAATCACACTCCTCTGAAAGCCAAATCTTATAAGGAGAAGAGTTAGCCCACTTTATTAATAGGTGGCATTGTTGGGATATATAGTAATATATGTTGTAATATGCTATAGGACATTTAGGCCTTGTATGAATGCTGTGTGCTTGATATGAGAACATGAGTTGCATGATTTAAGGCTATGAGCAGTCAAGGACTGTCTGTGAAAAACAACTTTGTCATGTCCACAAGAGGAAATGGAATGTCTTGAATTATGGTGGCCTGCCCAGAACTGTTTTCCTGAGGTTATGGGTGAAAGGCTTAGTAAACAGACAAAGAGCTGATGACATGACGGAGCGGTCTATAAATAGTTGCCTGACATATCTGAAATTTGGAGTCAGACATTAATCCAGAGCCCTGATAAAGAAGAGGTGTGCAGTGCAGGCTCCCCAAGCCTTATCATTGGAGTGGACCGTGACTGGCCATTGGGACTTGGTTCTAATCTTCGGACTCTGGTGTAGTATGAAAGGGGTGTGAATGTGGAGTGAGTGGAGTTTATATTGTAATCAATTAAAATATTTAGAGTATTATATACCAACACTGTGCCTAGTATCTGCCTGCTCCCCGATCCTGTTGGGAGCCCTCTATCAGAGCCTAACAGTACTACCAGTCCCACCTATTATATTTTAAAACACCCCAAATGCTGCATAATATTTCCATACCATCAATTTTCACAGTCCTGTCTTTGGAATACACTTAAACACAGCTTGGACAGCTGCCTTCCTTGGGCAGCACATTTGCAAGAAAATTAGAGCTTTAAACTAAAAGCTATTGAGAGATCCATATTCACCAACATATATTAATTATGCCTAGCACAATGAGTTCCCAGTTATGATCAGGGACTTTGGGTGCTACCACATTACAAATAATAAAGGTTAGAAATATAAGGTTTCTATTATATTTTCCTTCAAAACCAAGGGTTTCAATTAGGGAAATGTGGTAGCTGGAAAAACCTTGTGTTTATACAAGTTCTCAGAGGTTTTGCAAAACCCAAACAATCACCAGCTTCTCCCATCACAGTTGTCTAATCCTACTGCCCATTAAAGTCTGACCAACTAGGATGGCATGAAGAAGAGGATCTGAATGACTCTCAAACCATTAAATTATTACATCATAGGATCATAGAATCATAGAATATCAGGGTTGGAAGGGACCTCAGGAGGTCATCTAGTCCAACCCCCTGCTCAAATCCCCAACTAAATCATCCCAGCCAGGGCTTTGTCAAGCCTGACCTTAAAAACCTCTAAGGAAGGAGATTCCACTACCTCCCTAGGTAACACATTCCAGTGCTTCACCACCCTCCTAGTGAAATTTTTTTTCCTAATATCCAACCTAAACCTCCCCCACTGCAACTTGAGACCATTAGTCCTTGCTCTGTCATCTGCTACTACTGAGAACAGTCTAGATCCATCCTCTTTGGAATCCCCTTTCAGGTAGTTGAAAACAGCTATCAAATCCCCCCTCATTCTTCTCTTCTGAAGACTAAACAATCCCAGGTCCCTCAGCCTCTCCTCATAAGTCATGTGTTCCAGCTCCCTAATAATTTTTGTTGCCCTCCACTAGACGTTTTCCAATTTTTCCACATCTTTCTTGTAGTGTGGGGCCCAAAACTGGACACAGTACTCCAGATGAGGCCTCACAAATGCTGAGTAGAGGGGAGTGATCACATCCCTCGATCTGCTGGCAATGCCCCTATTTTCCGTCCCAAAATGCCATTGGTCTTCTTGGCAACAAGGGCACACTGTTGACTCATATCCAGCTTCTCATCCACTGTAACCCCTAGGTCCTTTTCTGCAGAACTGCTGCCGAGCCATTCGGTCCCTCGTCTGTAGCGGTTCATGGGATTCTTCCATCCTTTTAAGTGCAGGACTCTGCACTTGTCTTTGTTGAACCTCATCAGATTTCTTTTGGCCCAATCCTCTAATTTGTCTAGGTCCCTGTGTATCCTATCCCTACCCTCCAGTGTATCTACCACTCCTCCCAGTTTAGTGTCATCTGAAGACTTGCTGAGGGTGCAATCCACGCCATCCTCCAGATCATTAATGAAGATACTGAACAAAACCGGCCCCAGGACTGACCCTTAGGGCATGCCGTTTGATACTGGCTGCCAGCTAGACATGGAGCCATTGATCACTACCCATTGAGCCTGATGATCTAGCCAACTTTCTATCCACCTTATAGTCCATTCATCCAGCCCATACCTCTTTAACTTGCTGGCAAGAATGCTGTGGGAGACCGTATCAAAAGCTTTGCTAAAGTCAAGGAATAACACATTGACTGCTTTCCCTTCATCCACAGAGCCAGTTATCTCGTCACAGAAGGCAATTAGGTTAGCCAGGCATGACTTGCCCTTGGTGAATCCATGCTGACTGTTCCTGATCACTTTCCTCTCAACTAAGAGCTTCAGAATTGATTCCTTGAGGACCTGCTCCATGATTTTTCCAGGGACTGAGGTGAGGCTGACTGGCCTGTAGTTCCCTGGGTCCTCCTTCATCCCTTTTTTAAAGATGGGCAATGCATTAGCCTTTTTCCAGTCGTCTGGGACCTCCCCCGATTGCCATGAGTTTTCAAAGATAATGGCCAATGGCTCTGCAATTTTATCCGCCAACTCCTTTAGCACTCATGGGTAGGCCTGTTTCATTAGTAATAAGTAATGCAGCAAGCAGGCAGAGTTATATGGAAGATATCTTTAATGAGCAATATACAGGCCAGTATTTCATGCTGAGAGGCCTATGATTGTCTGGTAACAGCATGGTGCCAGTTTACCTTCCTACTCCTGTGGTATCAAACCAGGTGCCTCCTGGAACTGGCCTTCTATCTCCAGTTCCAATCATCATACCACAAGGCAAAGTAAAAGAGCCGGAAGAAAGTTTTTAATGTTAAATAAATAGTGCACCTGGCTAACTGAAAGAGAGAGCCTCATCTCAGTTGTGGAAAGTAACACAATTGAATGAAGAAGTCAGCCAGCAGAAGGCAGAAAGCCTTGATAAGATGCTCAACAAACTCATTTTTCTGCTGAGCAGTAAACAGCTGTCTCTGTTTACTGGAATTTATTTGATTAATTTTTACAAAAGTTTATTTTTCTCTGAATGCGAACAGTGCCTGTGAATATTCAGTAGTCACTATTCTAAATTCAAGCTGAGTGTCTTAGTCCTGAGTAGACACAAAATCACATAGTTTCATTTCTGTTTCTTGACTGGATTAGCATAGTACTTATACCAAGCCAAGGGAAAGATGAGGGGAAGGTAGATTTGGGAAGTATAGAAAAAGTTAAACCTGTGTTTATCTAGGCCAAATGGATCTTCCACAAAGCTAGCATAAGATTTATTAGGTGGCTGCAGAGTTTAAACTTAATTTTCCCTCAGCTCTAGTCACACAAAATATACTTATGTGTATGTGAGATTCTCATCTTCCTTCTTTAAGTGCCTCTGTGTCAGGAAGCTGATGAAGTTTCTATAGGAATCCTGCCCTTCTGCTGTGTTAAGCGGTGTTCCCTTAAATATAAAATATTCCAAGTGCTTTTCATGTACTGATCTGTAACTTTGTCTCATCACTTTGTCTCATTGACACTAAATACTTCTATGCACAGTCCTACTTGCCTAGCATGTGGTTGGAGCCACATCTGGCTAATTGAGGTGGCCCTTTGCCAGGACTTAGAGACAAGACAATTAAATTTTAAATTCAAGCTTATGTTTCTGATCACATTTTTTGCCAACTTTTTTTTAAAGTCCAAAGTTGTTGTTCCACACAAATATGCTGAACACTGTTTTCAGCTTCTTGATTCTTAATTGCTGATGTCATTATAAAGTGCTACACTACAGAAATGAATTCCACAGAATTTTAAATTTCCTCATAAATATTTATTTTGTCCCTCATTAGGGGTCTTTGTAAGACAAGGCATCCCACATTTGGGTCTTGGCATGATGAGAGATATGTAGACAGCGAGGGAGAAGAATGAACCGATTGTTGAGACTGCAGTGTTCCCAACCTAGTAAGTAAGCTCTGGAGGAGAAGGCAGGACCTAGTTGTAGAGTGATATTTTGTCAGTAAAGGGTTTCAGAGAGAAAGAAGGGAGGGGGACTATTAACCAAGTGGAAGAGGATGTCTTAGAAGAGTAGAGAGCATAATCCTATATTAGTCTTCCTTAAAAGAACAGTATACCTTTTATAAACACATTGTTAGCAATGTATTCTCCCCTTGCTTTTCAAAGTAAATTTAGTGCTGCTGATTAAGGAGTGACTTGATTACAATCTATAAGTACCTACAGTGGGAACAAATATTTAATAATGGGCTCTTCAGGCTAGCAGAAAAACATATGACACAATCCAGTCACTGGCAGTTGAAGCTAGACAACTTCAGATTGGAAATAAGGTATGACTTGTTAACAGTGAGAGTAACTAACCATTTGGGACAATTTACCAAGGTTACATTGGATTCTCCATTACTTGTATTTTTAAAATTAAGATGGAATGTTTTTCTAAAAAATATGGTCTAGAAATTTTGAAGAAGTTCTCTGGCCTGTGTTATACAGAAGGTCAGACTAATGATCACAATGACCTTGGAATCTGTTAAATGAATATTTCTGAGGCTGCTTTAACTTATGTGGCTAAGATTATTCATTGCATTTTCAATTAAAAAAACCAGAAACTGCAAAGGCAAATCAAACCACGTGGTGAAACAAACAGTAAAATCACTGGGTCACAGACTCATGTACAAAATAAATAAATGAACTAAACCAAATCAACTAATTCTTTTTTGAACCCTGTTACAGTCTTGGCCTTCACAACATCCTCTGGGAAGGAGTTCGACAGGTCCAGAAAATTTTGCTGGAGAGCAAGAAACCTTCCACTACAAAATTTACTCTCTGATATGGAAGTGGTTCTCCGTCTGGGAAAGAAAGAAAGCATTTGATCACTGACCATCTTCCATTCTCTTTGCTCTTCACGATGTACTTGTCTTTAAACAAGTTGGTCTTTCCCTTGACTTCATGCAAATGCATATGGCTACAATGTTGGCCTTTCACTGACTTGTACAGGGCACTCTACTGCATTCTCTCCAGGTACAATGATGTGTTTATTATAGTGCCTACTTTGAGAGTTTCCTCTTCTTCAGGAGTTGCCGTCTTTGGGGATTGAAACATGATCCTAGCCAAAATAACAGAACCAGACTCTGAGCCAAAGCTGCAATGTGTCCTGCACAATCTCTCATTGATGACTGTATTCCTAATAGCAACCCTTCAGCCTGAGAGATACGAGTGCTAATGCTGACCTACACCATAGTAGTCCATAGAGATAAAACGATCCAGAATAAACACTGCAAATTCTTGCCCAGGGTGGTCTCTGATTGCCACCTGGCTTAAGCAAACAGTTTATGAATAATTTTCCATAAGCCCATTCCTTATAAGGTAATATTCTAATTAAAAGGACTCTGAGCAACTCCCACAAGTAAGATGCTCCACAAAACACCTAGGCTGTTTGTTGAGCAAGAGAATAATACTAGAGGCCAATCAGATTCTGTGAATATCCAAATATTTCAGACTCTGCAATCTTTCTTATTTATGAACTAGTAGGTATTCAATATCAACCGGTGTTTGAGCACATTCCACCAGTTCTAGGGCAGCTGCAAGTGCATATTTTAGAAATAACTCCATTGTTGAGGTACATGAGGCTGCAACTCAAAGTTCAATCTATATTTTCAGAGAATTATTAATTGAACTTGGCCTCTAGATCAGATGCTTAGTTTGTGAGAGCAGTCCTGCAACTGTTTTCATACAAGGCTCCTCAGACTCACCTCCTTTGGGTCTGAGAATTGCTTTTCAGTTTCCTACAATGGGAATCTATGCAGAAAATGCAGAAAGCAAGAAAGCAAGCAAGCAAGAAAGAATTGGAACTTACCGATTCTTTCATATGGTTCATTCATATGATTGCTTGCATGATTCCACACTCCTGACTCTCTTCCTGCACTATTTTGGAATTTTACAAAGGTTTTGAATTAGTGGAAGGAACTGAGTGGCTGGGATGACATGAAGTTTCATGTGCTGCCCCAACAGATTCTGCTATTTAGAAAGGATCTGCACATCACCAACAGTATCCATTCAGAATATCATCTGGAAAAACAGAGTCACTATAGTTGGTATCTATTCTTTAACTGCATTCTGAATAACATACAGCACGTTGAATAAAGCAGTTTGGAAAAATTAAAATGCTTCTCTCATACTTTGTGAAACATCTGCAATTAGTAAAAAAACATTTAAAACTATTTTAAGTCTTACTTTCTGGGATCTCTTGTCAACAGCTATCTGCACATTTAACAGGGAAAAACTATTGTCTGTGTTTCCTTTGATAGTTTTAACATAAGCAGAGTCACTAGTACTAACAGTGAGAAGTGTCTAACACTGACAGTAAAAATAAAAAATGGTCAGCAAAATCATGCTACAGTAATATTGCCTGTTAGATATTAAGTGATAATGTTTGCATTGTTTACTTGAAACAAGTCTTTAATTTTTAAATGTAAAACTAACATTTCCAGCTCTCACATAGCAACACATTGCTAATAGTAATCTGAGGCTTGCAGTTGTTACATGCTCATAATATTACCCTTCATTTTGGTGTTAATATGCTGAAAGTTGTGCAATAGTTGTATATCGGAACATTCATTTAATGAGACCTTTCATATTAGTGAACGAAGTAGAATGCAGGAGGGATTTTGTTTTCTTTTTATTTCCTTCATTAGCTGGACTATGAATGTTGAGTATGAGGCTAAATGAAAAACATAACATCTTTTTTACGTGCATACCTTCTTTTTAATGAAGCCACAGGACATTATCAATTCAACTGCAATAACAAGTACTTTTTAATGTAACAGCTCACTGCACTTTACTCATTTTGTGTCAAGCTACAATATGCAAATATACATGCAACTGTTCTCTATGTGACTACATCTAAGTACATTAGAAATATTTTATGAAAGATTTAAATTTGCATGAATTCTTTTAATAATAAAACATCCCCTCAACTGGAATGCTATGAAGTTAATTTCAATTCTGTCTTGAAAAAAACTTTAAGCAACCCTGTAATTTATTTTAAATAAGTAGCCACAAGAGAGTAATTTCCTTCTCTTGAATAATATGTGGCCATAGTCTGCCATCAGTTTTTAGGCAGAACTCCAACTGATTTCAGTCAAGATGCACTATATATATATATATATATATATATATATATATAGTGACAAAGTTCCTGCTCTACCTTGGTGGGTCTTGCGCTTATTGGCGCATTTGCTCGCCTTGGCACTTCATGGCGGCCCTCAGCTTGGCCGTTTTTCTGAACCCGCAGTCCAGGTCGACTCGTCCTGTGTCTGACCAGGAGTTGGGAGGATTTGGGGGGAACCCTGGCCCACCCTCTACTCCGGTTCCAGCCCAGGGCCCTGTGGAATGCAGCTGTCTAGCGTGCCTCCTGGAACAGCTGTGTGACAGCTACAACTCCCTGGGCTACTTCCCATGGCCTCCTCCCAACACCTTCTTTATCCTCATCATAGGACCTTCCTCCTCGTGTCTAATAATGCTTGTACACCTCAGTCCTCCAACAGTCCGCGTTCTCACTCTCAGCTCCTAGTGCCTCTTGCTCCCAGCTCCTCACACACACGCCACAAACTGAAGTGAGCTCCTTTTAAAAACCCAGGTACCCTGATTAGCCTGCCTTAATTGATTCTAGCAGCTTCTTGATTGGCTGCAGGTGTTCTAATCAGCCTGTCTTAATTGTCTCCAGAAGGTTCCTGAATGTTCTGGAACCTTCCCTGTTGGGAAACGGAACGTGCTTTGCTTGCTCCTCAGCTATTTGCTTTCTATTCTTTCCTAAAGCCCCCTGGCCTGGATTTTTCTTACTTTTTGAACCTGCCTTGGTCCCCTCCCCCAAACTGGGCCAGACGCTTTTTTTGTTTTGTTTTGATTTTTTGTTATTTTTTTTCCATCTACGTGCTGGTCGGCCCTCAGCTCGCCGCCAGCACCCACCCCCCCACGCCTGCTTTTGGGCGCAGCTATTTGCCTCAGCTGAGCCCCACGGAGGAGGGGGGGGAAGATTGCCGATTTTGCTGTCCAGAGGGGGGAGTGGAAACCCCCAGACTGAGCCGTTTTGCTGGCAGCTCGGACTTTACAACTTTCTCAGCATACCGGAAGCCTTGGAACACAGCCAACACAGCTGGAGAAGAAGATTTCAGAAGACAGGAGAAATAATCCAGGGAAGCTATAAATCATCGTGAAGGGGGCCGTAAAACTGAGTAATTTTCTGAATTATACTCTCGTGGGGGGGAGTTTGACTGTGGTTTACTTGCGTTTGTGGCGGCACAGGGGGTGTGGCGCGGAGACCCCCCCCGATCCATCGGTGCCCACCCCCCTCACCATTACTACAACTGTCATGGCCCCCCCGCCGTCCGTCCCTGCTGGCAACCTGCCATCTCCCTTTGGATCCAGCTGTTCGCTTTGAACTTTGCCTTTCGGACCGGATATAACAGCCGACCAAAGGAGACTCTTTGGACAAACGTGAGTGGGTCTGCACACCCCCCCTCCGGATTGCTTATCCCACAGCTTGCCCCCATTACCGGACCCCGATTTGTTTCCCCCCCCCCCCGGCCAACCCCTTCGGCATTCCCCCCTCCCCGCCTGCAGCACACAGGGAGGAGAGGCTACTCCGCTTCTCCCTCCCTCCTCCTCCTTCCGGTGTCTCCCCGTCTCTCCCTGCTCACAATGGTGGGGAATGAGAGGGGCGAGGCCCCTTTAACAAAATCAGTTGTCCCTCCCCCACCACCCCCCGCCCGACCCCCAAGGTCCCCCCCACCACCACTATTGTTAAGATACTTGCCCCCCCCCGCTGGGGCACTGGCAGCAGGAGGCACCGGGATGATCGCTGCTGCTGCTGCACCCACCGTCCCCCCAGATTCTAGGAAACCACTCCCCAGTTGGCCGGAAGGGCCAGGGCGGGATGAAAGGAAAGGGCCCCGCTAAAACCACTAAGCCCTCCATGGCAGGGGCTGCCCCCACCGCTGTGGCCTCGTCATCAACTGTGGCGCCCCTCCCTGCGTTTCCCTCCACCAGCTCTGCGATTGTCCCTCCCCTGGCCCCCAGGACGTATGCCCGGGCGGCAGTGGACTCCCCCCTGCCTGCCGCCTCGTCATCTCGCCCCCCACCTGCCTCCGCCACCATCACCAGCGGCCGGGGCCCTTTCCCCGCCTTGACCAGGAAGCACGGCGTCCATTGCCTCCTGGTGTCCGCCTCGCCCCACGTGGAGACATACGTGCAGGCATTGGCGAAGGTGGTAGGACCCACGGCTATTGTGGTGGCCTCCAAGATGTATGGGAAGGTCGTTTTTTGCTTAGCCTCGGAGGATGCCGCCCAGGAGGCGGTAGAGAGGGGCCTGACGGTAGGGGGGTGTTTCTCCCCCTAGAACCGTTAGAAGACCTGGGCGTTCGCCTCGTCCTTACCTCCGTTCCTCCCTTCTTACCCAATGCTGCCCTATTACCCGCTCTTTCCACCCTGGGGAAACTGGTCTCTGTCATCAGCCCTCTCCCGTTGGGCTGCAAGGACCCCACCCTCCATCACATTTTTTCGTTCCGCCGGCAAGTGCAGTTTCTACCGCCGGCAGGGGCGCGTGACGAAGAGGCCTCGAGGGGTCTTTTCTAGTCCCCTACCAGGGAGCCCGCTATCGGGTCTTTTACTCTACCGGAGAGGCCCGGTGCTACCTCTGCTGTTCAGCGGGGCATGTCTGCAGAGACTGCCCTTTGGCCCAGGGGGAGGGGCACCCGAAACCCCCGAGACCCGGCAGGACATCGGCCCCGTCGCTGCCGACGCCCCTGGCTGCCCGGCACCTGAAACCAACCCTCCTCCTACTCGATCCACCGCTGCTCCCGTCCGGGCCCAAGAAATACCTTCCCTACAACGCCCGGGCGAGCAAGGGAGTTCCACCCTTGCTAGTACCAATCCAACAGAGCCTATGGAGGAGGGTGTGGCAAGGATATTATCGGGTATAGGAGAGGGCCCTCCCCAAGGAGAAACCCCCGCCCCTCATGTTGCCTCACCGCTACCTCCCCGAACCCCTAAACCATTGCCTCCGCCCCCCGACACGACCCCTGCTAACCAGCCCCCAGATGACGCTATGGAGGGCTGGACTCTAGTCCAGGGGAAGAGAGGCAAGTGGAAGGCTCGAGCTCTGCTGCATCCACCCGACGCGGAAGCCCCCCGGAAGACCAGGAAAGGAGGCACTGCTATCGAGCCTCCCACCACGGCCACGAGCGAGATCCATCCGCTGGTGTCGGGAGGGGAAGTCGGACTGGCATTGGAGGGCAGAATCCCCCCTCCACGGGAGACCCTCCCCTCCGAGACTTCTGAGGACGCCCCTTCTGCCTGGACACTACCCGAACCTCCCGCGGACCCCGAGGCGACCGTTGAGGCGAGCCCTAGAGGAGAGGCCCCCGGGGTGGCAGGAGTTGGCCTCTCCCCCTTGTACGCGGAGATTGAGGCCCTAGATCCGACCCCGGTCACCCAGGGAGGGGATGATCTGCTGCCGGCTGGCCTCGAGCTGGGCAGCCTTACCCCAGCCTCCCTTTCCCCATGCTCCCTCCCCCTAATTGCCTTCCCGGGTGAGCACCCTGCAGAAGGTGGTCCACCACCTGATGCCATGGCCGCTAAGACCACCATGGAGTCAGCACCTAGCATTACTGGGAGCCCCCTCCCTTACCCCTTAACCCTTGACTCTGCTCAGGAGGCACTTTCCTTTAGCTGCTTGCCTCCTGCACCCCAGAGCCTCACCCCTGCCCCTGCCCCCACCCCTGCCCCTGCCCAAGTTCCCTCCTCCTGCAATGTTAATGCCGCCCCTGGGGTTATTTCCTTTCCGCCTTTCGCAGATTCCCCCCAGGGAGCAGTCTTTGCACTTTCTAGCCGCGACCCATTAGGAGTGGCAATTTTTCCCCTGCCATCCCCCTCTACCCCAAGGCGTGAAATGAATTTAATAACCCCAGCCTGTCAGATGCCCCGTCGGTGGGACTTTGATCAACTCCTCCAGGCCACAAGGGCCCTTATAAAGGAGGGCAGGGGGCAGGGAAAGCACGGTGCTGTGGCCTACGAGCGAGCCCGCAGCTTCCGAAGCGATCTACTCACCCACGGGATGGGTCACGGGTTGCTGTGCAACCCGCCGGGGGCCCTGAACACCCCCGCCAATACGAGGCCCCCACCCCCCGAGCCCTCCGCATGACGCCTCTTATTATTGCGACCCTGAATACCAGGGGCTGTAGGATGGCTCTCCGCAGGTCCCAGGTGCTCTCTTACCTTTGGGAAGGGAGGTACTCTGTAGTTTTCCTGCAGGAGACCCATACGGACCCGGCCGCCGAGGACAGGTGGCGGCTGGAGTGGGGGGACGGGGTATACTTTAGCCACTTCGCGACCTGGCAAGCTGGAGTGGCGACCCTGTTCTCCCCCAACCTACGGCCTGAGGTGCTAGGGGTCAACGAGGCCGTGCCGGGCCACCTGCTGCACCTTCGAGTCCATATGGAAGGGCTCGTGGTTAATCTTGTTAACATTTATGCCCCGCAAATGAGCTCCAGGCGGCCACAATTTTATCAGCAGGTGTCCGACTTTCTCGGCACCCTGGATTCGCACGAGTGCCTGGTCCTGGGAGGGGACTTTAACACCACCCTCGAGGAACGGGACCGCTCAGGGGCCGAACCGAGTCCGGCCGCTGCGAATATTCTCCAAGGGATAGTTGACCATCACTCCCTAGTGGACGTCTGGCGTGACCATCACCCAGATGACACCTCCACGTTCACCTTTGTCCAGGTGGAGGCCCATCGGTCACACCACTCTCGGTTGGACCGTATTTATTTATCCCGTTTCCATCTTTCACAGGCCCACTCCTCCGCCATTCGGCCGGCCCCATTCTCCGATCATCATTTAGTCACCGTAACGGTCTCCCTCCGTGCAGAGAGATCGGGGCCGGCCTATTGGCACTTTAATAACAGCCTGTTGGAGGACGAGAGCTTTGTGATGTCCTTCCGGGAGTTTTGGCTGGCCTGGCGAGAGCAGTGGCGTGCCTTTCCCTCGGTGCGGCGATGGTGGGATCTCGGGAAGGTGCGCGCCAAGCTCTTCTGCCGTGACTACACTCGGGGCACCAGCCGACGGCGAAATGCGGCGATCGAGCAGTTGGAACGGGAGGTCTTAGAGATGGAGAGGCGCCTGGCCGCCGATCCCGAGGACCCGTCCCTCTGTGGAGCGTGCCGGGAGAAGCGGGAGGAGCTCCGGGCCCTTGAGGACCACCAGGCCCGAGGTGCCTTCATTCCGTCCCGCATACGCCTCCTTCAGGAGATGGACCGCGGCTCCCGCTTCTTCTATGCCCTGGAGAAAACGAGGGGGGCCAAGAAACACGTCACCTGCCTTCTTGCGGAAGACGGCACCCCCCTCACGGATCCGGAGGAGATGTGTGGGAGGGCCCGTGACTTCTACACAAGCCTTTTCTCCCCGGACCCAACCGATCCTGACACTTGCGAGGTGCTCTGGGAGGAACTCCCCACAGTCAGCGTGGGCGACCGAGACCGACTAGAGCTGCCTCTCACCCTGGCCGAGTTCTCGGAAGCCCTCCGTCGCATGCCCACCAATAAATCTCCGGGCATGGACGGGCTGACCGTGGAGTTTTACCGCGCGTTCTGGGACATTCTCGGCCCAGACCTAATCACCGTCTGGGCTGAGTCCTTGCAGAGCGGGGTCCTCCCTCTGTTGTGCAGGCGAGCGGTGCTCGCTTTGCTGCCGAAGAAGAGGGACCTCCGCGATCTACGAAACTGGCGTCCCGTCTCACTCCTAAGCACGGATTACAAAATTGTAGCGAAAGCAATCTCACTGCGGCTAGGGTCCGTGATGGCAGATGTGGTCCACCCAGACCAGACCTATACTGTCCCGGGTTGCAGCATTTTCGACAACCTCTTTCTAGTCCGAGACCTTTTGGAACTCGGGCGGAGAGATGGTCTATCGTTCGCCCTCCTGTCTCTTGATCAGGAGAAGGCGTTCGATAGAGTAGACCATGGGTACCTCCTGAGCACTCTGCAGGCGTTTGGATTTGGACCTCAGTTTGTGAGTTTTCTCCGGGTGCTGTATGCCTTTGCGGAGTGTTTGGTTAGGCTCAACTGGACCCTGACTGAACCGGTCAGCTTCGGGCGAGGAGTGCGGCAGGGGTGCCCCCTCTCGGGCCAGTTGTACGCTCTGGCGATCGAGCCTTTCCTCTGTCTCCTCCGCAGGAGGATGACAGGGTTGGTGCTGCGGGAGCCGGAGCTGCGGCTGGTCCTGTCGGCGTACGCCGATGACGTACTCCTCGTGGTCCAGGACCCGGGCGACTTGGCGCGAGTGGAGGCATGCCAAGCCATCTATTCGGCAGCCTCCTCCGCCCGAGTCAACTGGGTCAAGAGCTCTGGCTTGGCGGACCATCCAATGGAGTGCGGGTCCACTGCTCTATCTCAGCGTTTACCTTTCCGCCACGCATCCTTCCCCGCCGGAGAACTGGCACAATTTAGAGGGCGGGGTGATAGAGCGGATCGGGAGATGGACGAGGCTCCTCCAATGTCTCTCCCTCCGAGGGAGAGCACTGGTGCTTAACCAATTAGTCCTGTCCACGCTCTGATACCGGCTCAACACCCTAGCCCCGGCTCCGGGTTTCCTGACCCACCTCCGGAGATTGATTCTAGAGTTCTTTCGGTCAGGAATGCACTGGGCCCCTGTTGGAGTTCTTCATCTACCCCTGAAGGAAGGAGGGCAGGGCCTGAAGTGTCTGTACACTCAGGTCCGCGTTTTCCGCCTCCAGGCCCTGCAGAGGCTCTTTTATAGTGCACGTAGTTCGGCGTGGAGCATACTGGCGCACGCCTTCCTGCGCCGTTTCCAAGGGCTTCAATATGACCGGCAGCTCTTTTACCTTTCTCCGAGGGGTTTTCCGCGAGACCTCTCCGGGCTGCCGGTCTTCTACCAGGACCTCCTCCGGACCTGGAAACTGTTTCTAACAAACAGGTCCGTGGCGGCCACCGTGGGAGCAGATCTCCTCACGGAGCCCCTGCTACACAACCCCCAGATCCGTGTGCAGGTGGCGGAGCCTCGCTCGGTGCACCAGAGGTTGGTCCTGGCGGACGTCACGAGGGTCGGAGACCTCCTGGACTACGACCAGAGAGACTGGCTGGATCCCCTGACGTTCGCTCGACGCATGGGGCTCTCCAGCCTCCGTACCCCCCGGCGCGTACTTCAGGAGGTGAAGGCCGCCTTGACCCCCGCTGCTCGGGCTTATGTTAGCCAAGCCTTGTGTGAGGGCGCACCCCGCCCATCCTTTACCCCAGGCCCACCGGACCTTTCCATCGGGCCCCTACCCCGTAGATCCCAACAAACCCCTCACCCTTTCACTGCAAGCCGGCTGCACGAACTGCAGCCGGTTAGCTTTCAAATTCCACCACGGAAATACTTATATACACTTACGCTTCACACTCTTCACGCCCTCACCCTGGTGTCCCGCCCCGATACAAAGTGGCGGGATCTCCTGCCACCTTTGGAGGGTGAGCAACCTCGGTGGGCCAGCTTATATTCCACCTTGGTCCCAAGGCCCGTCGGGGACATCAGTTGGTGGCTCCTTCACGGAGCTGTGAGCACGGGCGTGTTTCTGACACGGTTTACCCCCATCCCGGACACTTGTCCTTTTTGTAATGTGAGGGAAACCCTGGCACACGTGTATTTAGAGTGTGCCAGATTGCAGCCCCTTTTCCAGCTCCTCACAAATATTCTATTACGCTTCTGGCTTCATTTCTCCCCTCACCTTTTTATCTATACACTTCCCATCCATGGCCCCACAAAGTCGCGGGATCTTCTGGTCAACCTCCTCCTAGCTTTGGCTAAAACAGCCATTTATAAAACCAGAGAGAGGAGGTTGGCCCATGAAACGTCCTGCGATTGTGGGGCCGTTTTCCGATCCTCAGTACATTCACGTATCCGGGCGGAGTTCCTCTGGGCGGCGTCCACCGACTCCCTTGACGCCTTCGAGGAGCGGTGGGCGCTGTCTGGGGTTCTCTGTTCGGTGACCCCGTCCGGTTCCCTCCGTCTGACCCTTTGATTGAGGGGAAGAGCGAGAGACGCCAGCCCCAGCCGTTGCCGCTGTGGATACCATCATCTCTGTCATCTAGGTCCTATAATACATGGGTGTCTACCCCCCCCACCCCTAAACCGCCCACCCTGCAGCCGTGCCCATCTTACTGGGCACTCTCAGGAGAGGGAGGATCGGTGACACTGGGCGCGGCACTGGGTAACTTGAGGGGGTGGAAGACCACGAGTGTCGAGGAAGCCCCCCCGCTCTAGGCCACCAGGTAACTCAGGAGGGTGGAAGACCACGAGTGTCGAGGAAGCCCCCCCGCTCTGGGCCCAGGCTAGCCTGAACACTTCTCCCTCCTGAAAGCTGCTGTGTTATACCTTCTGATTGCATTGTTTTGTTGCATAGTTGTTTTGTTTTCTTTGGTAATTCTGTAAGCGTTACCAATAAACTTTTTTTCTGTTTCAAAAAAAAAAAAAAAAAAAAACCTTCCCTGTTGGGAAACGGAACATCGTTTGCTTGCTCCTCAGCTATTTGCTTTCTATTCTTTCCTAAAGCCCCCTGGCCTGGATTTTTCTTACTTTTTGAACCTGCCTTGGTCCCCTCCCCCAAACTGGGCCAGACGCTTTTTTTGTTTTGTTTTGATTTTTTGTTATTTTTTTTCCATCTACGTGCTGGTCGGCCCTCAGCTCGCCGCCAGCACCCACCCCCCCCACGCCTGCTTTTGGGCGCAGCTATTTGCCTCAGCTGAGCCCCACGGAGGAGGGGGGGGAAGATTGCCGATTTTGCTGTCCAGAGGGGGGAGTGGAAACCCCCAGACTGAGCCGTTTTGCTGGCAGCTCGGACTTTACAACATTCTCAGCATACCGGAAGCCTTGGAACACAGCCAACACAGCTGGAGAAGAAGATTTCAGAAGACAGGAGAAATAATCCAGGGAAGCTATAAATCATCGTGAAGGGGGCCGTAAAACTGAGTAATTTTCTGAATTATACTCTCGTGGGGGGGAGTTTGACTGTGGTTTACTTGCGTTTGTGGCGGCACAGGGGGTGTGGCGCGGAGACCCCCCCCGATCCATCGGTGCCCACCCCCCCCACCATTACTACAACTGTCATGGCCCCCCCGCCGTCCGTCCCTGCTGGCAACCTGCCATCTCCCTTCGGATCCAGCTGTTCGCTTTGAACTTTGCCTTTCGGACCGGATATAACAGCCGACCAAAGGAGACTCTTTGGACAAACGTGAGTGGGTCTGCACACCCCCCCTCCGGATTGCTTATCCCACAGCTTGCCCCCATTACCAGACCCCGATTTGTTTCCCCCCCCCCCCCAGTCCAACCCCTTCGGCATTCCCCCCTCCCCGCCTGCAGCACACAGGGAGGAGAGGCTACTCCGCTTCTCCCTCCCTCCTCCTCCTTCCGGTGTCTCCCCGTCTCTCCCTGCTCACAATGGTGGGGAATGAGAGGGGCGAGGCCCCTTTAACAAAATCAGTTGTCCCTCCCCCACCACCCCCCGCCCGACCCCCAAGGTCCCCCCCACCACCACTATTGTTAAGATACTTGCCCCCCCCCGCTGGGGCACTGGCAGCAGGAGGCACCGGGATGATCGCTGCTGCTGCTGCACCCACCGTCCCCCCAGATTCTAGGAAACCATTCCCCAGTTGGCCGGAAGGGCCAGGGCGGGATGAAAGGAAAGGGCCCCGCTAAAACCACTAAGCCCTCCATGGCAGGGGCTGCCCCCACCGCTGTGGCCTCGTCATCAACTGTGGCGCCCCTCCCTGCGTTTCCCTCCACCAGCTCTGCGATTGTCCCTCCCGTGGCCCCCAGGACGTATGCCCGGGCGGCAGTGGGCTCCCCCCTGCCTGCCGCCTCGTCATCTCGCCCCCCACCTGCCTCCGCCACCATCACCAGCGGCCGGGGCCCTTTCTCCGCCTTGACCAGGAAGCACGGCGTCCATTGCCTCCTGGTGTCCGCCTCGCCCCACGTGGAGACATACGTGCAGGCGTTGGCGAAGGTGGTAGGACCCACGGCTATTGTGGCGGCCTCCAAGATGTATGGGAAGGTCGTTTTTTGCTTAGCCTCGGAGGATGCCGCCCAGGAGGCGGTAGAGAGGGGCCTGACGGTGGGGGGGGTGTTTGTCCCCATAGAACCGTTAGAAGACCTGGGCGTTCACCTCATCCTTACCTCCGTTCCTCCCTTCTTACCCAATGCTGCCCTATTACCCGCTCTTTCCACCTTGGGGAAACTGGTCTCTGTCATCAGCCCTCTCCCGTTGGGCTGCAAAGACCCCACCCTCCATCACATTTTTTCGTTCCGCCGGCAAGTGCAGTTTCTACCGCCGGCAGGGGCGCGTGACGAAGAGGCGCTCGAGGGGTCTTTTCTAGTCCCCTACCAGGGAGCCCGCTATCGGGTCTTTTACTCTACCGGAGAGGCCCGGTGCTACCTCTGCCGTTCAGCGGGGCATGTCTGCAGAGACTGCCCTTTGGCCCGGGGGGGAGGGGCACCCAAAACCCCCGAGACCCGGCAGGACATCGGCCCCGTCGCTGCCGACGCCCCTGGCTGCCCGGCACCTGAAACCAACCCTCCTCCTACTCGACCCATCGCTGCTCCCGTCTGGGCCCAAGAAATACCTTCCCTACAACGCCCGGGCGAGCAAGGGAGTTCCACCCTTGCTAGTACCAATCCAACAGAGCCCATGGAGGAGGGTGTGGCAAGGACATTACCGGGTATAGGAAAGGGCCCGCCCCAAGGAGAAACCCCCGCCCCTCATGCTGCCTCACCGCTACCCCCCCGAACCTCTGAACCATCGCCTCCGCCCCCCGACACGACCCCTGCTAACCAGCCCCCAGATGATGCTATGGAGGGCTGGACCCTAGTCCAGGGGAAGCGAGGCAAGCGGAAGGCTTGAGCTCCGCTGCATCCATCCGACGCGGAAGCCCCCCGGAAGACCAGGAAAGGGGGCACTGCTATCGAGCCTCCCGCCATGGCCACGAGCAAGATCCATTCGCTGGTGTCGGGAGGGGAAGATGGACTGGCATTGGAGGTCAGAATCCCCCCTCCACGGGAGACCCTCCCCTCCGAGACTTCTGAGGACGCCCCTTCTGCCTGGATACCGCCCGAACCCCCCGCGGACCCCGAGGCAACCGTTGAGGTGGGCCCTAGAGGAGAGGCCCCCGGGGTGGCAGGAGCTGGCCTCTCCCCCATGTACGCGGAGATTGAGGCCCTAGATTTGACCCCGGTCACCCAGGGAGGGGATGATCTGCTGCCGGCTGGCCTCGAGCTGGGTAACCTTATCCCAGCCTCCCTTTCCCCATGCTCCCTCCCCCTAATTGCCTTCCTGGGTGAGCACCCTGCAGAAGGTGGTCCACCACCTGATGCCATGGCCGCTAAGACCACCATGGAGCCAGCGCCTAGCATTATTGGGAGCCCCCTCCCTTACCCCTTAACCCTTGACTCTGCTCAGGAGGCACTTTCCTTTAGCTGCTTGCCTCCTGAACCCCAGAGCCTTACCCCTGCCCCTGCCCAAGTCCCCTCCTCCTGCAATGTTAATGCCGCCCCTGGGGTTATTTCCTTTCCGCCTTTCGCAGATTCCCCCCAGGGAGCAGTCTTTGCACTTTCTAGCCGCGACCCATTAGGAGTGGCAATTTTTCCCCTGCCATCCCCCTCTACCCCAAGGCGTGAAATGAATTTAATAACCCCAGCCTGTCAGACGCCCCGTCGGTGGTCCGCACCCTGTCTACCCGCCTTAGCGGACCACGAGGCTGTATTAAGAGGCCCTTCAGGGAACACCTCGGGAATTGTAACCCCACCCCCCCACGAGCTGCGGCATGCACTACGGAAGTTCCTAGAGCACACCCGTGGCGCCCGCGATAGGGCACAGCTGGCTCTTCAGCTATGGGGGGACTTTGATCAAATCCTCCAAAGGGCCCTTATAAAGGAGGGCAGGGGGCAAGGAAGGCACGGTGCTGCGGCCTACGAGCAAGCCCGCAGCTTCCCAAGCGATCTACTCACCCACGGGATGGGTCACGGGTTGCTTCGCAACCCGCCAGGGGCCCTGAACATCCCCGCCAACACGAAGCCCCCACCCCCCGAGCCCTCCGCATGACGCCTCTTATTATTGCGACCCTGAATACCAGGGGCTGTAGGATGGCTCTCCGCAGGTCCCAGGTGCTCTCTTACCTTCGGGAAGGGAGGTACTCTGTAGTTTTCCTGCAGGAGACCCATACGGACCCGGCCGCCGAGGACAGGTGGCGGCTGGAGTGGGGGGACGGGGTATACTTTAGCCACTTCGCAACCTGGCAAGCTGCAGTGGCGACCCTGTTCTCCCCCAACCTACAGCCCGAGGTGCTAGGGGTCAATGAGGCCGTGCCGGGCCACATTCTGCACCTTCGAGTCCGTATGGAGGGGCTCGTGGTTAATCTTGTTAACATCTATGCCCCGCAAATGAGCTCCAGGCGGCCACAATTTTATCAGCAGGTGTCCGAATTTCTCGGCACCCTGGATTCGCACTAGTGCCTGGTCCTGGGAGGGGACTTTAACACCACCCTCGAGGAACGGGACCGCTCAGGGGCCGAACCGAGCCCGGCCGCTGTGAATATTCTCCAAGGGATAGTTGACCATCACTCCCTAGTGGACGTCTGGCGTGACCATCACCCAGATGACACCTCCACGTTCACCTTTGTCTGGGTGGAGGCCCATCGGTCACAGCACTCTCGGTTGGACCGTATTTACTTATCCCGTTTCCATCTTTCACAGGCCCACTCCTCCGCCATTCGGCCGGCCCCATTCTCCGATCATCATTTAGTCACCGTAACGGTCTCCCTCCGTGCAGAGAGACCGGGGCCGGCCAATTGGCACTTTAATAACAGCCTGTTGGAGGACGAGAGCTTTGTGATGTCCTTCCGGGAGTTTTGGCTGGCCTGGCGAGAGCAGTGGCGTGCCTTTCCCTCGGTGCGGCGATGGTGGGATCTCAGGAAGGTGCGCGCCAAGCTCTTCTGCCGTGACTACACTCGGGGCACCAGCCGACGGCGAAATGCGGCGATCGAGCAGTTGGAACGGGAGGTCTTAGAGATGCAGAGGTTCCTGGCTGCCGATCCCGAGGACCCGTCCCTCTGCGGAGCGTGCCGGGAGAAGCGGGAGGAGCTCCGGGCCCTTGAGGACCACCGGGCCCGAAGTGCCTTCGTTCGGTCCCTCATCCGCCTCCTTCGGAAGATGGACCGCGGCTCCCGCTTCTTCTATGCCCTGCAGAAAACGAGGGGGGTCAAGAAACACGTCACCTGCCTTCTTGCGGAAGACGGCACCCCCCTCACGGATCCGGAGGAGATGTGTGGGAGGGCCCGTGACTTCTACACAAGCCTTTTCTCCCCGGACCCGACCGATCCTGGCGCATGGGGGTGCTCTGGGAGGAACTCCCCACAGTCAGCGTGGGCGACCGAGACCGACTAGAGCTGCCTCTCACCCTGGCCGAGTTCTCGGAAGCCCTCCGTCGCATGCCCACCAATAAATCTCCGGGCATGGATGTTCTGACTGTAGAGTTTTACCGCGTGTTCTGGGACATTCTCGGCCCAGACCTAGTCACCGTCTGGGCTGAGTCCTTGCAGAGCGGGGTCCTCCCTCTGTCGTGCAGGCGAGCGGTGCTCGCTTTGCTGCCGAAGAAGGGGGACCTCCGCGATCTACGAAACTGGCGACCCGTCTCACTCCTTAGCACGGATTACAAAATCGTAGCGAAAGCAATCTCGCTGCGGCTAGGGTCCGTGATGGTGGACTTGATCCACCCAGACCAGACCTATACTGTCCCGGGTCGCAGCATTTTTGACAACCTCTTTCTAGTCTGAGACCTTTTGGAACTCGGGCGGAGAGATGGTCTGTTGTTCGCCCTCCTGTCTCTTGATCAGGAGAAGGCGTTCGACAGAGTAGACCATGGGTACCTCCTGAGCACTCTGCAGGCGTTTGGATTCGGACCTCAGTTTGTGAGTTTTCTCCGGGTGCTGTATGCCTCTGCGGAGTGTTTGGTTAGGCTCAACTGGACCCTGACTGAACCAGTCAGCTTCGGGCGAGGAGTGCGGCAGGGGTGCCCCCTCTCGAACCAGTTGTATGCTCTGGTGATCGAGCCTTTCCTCTGTCTCCTCCGCAGGAGGATGACAGGGTTGGTGCTGCAGGAGCCGGAGCTGCGGCTGGTCCTGTCGGCGTACGCCGATGACATACTCCTCGTGGTCCAGGTCCCGGGCGACTTGGCACGAGTGGAGGCATGCCAAGCCATCTATTCGGCAGCCTCCTCCGCCCGAGTCAACTGGGTCAAGAGCTCTGGCTAGGCAGTGGGGGATTGGCGGCAGGTAAGCTCTCTCCCACCCGCGCTTCAGACCATCCGGTGGAGCGCGGATCCACTGCTCTATCTCGGCGTTTACCTTTCCGCCACGCACCCTTCCCCGCTGGAGAACTGGCAAAATTTAGAGGGTGGGGTGATAGAGTGGATCCTGAAATGGATGAGGCTACTCCGATGTCTCTCCCTCTGAGGGAGAGCACTGGTGCTTAACCAACTAGTCCTGTCCACGCTCTGATACCGGCTCAACACCCTGACCCCGGCCCCGGGTTTCCTGACCCACCTCCGGAGATTGATTCTAGAGTTCTTCTGGTCAGGAATGCACTGGGCCCCTGTTGGAATTCTTCATTTACCCGTGAAGGAAGGAGGGCAGGGCCTGAAGTGTCTGTACACTCAGGTCCGCGTTTTCCGCCTCCAAGCCCTGCAGAGGCTCCTTTATAGTGCAGGTAGTTCAGCGTGGAGCATATTGGCGCACACCTTCCTGCGCCGCTTCCAAGGGCTCCGATATGACCGGCAGCTCTTTCATCTTTGCCCGAGAGGTTTTCCGCGAGACCTCTCGGGGCTGCCGGTCTTCTACCAGGACCTCCTCCGGACCTGGAAACTGTTTCTAACGACCAGGTCCGTGGCGGCCACTGTGGGAGCAGATCTCCTCACGGAGGCCCGCTGCACAATCCCCAACTCAGTGTGCAGGTGGCAGAGTCCCACTCGGTGCTCCAGAGGTTGGTCCTGGTGGAAGTCACGAGGGTCGGAGACCTCCTGGACTACGACCGGAGAGACTGGCTGGATCCCCTGACGCTCACTCGGCGCATGGGGCTCTCCAGCCCTCGTACCCCCCGGCGCGTACTTCAGGAGGTGAAGGCCGCCTTGACCCCCGTTGCTCGGGCTTATGTCAACCGAGCCTTGCGCAAGGGCGCACCCCGCCCATCCTCTACCCCAGGCCCGCCAGACCTTTCCATTGGGCCCCTACCCCGTAGATCCCAACAAACCGCTCATCCTTTCATTGCAAGCCAGCTGCATGAACTGCAGCAGGTCAGTTTTCAAATTGCACCACGGAAATATTTATACACACTCACACTTCACACCCTTCACACCCACACCCTGGTGTCCCGCCCTGATACAAAGTGGCAGGACCTCCTGCCACCTTTGGAGGGTGAGCAACCTCGATGGGCCAGCCTGTATTCCACCTTGGTCCCGAGGCCCGTCGGGGACATCAGTTGGCGGCTCCTTCATGGAGCTGTGAGCACAGGCGTGTTTCTGACACGGTTTACCCCCATCCCGGATACTTGCCCTTTTTGTAATGTGAGGGAAACCCTGGCGCACGTATATTGAGAGTGTGCCAGATTGCAGCCCCTTTTCCGGCTCCTCACAAATATTTTATTGCGCTTCTGGCTTCATTTCTCCCCTCACCTTTTTATCTATACACTTCCCATCCGTGGCCCCACAAAATCGCGGGATCTCCTGGTCAACCTCCACCTAGCCTTGGCTAAAACAGCCATTTATAAAACCAGAGAGAGGAAACGTCCTGCGATTGTAGGGCCTTTTTCTGATCCTCAGTACATTCATGTATCCGGGCGGAGTTCCTCTGGGCGGCGTCCACCGACTCCCTTGATGCCTTCGAGGATCGGTGGGCGCTGTCCGAGGTTCTCTGCTCGGTGACCCCGTTCGGTTCCCTCCGTTTGACCCTTTGATTGAAGGGAAGAGCGAGAGACACCAGCCCCAGCCGTCGCCGCTGTGGATACCATCATTACTGTCATCTAGGAGGGGTCCTATAATACATGGGTGTCTACCCCCACCACCCTCAAACCGCCCACCCCGCAGCTGTGCCCATCTTGCCTGGCACTCTCAGGAGAGGGATAATCGGTGACACTGGGCGCGGCACTAGGTAACTCGAGGGGGTGGAAGACCATGAGTGTCGAGGAAGCCACCCCGCTCTAGGCCACCAGGTAACTCAGGAGGGTGGAAGACCACGAGTGTCGAGGAAGCCCCCCCGCTCTGGGCCCAGGCTAGCCTGAACACTTCTCCCTCCTGAAAGCTGCTGTGTTATACCTTCTGTTTGCGTTGTTTTGTTGCATAGTTTGTTTTGTTTCTTTGGTAACTTTTTGCAATTGTTACACAATAAAATTCTTTTCTGTTTCAAAAAAAACCTCCCCTGTTCCCTTACCAAGGGAAAAGGGACCTACTTAGCCTGCTCTCCTGTTGCTACCACCCTCTGGTCTGGGCTTCTTTGCTTTTCCCCTGCTTTCGGCTTCCCCCCCGACCGGGCCAGACGCTCTCCCCACTTTCTTTTCTTTTTGTTATTTTTTTTCTTTCTCTGCTGTTAGCGCCCCCGTGCCCGCCCTCGGACGCTGCTGCCGCTCCAGCTGAACCTCCCCCCCGAGAGAGGGGGGGCCTGCCGTTCCGCTCCCCAGGGGGGGGAGTGGAGGGACCCAGCCCCCAGACCCAGCCGCTTGCTGTTTGTCTCTGGACCCATCTCCGGCTGAGAGAATTTCTTATCATCCGCTCCGGCATCCCTGGAATGTTGCAGCTGCGACCTGGAACAGACAGAGAAAAAAGCCGTCTACCGGAGGAACACCACCCGGGGAATCTACATATCGCCGTGGAGGGGGCCCAAGACTGAGAAACTTTCGAACTGTGCTCTTGTGTGGGGAGAGGCCTTGACTGTGTCATGACTGTGTTTGTAGGGACACAGGGGGTGTGGCACGGATCTGCCCCCGATCCATCTGTGTCCTCCCAACCCCCACACTACTATCCTCATCACTGCCCCCTCCATCGTCATTGCTGGCTGTTTAACATCTGCCTCTTGACTTAGCTGCTCGCCCTGATTCCACCGTGTGGGCCAGAAGCACCAGCCAACCAAACAGGACTCTCTGGACAAGCGTACGGTGGTTCATGTTCCCCCCCCGCCCCCCGGAACTGCCCATCCCAGAGCCTGTCACTTTTTACCTGACCCCAACTCCTGTTAACCACCTGCTACCACACTCGCTGTGGCATCGGCAATGGAGGGCACCGGGCTGACCTCCGCCGCTGCCATGCCCACCACCTCCCCAGACTCTAGGGGAGCCCCCCCAGCCGGCGGGAAAGGCCAGGGCAAGAAGAAGGGGAAGGACCCCGCTAAAACCACCAGGCCCTCCGTAGCAGGGGTCACCCCCACTGCTGCGGCCCCGCCACTGACCATGGCGTCCCTCCCCGCTGCCTCCTCCACCAGCTCTGCGGGTGTCCCTCCCTCACCCCCCAGGATGTATGCCCAGGCGGCGGCAGCCCCCCCGCCTGCTGCCTCGTCATCTCTCCTGCCCACCACCTCCACCACCATCAACAGCAGCCGGGGCCCCTTCCCCACCATGACAAGGAAGCACAGTGTCCGATGCCTCCTGGTGCCCACCTCGCCCTACGTGGAGACCTACGTGCGGGCGTTGGCGAAGGTAGTGGGGCCCTCGGCCATTGTGGCGGCCTCCAAAATGTATGGGAAGGTCGTCTTCTTCTTAGCATCGGAGGCTGCTGCCCAGGAGGCGGTGGAGAGGGGCCTAGTGGTGGTGGGGGGGCTGTTTGTCCCCCTAGAGCCGCTAGAGGACCTGGACATCCGCCTGGTCTTGACCTCTGACCCTCCTTTTCTCCCCAATGCTGCCCTGTTACCCGCCCTTTCCACCCTGGGGAAATCTGTTTCTGTCATCAGCCCTCTTCCATTGGGCTGCAAGGACCCCACCCTCCGTCACATCTTTTCCTTCTGCTGGCAAGTGCAGCTTTTACTGCCATCAGCGGCGCATGATGGAGAGGCACTCGAGGGGTCCTTCCTAGTCCCCCACCAGGGAGCCCATTACCCGGTGTATTTCTCCACGGGGGAAGCCCGGTGCTACCTCTACTGGGCTTCAGGGCATGTCTGGAGGGACTGCCCCTTAGCCCAGCAAGGAGGGGCACCTGGGATCCCGAGACCCGGCAGGACATTGGCCCCATCATTGCTGACACCCCTGGCTGCCCGATACCCGAACACGCCCCCCCCTCCTCTTCGGACCACCACTTCTCCTGCTCAGGCCCGAGTGGCACCTCCCCCACAACACCCAGACGAGCGGGAGAGCCCCGCCCTCGCTGCTGACAATCTGATGGGGCCTATGGAGGAGGGTGTGGCAGAGATACCACCAGGCATGGGAGAGAGCCTGCCCCAGGGAGAATCCTCCCTCCCTTATGCTGCCCCACTGTTCCCACCCCAAGTCCCTGAGTCATCACCTTTACCCCCTGACATGACCCCTGCTAAGCAGCCCCCAGATGATGCCATGGAGGGCTGGGCCCTAGTCCAGGGGAAGCAAGGCAAGTGGAAGGCTCGAGCTCCGCCTCATCTACCCGAGGCGGAGGCCCCCCGGAAGACCAGGAAGGGGGGCACCGATGCCGAACCTTCTGCTTTGTCCATGAGTGCGTCCCATCCACCGGTGTCAGCCGAGAAAGACGTGGTAGCACCGGAGGGTAGTGTCTCCCCTCCACGGGAGACCCTCCCCTCCGAGACCCTCAAGGAAGCCCTTTCTATCCTGATGCTACCCGAAGCCCCCGTGAACCCCGAGGCAACCGTCGTGGCGGGTTCCAGTGGGGAGAACCCTGGGGCGACGGAAAGTGTCCTCTCCTCCATGTTCGAGGAGATCGAGGCCCTAGATCTGACCCCAGTCGCTCAGGGGGAGGATGACCTTTTGCCAGCAAACCTTGATTTGGGCGACCTCACTCGATCCCTCTTTTCCCCATTCTCCCTCCCGCTAACTGCTGCTTCTGCTCCCACCTCCGAGGAGCCCCTGGACTCCTCCATCGACCCGGCCGCTGATGGCACCCTGCTGACGACCACCGAGCCTGCTCAGGTGACAGCCGGCGCCACGCGGCTGGGACACGAGTCGCCAGGGGCACCCCCCGTTGGTGCAGAGCAATCGACTTCCTTCCCGGGCAGGGGCCCTACAGAAGATAATCCACCTCCTGCTGTGGCCGCTAAATCCACCATAGAGCCCGCACCCGGTATCACTGAGAGCTCCCTCCCCACCCCCTTAACCCTCAAGTCTAATCGGGAGGCGCCACCATCCAGCTGCTTGCCTCCCGAAACCCAGAACCTCGCCTCTGCCCCACCTCTGCCCCTACCCCTATCCAATTTACCTCCTGCAATGTCATTGCCGCGCCGGGGCTGTCTCCTTCCCTTTCCCAACTGATGACCCCCAGGGAGCATCCTTTGTGTCTCCTGCCCCGACCCATTAGGAGCTGCTATCTTTCCTCCACTGCCCCCTATGGCCCCAGAGCTTGAGGCGGGCCTAGAAGCTCCAGCCCATCAGGCACCCCGTCAGGGTTCCGCACCCTACTTGTCCATTTTCGTGGACCACGGGGCTGCACCAAGGGCCCCGCCGGGGAACAACCAGGAAACCGTAACCCCACCCCCCCCATGAGCTGCGAGGAGAGCTGCGAACGTTTTTAGAGGATGTCCGTGGCTCCTGCAACAAGGTACAGCTTGCTCTCCAGCGATGGGGGGATTTTTTCAAATCCTCCGGGCCACAAGGGCCCTCATGGGGGAAGGTAATGGGACGGGGAAGCAGGATGCCACGGCCTACTGGCGGGTCCGCGTCTTCCGTGACCAATCACTCACTTACGGGATGGGTCAAGGACTGTTGCGCGGCCCGCTGGGGGATGCGAGCGTCCCTGCCAGTGAGGATCCCCGCCGGCCCCCCATGACACCTCTCACCATCGCAATGTTGAACATCTGGGGTTGTAGGATGGCTCTCCGCAGGTCCCAGGTGCTCTCCTTCCTTCGAGAGGGAGGGTACTCTGTGATTTTCCTGCAGGAGACCCATATGGATCTGACCGCCGAAGACAGTTGGCAGCTGGTGTGGGGGGACAGGGTCTACTTTAGCCATTCCACGATTCAGCAGGCTGGAGTGGTGACCCTGTTCTCCCCCAACCTGCAGCCCGAGGTGCTAGGGGTCGCCGAGGCCGTGCTGGGTCGCCTGCTGCATCTCTGGGTCCATATAGAGGGGCTCATGGTTAGCCTCGTTAACGTCTATGCCCCGACATCAGGCCCAGAGTGGTTGCAATTCTATCAGCAGGCATCCGCCTTCCTCGGAACCTTAGATTCCCATGAGTGCCTGGTCCTGGGAGGGGATTTTAATACCACCCTCGAGGAGCGAGCTCGCTTGGGGACCGAGCAGAGCCCGGCCGCCATGGACACCCTCCAGGAGATAGTTGAACATCACTCCCTAGTGGACATCTGGCGTGACCACCATCTGGATGACACTTCCACGTTCACCTTTGTCCGGGTGGAAGCCCATCGGTTGAGCCACTCCCGGTTGGACCGCATTTATTTATCACGCTTCCATCTCTCACGAGCCCACTCCTCCAGCATTCAGCTGGCCCCATTTTCTGGCCATCACCTAGCCACCGTGCAGCCTCCCTCTGTGCAGAGAGGCTGGGGCCGGCCTACTGGCATTTTAACAACAGCCTGTTGGAGGATGAGGGCTTCATGACTTCCTTCCGGGAATTCTGGCTGGTCTGGCGAGGGCAACAGCGTGCCTTTCCCTCGGTGCGGCGATGGCGGGACCTGGGGAAGGTGCGTGCCCTGCTTTTCTGCCGTGATTGCACCCGGGGCACCAGCCGACAGAGAAATGCAACGATAGAGCAGTTGGAAAGGGAGATCTTAGAGCTGGAGAGGTGTTTGGCTGCCAGCCCCGAAGACCCGCTCCTCTGCAGAGTGTGCCGGGAGAAGTGGGAGGAGCTCCGGGCCCTCGAGGACCATCGGGCCTGGGGTGCCTTTGTTCGATCCTGCATCCGCCTCCTCTGGGAGATGGATCACGGCTCCCACTTCTTCTATGCCCTGGAGAAAATGAGGGGGGCCAAGAAACACGTCACCTTCCTCCTTGCCTTCTACGCAAGTCTTTTCTCCCCGGATCCAACCGACCCTAGCGCTTTCAGAGTGCTTTGGGAGGAGCTCCCTACAGTCAGCGCGAGCAACCGAGACCGGCTAGAGTTGGCTCTCACTCTGGACGAGTTCTCGGAAGCCCTCCGTCGTATGCCCTCTAATAAGTCGCCAGGCATGGACGGGCTGACTGTGGAGTTCTACTGCGTGTTTTGGGACGTCCTTGGCCCAGACCTAGTCACTGTCTGGGCCGAGTCTCTGCAGAGCGGGGTCCTCCCTCTTTCGTGCAGACGAGCTGTGCTCGCCTTATTGCTGAAGAAGGGGGACCTCCGCAATTTACGAAATTGGCGTCCCGTCTTGCTCCTCAGCACGGACTACAAAATTGTAGCGAAAGCAGTCTCGCTGCAGCTAGGGTCTGTGCTGGCAGACATGATCCACCCAGACCAGACCTACACCATCCCGGACCACAGTATCTTTGATAACCTATTCCTGGTTCGGGACCTTGTGAAACTTGGGCGTAGAGACAGTCTGTCCTTCGCCCTCCTGTCCCTAGACCAGGAGAAGGCATTCGATAGGGTGGACCATGGGTACCTCCTGAGCACTCTGCAGGCATTTGGCTTCGGACCCCAGTTTGTGGGTTTTCTCCAGGTGCTGTATGCATTCGCAGAGTGTCTGGTTAAGCTCAACTGGACCCTGACCGAACCGGTCAACTTCGGGCGAGGAGTACGGCGGGGTGCCCCCTCTCGGGCCAGCTGTAATGCTCTGGTGATTGAGCCCTTCCTCTGTCTCCTCCGCAGGAGGTTGACAGGGTTGGTGCTGCGGGAGCCGGAGCTGCGGCTTGTCCTGTCGGTGTACGCTGATGATGTGCTACTCGTGATCCAGGACACCGGTGACTTGGCACGGGTGGAGGCTTGCCAGGCCATCTATTCGGCAGCCTTCTCTGCCCGGGTCAACTGGATCAAGAGCTCTGGCTTGGCAGTAGGAGACTGGCGGCAGGCGAGCTCCCTCCCATCCGTGCTTCAGACCATCCGGTGGAGCACGGGTCCGCTGCTCTACCTCGGCGTTTACCTTTCTGCCATGCATCCCTCTCCGCTGGAGAACTGGGAAAATTTAGAGGGCGGGGTGATAGAGCGGTTCCAGAAATGGACGGGACTACTCCAATGTCTCTCCCTCCGAGGGAGAGCACTGGTGCTTAATCAACTAGTCCTGTCCATGCTCTGGTACTGGCTCAACACCCTGGTCCCGGCCCCGGATTTCCTGACCAACCTCCGGACATCGATGCTCAGGTCCTTTTGGTCAGGAACTCACTGGGCCCCTGTAGGGGTTCTTCATCCACCCCTGAAGGAAGGAGGACAGGGCCTGAAGTGTGTCTACACACTCAGGTCCGTGTTTTCCACTTCCAGGCCCTACAGAGACCCCTCTATGGTGCAGGCAGTTTGGAGTGGAACACACTGGCGCACGCCATCCTGCGCCGTATCCGAGGGCTCCGATTTTACCAGCAGCTCTTTTATCTCCATCCAGGAGCTCTTCCGCGAGACCTCTCCGGGCTGCCGGTCTTCTACCAGGACCTCCTCTGGACTTGGAAACTGTTTTTAATGACCAGGTCCGAGGCGGCCACCGAGGGGGTAGATCTCCTTGCGGAGCCCCTGCTACACAACCCCCAGCTCGTGTGCAGGTGGCGGAGTCCCGCTCGGTGCGCCAAAGCTTGATCCTGGCAGAAGTCATGAAAGTCGAAGACTTCCTGGACTATGACCAGGGAGACTAGCTGGATCCCCTGATGCTCGCCCGGCGCATGGGGCTCTCCAGACCTCATTCCCCCCGGTGCATACTTCAGGAGGTGAAGGCCGCTTTGCCGCCTGCTGCTCGAGCTTACTTCAACCGGGTCCTGCTCGAGGGCACACCCCGCCCACCCTCTACCCCAGGCCTGCTGGACCTTTTAATTGGACCCCTGCCCCGCAGACCCAATCGACCCCCTCACCCCTTCACTGCGAGCCGGCTGCATGAATTGCAGCCGGTATGCTTCCAAACCATGCCAAGGAAACATCTATACACACTCGTGCTCCACACCCTCCATGCCCTCACCCTAGTGTCCCGCCCCGACACAAAGTGGCGAGACCTTCTGCCACCTTTGGAGGGTGAGCAGCCCTGGTGGGCCAGCCTATATTCCACCTTGGTTCCGAGGCCCATCAGGGACATCAGTTGGCGGCTCCTTCACGGAGCTGTGAGCATGGGCACGTACTTGGCGCAGTTCACCCCTGTCCCAGATACTTGTCCCTTTTGTGGTGTGAGGGAAACCCTGGCACATGTATATTTGGATTGCACCAGGCTGCAGCCCCCCTGTTCCAGCTCCTCACAAATCTCCTATTACGTTTTTGGTTGCATTTTTCCCCTCACCTTTTTATTTATGCACTCCCCATCCGTGGCCTCACAAAGTCGCTGGATCTCCTAGTTAACCTCCTCCTGGCCCTGGCTAAAATGGCCATCTATAAAACCAGAAAGAGGAGGTTGGCTGAAGGAGTTTCCTGTGACTGTGGGGCCGTTTTCCGATCCTCGGTCCATTCGCGTATCCGGGCGGAGTTCCTCTGGGCGGCGTCCACCGACTCCCTTGATGGTTTTGAGGAGCGGTGGGCACTGTCCAAGGTTCTCTGCTCGGTGTCCCCGTCCGGGTCCCTTTGTCTGACCCTTTGATTGGGGGAGAGAGTAAGGGACCCCAGCCATTGCTGCTGCGGACACCACCACCTTAGAGGGGGCCTTTCACACGTGGGTGCATGTGCCCTCCCCCCCGGATTGTCCACCCCACAGCCTGCCCCTCTTGTTGGATGCTTTCAGAGGAGGGAATTGTTGGTGACACTGGGCGTGGCACCAGGTAACTCGAGGGGGTGGCAGACCTTGAGAGTCGATGAAGCCCCCTCGCTCTGGGCCACCAGGTAACTCGGCAGGGTGGAAGACCACGAGAGACGAGGAAGTCCCCCGCTCTGGGCCCAGGCAAGCTTGAACACTTTCCTCCCCTGAAGCTAATGAGAAAACAATTTTGATTGGTTGCTGTGTTACACATTGCATATGCTGCTGTTTTTACTTTGTAAGTGTGTTATGCAAATAAAAACATCTTTTCTTTCAAAAAAAAAAATTACTCTCCTATAGCCATCTGGCCTGACCCTGTCATAATATATAATGAAAAATTGACGGTTTCCTAACTTAGGCCACACATTTCCATGTCTCGCACCCAAAGTGAGGAAAATCCTAGCAATTTATTACAAACAATCTGTAAAAGGGCAACATAAAACAGCCTATTTGTTAATCAATGTACAATACAAAAATGTCTCCTTGCTGATCTGCAAAATATACATATAGGGATATGACCTAGGGAAACATGAGAGAAGTTAAGGAAAGGCCTGATACTATTAGAAAGTCATGCAACTAAGACCCCCTCATCCAATGCTCATAAAAGTTTTTCCACTGAAGAAGATCAGACCCTAACTGCAGAAAAGCCAGCATACATTATTGCTCTCTGAGCAGGAAAAACTTACCCTCCACAGAAAATTATACTCAGGTGTAGAGCTGGACAAATATTGCAAAATAAAAGTATTTGACATTTGTTTGAATACAACCCACAGATTTACTGGGATGGTATTCATAATCCCTTTTATTCGTGTATCACAGACATCACTCAAACACTATCTTTATTGCAAGAACGTTTGCAAACAAGGAAAGTGTTGCACAGCTGGGTGTGAATATATATTTATACACAAATATTCATATGACTATTCACTGGAAGTATTTGTGCAAGCATCATGGAAGCTGTTTGGGAGCTTGACAGTCATCCAGTCAGAAAGCAGAAACAATGCCATGTGATTTATATGGTGATTCATGAACAACAGTGAATGTGGAATAGATAATATGGAAAGCAATACTTACAAAAACAGTTAATGAGCAAAGTATGAGATGAAATACATTTGCATAAAATGTTCACTCAAATTCTAAATTAACACGTTTTATAAAAACGGAAGTCTATATTTCTTGAACAGAATAGGGGTTAAGTTAGTTACATAAATTGCTTGCTGAAAATAGGTCACAGCCTTACTCAGGTGGAATGTAAAAATAATTGTTTCAGTGGGGCTTTTAGGGATAAATGGACCATCTGCAAATTGTGGGGTGGGTGTGTGGGAGAGGTTGATAAAGTGGGCTATATTTTAGACTGCAAAGAGCTTTAAGAACATAAGAACGGCCATACTGGGTCAGACCAAACGTCCATCTAGCCCAGGATCTTGTCTTCCGATGGTGGCCAATGCCAGGTGCCCCAGGGGGAATGAACAGAACAGGTAATTATCAAGTGATCCATCCCCTGTTGCCCATTCCCAGCTTCTGGCAAACAGAGGTTAGGGACACCATCCCTGGCCATCCTGGCTAATAGCCATTGATGGACTTATCCTCCATGGATTTATCTAGTTCTTTTACGAACTTTGAAAAAAACTGTAGCACAATTACATACAGTTTGGCATGCTTATCCTGATGCTGCCACCTATGTTTCAGTGCAGTGCTAAAGATCTTTCACAATCGGTTATAAACCCTTTTTGCTTCCCTTTATTTCCCCCCAGCCATGTTTACCACTTACCAAAACAGTCTCTCTTTTTTCCCCTAGCAACTCAATGGTGAGCTACTGTTTTGATTTTCAGAGTAGCAGCCATGTTAGTCTGTATTCACAAAAAGAAAAGGAGTACTTGTGGCACCTTAGAGATTAACCAATTTATTTGAGCATAAGCTTTTGTGAGCTTCAGCTCACTTCATCGGATGCATTCAGTGGAAAATATGTGTGTATATAAATCTCCTCACTGTGTTTTCCACTGAATGCATCCGATGAAGTGAGCTGTAGCTCATGAAAGCTTACGCTCAAATAAATTGGTTAGTCTCTAAGGTGCCACTAGTACTCCTTTTCTTGTTTTGCTTTTTTTGTGAATCCCATTCTTTTCATAGTTTGGATCTTTCCACTTATACACATTTTTAAATGAAGGGAAGCCTATGACCCAGTTCTGCTGTAAAAAGAAATAACTTCTGTTCAAGTCTCTTAATGAAGAATATCTACTAAGGTTGATTATAGACAGGGCTGATAAAACCCATTATAAGACCCCGTTTTCAGTTGCTTATAACTTTGCCAAGCTTTAACCATGCAGGCTGAAATTTTCTATGCGGGGTGTCTGCCTCAGCCTGACTCTTTCTCGGGGGACGGGGAAGCAAAGGGGTGGTGGAATCAATTCAAGAAGAGTTTCTGAAAATGGGGCTTGGAAAAAATAGTTGTTTTGTCCATATTAAACATTTTGAGACCTTTTTATTTTCTTGAGACCTTGAATTCTTTAGCATCACCATGCTTTGGAGAAGGGACTTAAAATTTGATTGGGGATAGCCTTTATTTCAGGGATGATGTGCCTTTTGTCATCCCCATGAAAATCCACCAAAATCTGGCCAAGTTAGAAGCCTTTCACACATGGTCAGTAAGGACTTCTCGGAGTTTAATACCTAAAATAGCCAAAGATTATGTCCACACGGGGCATACCCAAGCCTCTAACAATTACTGGACCAGACTATGCATGAACCATTCCAACAGAGCAACCAAGCAGTCTCCAGTCCAGGGCTGAAAGTCTCTGAAGGACTTTCCCTGTAATGGCTGCTCCCGGCCAGACACTGGAACTGAGCGCAGGCAGCATGTCTTTCCTGGCTTTTGTCTCCATGATCCCCATATTGGTGCTCAAGCAGCATGGAGGAGTAAGCCACCTGGCTCAAATGCAGACAGAAGCCAGACCAGGAGAGAGGGAAATAATTAGTTTGGAATAAGGAGTCTGGTGACACTGGCACTGGAGGACAGAAGAGAAACTCGTGTGGGAAACTGGGTCTGGGAATGGATGAGAGAAACAGGAGGGGACGTGGAGCTAGTTGTCCAAAGAGGAGGGATCCAGAGAGCGGGAAAGAAACTGGGGAGAAAGAAGAATGGGGACTGGCTTGATAGGAATACTGGGACAAGGAAGGGGAGGGATAACAGGAGCAGTGGGGAGAAGAGACAGATGTGAATAGGAGCTGGAGTGTGTGTGGGGAGGAACTGGGATTGGTTGTGCAAAGAGACTGCAACACAGAACCACTGGGGTGAGGAGGGATAATGAGATTAAATGAAGAGTCTGGAGAAGCAGACTGGGATTTAATGACATTGGGGGGACCCTCCATTCTTACTTCCATGAGACCATGCTTTGTCTTCCTGAAGTCCCCGCCTCATTCACTACACACCTTCCAAATTCTGCAAGAAATGTGATGAGTCATACAGACAATATCTTCCTTTACTACACAGCCTTGTACATCCTGTGTACTGAATGAGGCAGGGATCCTCTGGAAAAACAGTATGTTACCATGTAAATAAAGACTGTATGATAATAGATAGGCACAAGGGGGGCAAATTAAGGCTGTTCAGGGAACCCTGGCATTTCCCAGTTTATGGGTGCTTGGACTTTTTACACACACAAAAACTGTTCTCTTATGTATAGCGTATATCATTATAGTACACAGGGTAACATCTAGATTTCATCATGAAACTAAAGTCAAAAAAGGAGACCTTATCAAAAAGCCATTTTCTTACTCTGAGAAATCTTTTATTTTTGGTTTTTCATAATTTGCCTTTCACCAAAGAATGTCTGAGAGATACAGCATAGATCTATAAAGCAGAGCTACACTACATAAAATATGGAAGATAATGAAACCATTTGCTTAGACAGGGCTCAGGCGCCTGTGTTCATTTATACAGTGCTTGATATGCCACATAAATTAAGTCTACAGTATAAAATATGAGTGTTGAAGGCAGTGTGTAAATGTCATAGTAGTCTTGTAAATGTGTCTGTTGGCAGCTGCTTTTCCATACCTTAGCACGGATTTGGTATATTTTGTCAACAAAAAGCCGTTCTTCAAGGTATTCTGCTTGATTTCAACATTTAAGAGCAGAAATGATTTTCTAGAAATGACTTGGATTAGAAACAAAGAAGACAGCTGGTGGATAAACAGGTCATTTTTTCTTATTAAAGTGTGGGAAAAACAGGCTGCTGCATACTGCCTGCCCTTCTCACCTACTGCAGAGAAGGCAGAACAGTCTTATCAGGTAAGGTCATTCTGTATGGCAGTTCTGCAGTTTCTGTCTCACCTTTCATTAATGCACAGGGGTAGCCACTAGAGATCCAAAGACTCTTCATCAATGCTATACCAGGCAGCATCAAAGCAGGTTGTCAAGAGCCTCAATCTCAATTCTGCGTGAGTCAGAAAACAATCAGTGTGTTTTCTTTTTTTAAAAAACTCTGCTTTGTTTTCTTATTGTTCTGATAGTCGTAGTGAAAGATTTAGTCCTTTCCTTGATTTCGGCAGCGGCAGGACTAAATTTATACTCTATTTGGGAGTAAATTGGAAAAGCGTATCATAATTTAAGCATTTTCTTGCTGCTCCAAGACCTAGTTTATAGACTGGATCATAAACTTCTTGGGTTCTTTGGCCAGGGGTTCAGTGAGAGTGTGGCACCAGCTATTCTAGTAAATGAGTACTCGTTTGATAGGAAGAATATGCTACTCTGAGGAATCAGTTTCAACCCATTTTCTATCATGCATTCTCAACCACACAGCCTTTGCCTCTTAAGTATTTGATGAATTGGCAGCTCAAGCTAGACTTTGGGCACAAAGTATTCCACAATACTGTTTATATTTGTCCGATATGTCACGTACAGTGACTGTCATTAAAATCATTATAATTTTTCCTTCGTGAGTAGACAGCATTATCGTGGAATTGACTATACTTAGTCTGGATACTACCAAGAAAATGTTATGGTGATATTAATTACTTGAAACAGTCTTTGTATAGATTTTGGTAACCAACTTAAGGGATGACTAAAGCATAAAGAACAAAGTATCAATAAATTCCCAAACTATTCCCTTTTTTGTAATAATGCAGCTCATTCCACGCAGTACTCCCAATCATGATGTTTACTTCAGCCTCTCTATGCTTCCTAGTGATAGCGCTTGAATAAAAGAGCAAGCAGCAAACTGACAATTTATCACAACTCTACTAATGCAAACTCCATGTGGTGTTCTGTTCCTTCTTCCTTCCTTAATGCTTCTTATCAGGGTTTCAGAGTGGTTGTCAAAAGCTGTTCAGAAATCTGTTATTCTCAAATGTTATGTAATTTAATATGCACTATGGAATGCCAATGAAGATTGTGCAAGCAGGCTTTATCATCCAGTCAACATATTCTTCTTGAGATAAAAAACAATAATCTTTCCATTGTGTATTTCATACAAACTCTATCTTAAAATATTTTATCGGGTTAAATAATGCAGTCATTTAGTTAATAGCAGAGAGACAATCAAATTGAAAGAGAAGAAATGTAGAAAACATATTTTCAGATTAGTTTTGAAAGATATGGACAGCGAATAAGATGCACAGAAAGATACAGGAATCCTATTGTCGATGGCAGGGGCTGCAAAAGAAAAGGAAGGTGCTCACTCCAAACAGTAATATAAGCCCTGGTCTACACTAGGACTTTAGGTCGAATTTAGCAGTGTTAAATCGATGTAAACCTCCACCCGTCCACACAATGAAGCCCTTTATTTCGACTTAAAGGGCTCTTAAAATCGATTTCCTTACTCCACCCCTGACAAGTGGATTAGCGCTTAAATCGGCCTTGCTGGGTCAAATTTGGGGTACTGTGGACACAATTTGATGGTATTGGCCTCCGGGAGCTATCCAATGGTGACCGCTCTGGACAGCACTCTCAACTCAGATGCACTGGCCAGGTAGGCAGGAAAAGAACCGCAAACTTTTTAATCTCATTTCCTGTTTGGCCAGCGTGGCAAGCTGCAGGTGACCATGCAGAGCTCATCAGCAGAGGTGACCATGATGGAGTCCCAGAATCGCAAAAGAGCTCCAGCATGGACTGAACGGGAGGTATGGGATCTGATCGCTGTATGGGGAGAGGAATCCATGCTATCAGAACTCCGTTCCAGTTTTCGAAATGCCAAAACCTTTGTCAAAATCTCCCAGGGCATGAAGGACAGAGGCCATAACAGGGACCCGAAGCACTGCCGTGTGAAACTTAAGGAGCTGAGGCAAGCCTACCAGAAAACCAGAGAGGCGAACGGCCGCGCCGGGTCAGAGCCCCAAACATGCCGCTTCTATGATGAGCTGCATGCCATTTTAGGGGGTTCAGCCACCACTAGCCCAGCCGTGTTGTTTGACTCCTTCAATGGAGATGGAGGCAACACGGAAGCAGGTTTTGGGGACGAAGAAGATGATGATGATGATGATGAGGTTGTAGATAGCTCACAGCAAGCAAGCGGAGAAACCGGTTTTCCCGACAGCCAGGAACTGTTTCTCACCCTGGACCTGGAGCCAGTACCCCCCGAACCCATCCAAGGCTGCCTCCTGGACCCAGCAGGCGGAGAAGGGACCTCCAGTGAGTGTACCTTTTAAAATACTATACATGGTTTAAAAGCAAGCATGTGAAAGGATTACTTTGCCCTGGCATTCGCGGCTCTCCTGGATGTACTCCCAAAGCCTTTGCAAAAGGTTTCTGGGGAGGGCAGCCTTATTGCGTCCTCCATGGTAGGACACTTTACCACTCCAGGCCAGTAACACGTACTCGGGAATCATTGTACAACAAAGCATTGCAGTGTATGTTTGCTGGCATTCAAACAACATCCGTTCTTTATCTCTCTGTGTTATCCTCAGGAGAGTGAGATATCATTCATGGTCACCTGGTTGAAATAGGGTGCTTTTCTTCAGGGGACACTCAGAGAAGCCCGTTCCTGCTGGGCTGTTTACCTGTGGCTGAACAGAAATGTTCCCCGCTGTTAGCCACGGGGAGGGGGGAGGGTTGAGGGGGTAGCCACGCGGTAGGGGGAGGCAAAATGTGACCTTGTAACGAAAGCACATGTGCTATGTATATAATGTTAACAGCAAGGTTTACCCTGAAAGACTGTAGCCACTGTTTTATAAAATGTGTCTTTTTAAATACCGCTGTCCCTTTTTTTTCTCCACCAGCTGCATGTGTTTCAATGATCATAGGATCTTCTCCTTCCCAGAGGCTAGTGAAGATTAGAAAGCAAAAAAACACACTCGTGATGAAATGTTCTCTGAGCTCATGCTGTCCTCCCACACTGACAGAGCACAGACGAATGCGTGGAGGCAAATAATGTCAGAGTGCAGGAAAGCACAAAATGACCGGGAGGAGAGATGGCGGGCTGAAGAGAGTAAGTGGCGGGCTGAAGAGAGTAAGTGGTGGGCTGAAGACAGGGCTGAAGCTCAAATGGGGTGGCAGCGTGATGAGAGGAGGCAGGATTCAATGCTGAGGCTGCTGGCGGACCAAATCAGTATGCTCCAGTGTATGGTTGAGCTGCAGCAAAGGCAGCTGGAGCACAGACTGCCACTACAGCCCCTGTGTAACCAACCGCCCTCCTCCCCAAGTTCCATAGCCTCCTCACCCAGACGCCCAAGAATGCGGTGGGGGGGCCACCGGCCAACCAGCCACTCCACCACAGAGGATTGCCCAAAAAAAAGAAGGCTGGCATTCAATAAATTTTAAAGTTGTAAACTTTTAAAGTGCTGTGTGGCATTTTCCTTCCCTCCTCCACCACCCCTCCTGGGCTACCTTGGTAGTCATCCCCCTATTTGTGTGATGAATGAATAAAGAATGCATGAATCTGAAGCAACAATGACTTTATTGCCTCTGCAAGCGGTGATTGAAGGGAGGAGGGGAGGGTGGTTAGCTTACAGGGAAGTAGAGTGAACCAAGGGGTGGGGGGTTTCATCAAGGAGAAACAAAGAGAACTTTCACACCGTAGCCTGGCCAGTCATGAAACTCGTTTTCAAAGCTTCTCTGACGCGTACCGGGCCCTCCTGTGCTCTTCTAACCACCCTGGTGTCTGGCTGCGCGTAACCAGCAGCCAGGCGATTTGCCTCAACCACCCACCCTGCCATAAACGTCTCCCCCTTACTCTCACAGATATTGTGGAGCGCACAGGAAGCAGTAATAACAGTGGGAATATTGGTTTCGCTGAGGTCTAAGCGAGTCAGTAAATTGCGCCAGCGCACCTTTAAACGTCCAAATGCACATTCTACCACCATTCTGCACTTGCTCAGCCTGTAGTTGAACAGCTCCTGACTACTTTCCAGGCTGCCTGTGTACAGCTTCATGAGCCATAGCATTAAGGGGTAGGCTGGGTCCCCAAGGATACATATAGGCATTTCAACATCCCCAACAGTTATTTTCTGGTCTGGGAATAAAGTCCCTTCCTGCAGCTTTTGAAAAAGACCAGAGTTCCCGAAGATGCGAGCGTCATGTACCTTTCCCAGCCATCCCACGTTGATGTTGGTGAAACATCCCTTGTGATCCACCAGAGCTTGCAGCACTATTGAAAAGTACCCCTTGCGGTTTATGTACTCGCCGACTTGGTGCTCCGGTGCCAAGATAGGGATATGGGTTCCGTCTATGGCCCCACCACAGTTAGGGAATCCCATTGCAGCAAAGCCATCCACTATGACCTGCACATTTCCCAGGGTCACTACCCTTGATATCAGCAGATCTATGATTGCGTGGGCTACTTGCATCACAGCAGCTCCAACAGTAGATTTGCCCACTCCAAATTGATTCCCAACTGACTGGTAGCTGTCTGGCGTTGCAAGCTTCCACAGGGCTATCGCCACTCACTTCTCAACTGTGAGGGCTGCTCTCATCTTGGTATTCATGTGCTTCAGGGCAGGGGAAAGCAAGTCACAAAGTTCCATGAAAGTGCCCCTACGCATACGAAAGTTTCACAGCCACTGGGAATCGTCCCAGACCTGCAACACTATGCGGTCCCACCAGTCTGTGCTTGTTTCCCGAGCCCAGAATCGGCGTTCCACAGCGTGAACCTGCCCCATTAGCACCATGATGCATGCATTGTCAAGGCCCATGGTTTCAGAGAAATCTGTGTCCATGTCCTGATCACTCACATGACCGCGCTGACATCGCCTCCTCGCCCGGTATCGCTTTGCCAGGTTCTGGTGCTGCATATACTGCTGGATAATGCGTGTGGTGTTTAATGTGCTCCTAATTGCCAAAGTGAGCTGAGCGGCCTCCATGCTTGCCTTGGTATGGCGTCCGCACAGAAAAAAGGCGCGGAACGATTGTCTGCCGTTGCTCTGATGGAGGGAGGGATGACTGATGACATGGCTTACAGGGTTGGCTTCAGGGAGCTAACATCAACAAAGGGGGTGGCTTTACATCAAGGAGTATTTCAGGCAGGACTTCACGGAGGGTTCCAATAAGAAATGGTGCACCTAAGTTATTGTTCTTATTGGAACAATGAGGTTAGTCTGGCCTCTGATTGATACATGGCTAGATTTACCTTGCTGCACCTTCTCTGTGAGTGACTGCAGAGTGACCTAGAAGAATGAGTCCCCTAGACGGGCGGGGGGGGGGGGGGGAAGCAAATGAGTACAAAACAAATCTGGTCTATTTCTTGTTTTGATCCACTCCATCTATCTTTTACATCTTTGGCTGGCAGCAGGCGGTGCAGAAGGACTGCATGCCATCCACATCTCATGGCTGCCCGGCAGAAGATGATGCAATAGGACTGCTAGCAATCCGTATCGCCTGCCTGCTCACCATAAGACGGTTCAATAGGATTGACTGCAGGACTAAAGAGAATGACCTGGTCGAGTCACTCCAAATTTAGTCCCGGCGCCCATGTCTGCCCAGGCGCTCCTGGCCGACGTGGCCAGGAGCACCTTGGACATGACGATGACGGCTACCAGTCGTACTGTACCGTCTGCTGCCACAAGGCAATGGGTTGCTGCTACTGCGTAGCAATGCAGTACCACGTCTGCCAGCACCCAGGAGACATAGTGTGACGGTTACCTGAGTGGGCTCCATGCTTGCCGTGGTATGGCGTCTGCACAGGTAACTCAGGAAAAAAGGCGCGAAATGATTGTCTGCCCTTGCTTTCACGGAGGGAGGGAGGGAACGGGGGCCTGACGATATGTACCCAGAACCACCCGCGACAATGTTTTAGCCCCATCAGGCATTGGGATCTCAACCCAGAATTCCAATGGGCAGCGGAGACTGCGGGAACTGTGGGATAGCTACCCACAGTGCAACGCTCCAGAAGTCGACTCTAGCCTCGGTACTGTGGAAGCACTCCGCCGAGTTAATGCACTTAATGCACTTAGAGCATTTTCTGTGGGGGGACACACACTCGAATATATAAAACTGATTTCTAAAAAAACGACTTCTATAAATTCGACCTGATTTCGTAGTGTAGACATACCCTAAGATTAGGTGACTGGAGAGAGAAGATCACAGAGTTTAAGGCCAGAAGGGACCACCAAATCATGTCACATGTCACAGGTGGCCTCCTGCATGTCACAGGCCACCAACATCACCCAGAACCCTCACAATAATCCAACAACCAAAATTAGAAAAAAAGTATTACAGATCACAGGAGACAATGCTATTCTAGGCCACATGCATGTTAATGTTATGTTATGTTATGTTATATATTGAATTTATTTCATCACACATACCTCACTGCCCACTGGTTTGGAGGTCACAATGGCCATCCTTAAATTAGTTAGACCATTAGCATAGGGTAATAGCTGCCTTGGCAATATAAGGCACTGGTAGTGGACGTTATAAATTGTTGCATAAGTCGTCATATCATAGAGAGAAATTTCCTACCTCCATCTTGAGTAGGGCCTCTAAAATACCTATTAGTTGAAAGAAAATAGGCATTTAGTGGTTCCAAGAATCTAATTTACACCTTGCCCTAGGTCACTCCTGTTTCAGCTTCCTGGGTTCTTTGTTTTTGTATTTGGATTTACTGGTTCTTTTGATTGAAAGTAATATTTTTTGTTACTGAATTCTGGATTTCCCGCAGAAGGGAAGATGTGCTGAAGAGATGATGAGAAGTGATTCAATTTGCCTTGAATTTCCTGTCATTGATTTCTCTGACCATGCTCAGTCCTGTTTTTATGATATCATCACTGTGGAACATCATCTCTTCATGGAGGTGTGGGCAGACATAGCTTCACTCTCTGCAACAGCCTGAAAGGTGCTGCCAAAACCTCCCAACTAAGGCCTTCAGATAAGAGTACTGCTGAAGAATTTTTATACTACAATTCAGAAATATGTACTGCAGAAAATAAGATTGGTGTGGCAAATGGTACACATCAAAGGCAATGTCAGGTCAGGTCTGTCTTCCCAGGTGTTTGTACAGTGTCCTATACAATGGGTCACTGGATACTTACCGGAACTTTTGCATGCTACTGTAATAAAAATAATGATTATTGAACTTTTAGTCATTTTGTTCTCATGAAAAAACTTTTCCTGTAAATAGGCGCTGGCTTGATTCCTTCATATTAATGCCAGTGCATGGCCATTACACTGCCCATCCTTTTTCTTTCTCTCTCTCTTTTTTCTTTTGCTCACTCATTCATTAATTCAGTCTGTCAGTGAGTCTGTTATTTTATTTAATTGAAAAAATCAATTGAAATTGGTTTAACTGACTGGAGAGTCATGGGTTTGAGCTAGGATTCTTGCTTTGCTTGCATGAAAGGGGGTTATTTTTTATCATTTTCATCAAAGGCTTATTTTTCATCAATTATAGAATTTCCATCAGTGCCCTGTCATTTAAAGGCCTTGCACATAACCTTTACCTTACAAAGAAATACATGCAGAACAGAGCTCCGTTAAATTGCACTGGTGTGAATCTGACTTCAGCATCTTCAGTATCTTTAGAAAACATCAGTGACCATAGTTTAAAATGCTGCTGGGGAAGCCTGTAAAATTCCTACATGGCAGGCAGCCCCACTATTGTTACCAGACTTCCTGAGCTCTGCTTGCATCTGAGATTCCCCCTATTGTCCCACAGTGTTAGCTTTATTGGGTGCAGGGAGATGTGAAGGAGTTGGTGGGGGGGTAGGGTTTATGAAGCTCAATTTGTTTATAAAACACTTCAAGATCACGGGATGTTGTCACACTGTCTGGTATGGCTCACAATTGAGAGTGTCAATCTGAGGTCAGACTGCCAGAAAACAGGGCAGAAACCCCAAGATGGTGGTATGTTCTATAATTAGATTTCACCACACCAGCAACAACTGTGCACTCCTAAATTACTATATGAGTCATACCAGGGAGTCTCAAACAGTGAGCGTCACAGATGTAACGTGCTAACTTTTATTAATTATGATGATGATGATTCAACCTACTGTGGATCTTATTGGTTCTAAGGAGCAATGGCTTTATTGCAGATCTCCTCTTTCCCTCAGCACAGCAGGTGCCAGATCCTCAGATGACGTAACTATCCTAGCACAATTGGCTGAAAACGAGCTATGAGGATTTATACTAGCTGAGGAAAAGGAGACAGGACCTCAGCTGCAATAGATTTCCATAGCTCTTTTGAAGCCAATAAAGCCATTGCAGTTGACACCAGCTGAAGATCTGAACCCTGATCTTGAAGGGGTGGCTCAAGAGAAATTTTATCTTCCCCCTGTTTCATCTTCCCATTTTCTTTGCTCCTACCAGTGCTCTCGGGTATGTTATATTGTGCTCTTACTGTTTGACACGCATCCTGCTCCCAGGGAAGATGATCCTCACAATATCACTCTCCTCTTAATAGCTCCACTCTAGTTTGGGCTCTTCAGAGCCCTTACAACCAATGGAGAGTTTTGCTTTTTTATTTTTTAATGGTTCAGGATAGGTTTGCCAGGATGGAACGATTTTTGTTCCCTTTGAGTCAAGACTTCCATGAACCTGACCTATACTTAACGTGCGAGCAGAGAACTGGTTCTGAATGTTTAAAGAGAGCCCAGAGGGGTGCTTTTTGTTTATCTATTTATTTATTTTTGGAGTGTTTCTACAGCATCTCTGGTGAGTGGCTCAGTAGTTCTCATTTTAAAACAAATGGTTAATATTTCTTTCTGGTTTGCCTTACATCTGAGCAATAGTTTCTTTATTTTCTGTTCCTCTCCCATCTGATTTTTATTTCACTTTAACATGCTGTTGGTTGGTTTTGGGGAGTGAGATATCTTTTAATGAAGCTTCATAGAACACCCCAAAAATGTAGTTTCACAATAGACACATGGATTTCAGCTCTATAGCCAGCTTCTCAAAGTGCCTCCTGTTTTGGTCTAAATGGGGAAAATTTCCAGACATTGAAAGCAAGAAATCCCTGCAGCAGTGCCTCTGTGGAATAAGGAAAAAGCAAAATAAAAAACACATCATCTTGGGCTCCTTTACATGATATGTCTTCCAATAAAGCTCTATCTTTAACAGGTTGTTCTGGAGCTCAAGCTTTTGGCACATTATAATGAGATGAAATAGAATGGAAACATGAACAGCACAGCTTTAGAGGATAAAATGGATGAGAGAGAACCATTTCCACTTGTTTCATGGAGGGTGTTTACTCTCCCACTCACTCTGTTACATTTCAGATGGGGGCTCCCCCCACAGGGATTCTGTGGAAATGATGTTGAAGGAAACACTGCCTGTCAAGTGCACTGTCTCTCTGTCTCAGAATAGGATAATCTCATCTTTTCATAATATGGTGACATAATATGATCCTTCCTTATGCCAGGATTAAGAGGCGGGCAGGGGAGAGAACAACAACCTGTGTTTGCTTTTGCAGGTGCTGTAACCTTCTCCTCTTCATACTTTCTTGTCTGACTGAAGGCAAACCAACCCCATCTGGTACTCCTTTAGATTTAAAGGTTATTAACAACTGCAGCTTTAACCTATTCAGACCTTATTTCTGTTAGCTCGGAAAGGATGGCAGGATTAGGTTAGCTAGAAGGAGCATGACGTGATTTAGTTCTATTTGATGCTTCTGCCTTAGTAAATGTCAGAAGCAGGGAACAGAGTATTAATAATCATTTGCACCCGTTGTGCTAAAGGCAGCTCTCCAAGAGGAAGTGCTCTGTAAAAGAAGGCTGGAAGGTAGCAAGCCCCTACTCGCTTTTATCTCAGACAAAAAATAAATGCAAAGAAGCCTATTCAAAACAAATCTGACAAATGCAGGGTTAAATAAAAACACTGGTATCAATTTAAAAGTGGAGAGGCAGTTCGCAGAAGTAGTTATTTCACGTTAATCACTTTGTATTTACTGCAGCTTGAGAAAGACACATTTGTTATGCAGACAGTGTTCATTGTCGTAGCTTGATCATTAATGCAGTGCTGCCAGCAACAAAATGAATTAGCTCTCTGAATACTAAACTTGGAAACCAGTGTTGAACCAGAGTGTGGCACAATGACACTTGCAGGATTAAAATATACTACCAGGCTATGAGAGGGTGCATTTGTGACCTCTGCTAACTATCATCTATTTTTAAGATTTGTATTAGTAGGAAGCATCTCTGGAATGGTAGAAAATTGTAAGTCAGACAATAGCAATCATTTATTTTCCCTGGGGAGTTTGTATTCTTTCTAGAACACAGAGCTCCCATGGGTTATTTTCCACGCTTGACCACAGCTATTTTTCTCCAATCAACAATTTATCATCTATCCTTTTACTTGCATGCTTTGAATTTCTGCAATTCCTAGCATACTGTAGATCCACAGCCGTGCTGTGAAAAATGCATGAATACAAAACACCAAGGAATCAAAGCCCTACTGTGTCCATGAAGAGATGTCACAGACATGTGCAAAGGCAGAGTAACAAAGAGAATGCCACCTGTCACTCTGAGTGTTTTCATACTGCTTTAGATGTCACAGTGTCACAAGAGTAACAACACTAATCTTTGAATGCTAGGTTGTTACTATTAGCTTTAACCTGTTGTGCGGTTAGTGAACTAGCAAGGGTTGATTATTTGTGTAAAAGAAAATAAAATGTTAGGCCAAATCCTTTGCTGAGTTTATACTTCCACTCATATTCATTTTAATGGGAACTCAAGAGTTGCCCTATTAATAAGCAATGTGGTCATTCAAAACTGAGGGCAGCTGTTTCATTTTGTATACTGGAGTTCTCTGAGATGGGCCTGATCTCATACCTGCAGCTCCCATTACATTCAACAGGAAGGAAGGAAAAAAATTCCCTAATGCACCATTAAACTATGAAGAGATCAAAATCTCTTTAAAGAGGAGACTAACAATGCAGGCGGTGTTTACAAGCTGAGGCTTAAGAATAACAGTATTTAAACAACTTGTATGAAGGAAACTGATGGTAGTGGAGGTCCCTAAAGACTGGGGACTGTTGCTGGTAGTGAAGGGAGTAAAAGGCACAATAATTCCTAACTCTTACAAAATTAGTTGACTATTCTGTCCAGTTGTCACCTTTCTACCCTACATAAAAAGAGTGTTGTGACATATACAAAAATAAACATAGTCTCTTGTTCAGCACAAGTGGGTAGGCCAACACCACAGACATCACATGCTGCAATAGCCAAAATAACTCATTTGTGTAGACTTGGAATGAGACCATTGTAGAGTTGATCTCTATGCTGATTGTTGTTGCTAGTTAATATTATTTAACGCTTACAATAAAATACATGATAGCTGACTCTGGCATTCTGTTCCTTCTCACACATTCTTCTTGAGAAATGCAATCCATCAGCTTTAAGAGGAAATACACAGAAGATTAATTTACAAGATTAAAACAAGCTGGGGGGAAGGGAAAATGTTCATGTCATCCCCATTATGTGGATCAGTGATCCAAAGGACAATTACATAACAATAATAATATTTTGTATTTATTAGTAAGGTGGCACTTTCCAGCTAATTAAATGCTTGTACAGCACTTTAAAATTATAAAGTACTATATGCTGAAAGTTCTAAATATTGTTTATATAGTATTTTTCACCTGATGATCTCAGAGCACATTAAAAATGTTTATTAAGCTTTATTACACTTCTGAAAGATAGATAAAGGGCTATACAAGTCTCATTGCACTCACCACTGAAATGCAGCCACATCCTGAGTGGAACACAGTAACTGTTTAACTATATATAGCACAACTTCAAAACACTTTAGGAAGTAAAAAAAAAATCTTATCCAGTTAAAACTACTTGGGGCATTTATGCAGGCAGAATATAGTTATCCAAATTGGAATTTGTCAGTACATTATGACAAACACGCCAATGAAAATGGCCATAGAATCTTTATGACGTGTGACCACAGGAGGTCAGGACCGTCATTATAGCGTCTGAAAAATGAAATGTTCTACTGCAGTGTCAGATTACCAAGGTGTGGAGGACACAAGGATTTGTCTCCAAATCCATTGATTGTGGAAATGGAATGATGTAAAATCATACCCACAGCTTGGCAACTATTTAGCTCGGTTTTCATTTTTCCAAGTATTGAAAGCACATCATGATCTTTATTCATATCACCCATAACACTCTGCTAATGATGAAAAATATCACTGAAGTTTCTCATTGAATAATAAGTTTTGGGGTGATTGTGTTGTTTCTTGAATGTCAGGGGTCTTGTACTTCTTCCTTCAGTTCCTTCACCAATTGTAAAATTTACTGAACCATGCTGCCTTTTTTCTTTTAATGGTTTTAGTTATGTTTGGTTAAATGCCCTGAGGCCCACAGGCACAGAAGCCATTATGATTCTCTCTCTTCATTATTTGGGATGGGGAGGGGACATGGACTCTATACTCAATTCTGACTTTGTTCTCTTAATCAGTAGAGGATTTGAAAGGGAAAAATCCATGTTGTCAATAGTACTTTATTCATGTCTCAAGCCAGAAATGAAAATGAAATCCTGTATTCAGTCTATAAAAGCATACATCATTGGAAGGAGCCTTATCATCATAAACATAAACCCAGGTAGCTGTGTCAAAGTCATCCTTCTGAAGCAAGACTTCCTGTACAAGCTAGGTATATTTTAGGAAACAGACTTCATAGGAGATTGTGGCTGCAAAAGAGACTGACTCTGGAACAGACTTATTAGCATTACCCAGCACGATTAGTCTACCATTTCTGAAGGCAGTGGACATTTCTGAAGGCAGTGGAATCACAGAAATTGAAGTGAATGGAAATTTTGCTGTTGACTTCAGGGGGACTATGACATAACCCTAGCGATGGAAAAGCGCTATTGGTTCACCCTGTCCCTCCCATCCTGCCAGTGCAGAATTGTTTTCTATCAGGCTTTTATCCAGTCCAGACAGTATCCCCATTTCCCTTGGGAAATCATTTCATAGTCTCCTGATATTCAACCTGAATTTTACTTTGCTCATTTTCATCCCAATGGTTTTAGATTTTGGAGTGCAATAAATACACTCTCCTCCCTCCTAGGTGTTTACAACTTTTAAAGAGTGGGAGAATGTTGACATTGACAAGTTTGTCCTAATTATCCATCTCCCTTTTTTCTATTTTTCCTGTTAAAAAAGTTCAGTAGCTCAGCCATTTTATAATCGTTGTTGTCCTCTCCCTCTTCATCTATTGTTCCCAAGCTTTTACTTTCTACCTTTACAAAAAGGCAGCATGGGCCAATGGGTAAAGTACTTCCTGAGTGTGAGGAGACCAGAGTTCTATTCCTGGTTTTGCCACTGACCTGCTGTGTAACTTTGGGCAAGTCACTTCATCTCTGTTTCCCTTCTCACCATTAGTCTGTCTTGCCTATTTAGATTGTTAGCACTTCAGTGCAGGAATAGTCTCTTACTGTGTGTTTGTACCATCCCAGAACAACAGGAGCCTGATGTTGGTTGAGGCCTCTAGGTGCTGTCAAAATAAGAAAGGTATTTTTGTGAACACATTGGGTTTTTTTGTCCTTTAGTAAGCAGAACACTTTCTACTTCTCCATATTTATACACTTAAAATTTTAAGGGTCTGATCTTGCTCATATTTTTTTGCTGTCACTGAAGTGAACGGGTGCAGGCATTTATCTAACAGAAAGTAGCATCGGGCACTAATTGACTATATTTTCTTGTTGTCATTCTGCCACCTAAACTTCCCTTCCCATACACCCAATTCCTCCATTTTGAGTACATTTTTATCATTGTGCAGATCACTCTTGATGCAACAGTCTATTTTTTGTTCCTCACAGTTTCCTTTGACAGTAGAATTGTAGAGGGTTGCACATCCATTTCAGTACGAACGCTGTTAGGATGCTCCAGTGAACCATGCTCACTGTTTCTCAATTTCCCCTTATTTCTTTTCTTGAAATCTAATATCTTTTATCCTTAATGGAGTATGTAGAAAGAAGTGGGGGGGGGAGCAGGGGGGAGCAAACAAACCTGAACTGATCCTACTATATTGGGAAAACAACCATGTAACTAACTAGTAAACTCAGTCTACCTCTACAAAAACACCGGAGGAATATTTCCATAATAAGACAGTTTTTAGATGTTGGGGAGGCCTGTATTTATAAAAATATTCAGTATTCAAGTAAAAATCACTTCATGTTTATCACTCACACCAACCATGTTGTTAGAGGCATTGTTACAGACAAAGCACCCTATTTCTGCTCTCTCTTTCCAATACCATCTGAGAATGATCTACCCACTCCAACCATCACACACAAAACATGTCTGGCTGTTAGGTGGCCAGCTATCAGATGTAAGCTGTGTGTGTCAGATATTCATAGTTCTTTCTGCTGTTGCATTTCACTCCTGATCCATCTCCGGAACACATAATATGCACGTTGCTTCATTTGGAAGACAGGTCTGGGGGAATAGGAGAAGAAGGATTCATAATCGATGGGTGGGGAGAGAGAGAAAGAGATTCCACAGCATAGTTAGGATGTATTTTTCCTTTTCACTACTTTCCTGTTATCGTTTTTCTTCATATTTCTGTAGGGCTTGAGGGTTTTCCCTCCCCTCTTTCCTGCTATGGCAGTGGTGTTGGATTTTGAAGAGGAAATTCTTGGTACAATCATTTGTCATGGAATGTCCTTCAATGTTTTATTTCAGTTTATAATACAAGCCAAAGAATTTGCTCCCAGCTAAAATTTGGCATATTAATTCTCAGTATCCGGAGCCAAAATTGTACCAGAATTTTAAAAAAAAGTCATTGTACAATTAAAATACTGTGTATATCTATCTCATAATAGTAATATTTCCAAATATACAGATGACCTCTTTCCTTCTATTCAGAAGAGAGACTGGGGAAGTGATGCAAAAAGAAAAACATTTCCCAAGAGGCAGGAAAGAACTTAATTTAAAATTAAGTCAGTTGATCTCAACCCCTGGATCAACAAATCAATTAATCAAAATGGTCACCTTCAAAATCTGGTCTTCCTCAAATACTGCTCTCTTTCTGATCTATTCACCACTGAGCTCCCCTTCTCTGACCACCACCTAGACTCTCTCATCTTCCCCATCTGTCTGCTCTCTCTCACCTGGCCACCTGGTCCTTCCATGATTTCCAGTCCATCAGTATCCATAACTTCTTTTCTGCTCTCAGTTGTCTCTCTTCAGTTGACAAGACTGTTGATTCTCTCCTATCTTTGGCTCTTTTGCCCTTCCCTCCCATCACAAGATCCACTCTACCAGACCTTAATTCATCCCCAACATTTGCTCCTATATTCATGCAGCTGAGAATCTCTGGCAGAAGTCCCATAACCAGTGGTGGAGCCAGGATTTTCAACGGGGGCAGGTGATGACCAAGGGGGTATTGAACACCTGCAGCAGCAACCTCTGTCCTGGAATTGCAACCCTATTCCTGCACTAGTGCAGAGGCCCTGTGGAGAGGTGGGGTTAGACCATGAGCCCATCCCACACTCATGCTGCAGCAGTGGCTCCTGTCCAATTCCCCATTCTGGGTGTTGTGATCTGCTGCATGGGGCACAGCACCACTCAGGTTGGGCACAGTTATCTCTCCATCATGACAGAGGGCGAGTAAGGCCAAATTTCAGTGAGCACTATTGAGACACGGCGCACAAGGTCACTGCACAGTGATTCATGCATGATGTCACATGGCTTGGTACTAGGGTGATCAGATGTCCCAATTTTATAGGGACAGTCCCGATAGTTGGGGCTTTTTCTTATATAGGCATCTATTAACCCCCATCTCCTGTCCTGATTTTTCACACTTTCTATTTAGTCACCCTACTTGGTGCAGGGTCCAATCCCACAGGACAGGAGCTGCTGCTGCTTGGTGACTGCAGGACAGGCTTGTTCTCCAGACAGTGTGAAAGAGTGCCACACCTATGTCGAAAGGCTGCCAGATGTGCGTGGGGTGTGGGAGGATAGTCAGCCTCCCTTATTAGCTTTATCAATGCCCATGACCATGCTGATTTCCTCCACTATGAATTCACTCCCTCTTCCTTCAGTTCTGCCATTTTTCAAACTAAACAGCTCTGCTTCTCCACTCTGGTTCATTCCCTCACACACAATTTCAGCTGGTTATTAGCCACCTCAGACTCCCTTCTCAAACCTTCACTATCACCTACTCCCCTTCTCTCTCTGAATAGAATCTTGCTAAGTTCTTGAAAGAGAAAATTGACAAGATCCAAAGTGACTTCCTCTGACCCCTATTACTACCTCCTCCTCCTCTTTCTCCCACATTGCTGATGCAGACATTTCTCATCTGCTTTCCCCCTATAACCCCTCCAATTGCTTCACTGACCGCCTCCAGAGTCCCATTCCAGTGCCCTTTCCACTATACCAAACTGCCTTTCTGAAACAATTACAAAAATTAAAGAGGGAAAAGACACACTAGCCCCATATTTTGGGATACTTAAATAGACTGGACAAAGTATTAATATACAGTATTCTAGGACATGACACAATTTGACATTTTGAAATGAATAAGAAATCTTTCCATTTACATTCTCCCTGTAGGTAAACTGAAAAAAATCGTGGCACATTTCAATTTTGACTAAACCATATTTTCCAAGAGCAAACTTGTTTGTGAAAAATTTCAACTATCTGTAAAATTTTACTTTGTAAATTCCGATTGAGTACTTAACAATATAGCTAGAGAAGACTTACAGGTCAGAATATGTGAACACGTGTATGGTCACTGTTAATGCTTTCTCACATGCTGGCTGGCAAGAGGTTCCTATTATGATGAGTGTGACACCATCCTTTCTCCCTCCAAATATTTCACTGGCTAACATTCTTAATCTCTACTCTGCTAGGAAATGAGATTCTTTACATTTTACATTGATACAGAATCTCGGTTCCCCCTATGTCATATCACCTGGTCATTAGAAGCCCGGATTTAATTACCACATGCTTACTCTGTTTCTAAAAATATTAATCTAACTGCATTAACAACATAATTAGTGATCCAAAGTCAGTGCTAACACTATGAGAGCTTCATTAATTGCAGAAGCTTTCACTCTGCACTTCAAGAAGGCTCTTTCTGTAATGCACTTGTCTCCTAAATGCCAACTGAAGTTGTCTTTCTGACAGTGCTAGAGGTTGCTTTGTTGTTGATTTTATTTGTTTGGACAACTGTTCCATCAGATCCTTGCAACTGGATAATAGTTTACTCCTTGGAGTCTTCTAGTTCTGCAGATTTAGTTCCTTCGGTTTTGTTTACTGCCTGGTTGTACCACAGAACAAGGAAATTGAAGCAAAACAGGTAAAAGGCAATATAAACAAATATTTAAAAGTCCCCCTTACTTTGATAAATATTGGGCCAGATCCTCTGCTGTGGATCTGAAGTGTTTATATTAAGTTCTTCTTCCACTACCCTAATCCTGTTGACACCCACAGATAGGATCAGAGATTACTATTAGTACACGTTTTTTGCATATGGCTTAATTCTGGCCAAGTCACATGAGTGTTCAGTTCTCTCCAGGAGCTATATGCAGTACACAGAGAACCTAAAATATAAGAAAACTTTGTACTTCTCATCTTTGTAGCTTTCACTATTCTGTTCACTTTTGCTCTGAGCCACCACTGCAGAGGATTCATTCTAAGTGGATGGGGGATGTCCAAAGAAAAGAGCGTAGTTATTCAGATTACTCAAAGATTTAATTAGGAAGTGCTGCTTGATATACAGTACATGGTGAGATATCTGAGTGACAGAAATCATGTTAACTCTACTGACTCTGTACAATATTTTTCAGGCTAGATGGAGGCAGGATAACATGAGTAATTAGGTGTGTAGGAGAAGAATCCAAAATGGTTCACTCTCTCATAAAGTACAATAAATACAAACAATCCAGTGACATGAGGAGGGAATCAAACAGATGGCATGGGGCGAAGTACTGCCTGGCTTTTACATGGGAGTGCAGTGGAGGGATGGTAGCAGGATCTATCACAAGTTTCACAAGCTGCATAAAGATGAGGCAGAGTACCAGGTGTAGTACTCATGGGAGTACAGTGGCTGCACTATCCCCATCTCCCTCCCATGCCCCTAAGAGCAATTGGTGGCCTCATGAGGAGAGACTAAACTGCAAACCGTGAAAAGCTCCAGAAAGCTTCCTAAGGCAGAATGTCTCCTGTTGTTCCCCTTTGGAGGGGTGCATCTCCACTCTGCACTTTGTGGTGGGCTGTGCCTAGAGGCACTGTGGAGAATGTGGGAGATAGCTGAACTATTCTTTTTGAAGATTAGTCATGCCTCAGTTTACCTGCTTGATATTGTTCTGTCTGCCTAAGTGGAATTAAATCAAACCAGGCTGTTAGGAAGAACAAGCAGGAAACCAAACAATGGCCAAATATAAGACATCTGTGGGTAAACAAATACAAGGGAGTTAATAGAATAACAACCAGACCATTAATTAGGAAGATGCTGTTTCCAGACAGCAGGCAAAGTTACACAGCTTGTTTGCTAAGGCTGAGGGTCTAAGATCATATAACACACTAAAGAGTTTTAAGTCTCCCTCTAGAAAAGGAGGTGGGTTCAGTTGTCAGGAGCTGTTTGTAGGATGGATCTGAGGCAGCAAGCCTTGCCCAAGATTTGAGAGAAATAATCAACTTTGGATAAGACCCAGGCATGTAGGCTTTTTGTTGTTTTAACCCTTTTCTCTGATTGGAGCATTCCTTTGGATGAATAAACGTTTGTTTTGAAGAAGCTGTTTTGTGTCATGTTTCAATCAGGTGCTGGTCACAGGCTCCTGGAGAGAAGTTTCTTGCAGGTGCCAAATACAGTTGAACCTGTCATGTTATCAGAGATGGGAAACAGTGCTGCCACCTACAGATGGAGAGTAGTTGAACAACATAGTTCCACCCAAAGAAAGGTGTAGGAAGCAAAGCCTGTCACCTGAGGGGTGAACTAGAGAAGGACTGCAAAGAGGTCTAAGCCACAGCTTGCCGTGTAACTGTGACATGACCCTTATTTATTTGATTGATTTTTCAAACAAATGAAGGTTTTTCTTTTTGAGTCATTAAAATCTTGATACTCTTATTCTGGAGACCAACTTTGCAAACACAGCACTTTCAGAGATGAGGCTTCAGTGCACAGAATGCACACACAAAGTAGTCACAAAAAAGGGTGGACAAGATGAGGCTTCTGAAATGACAACATAAATACTCAGACACTACAATAAATACATAAATAGAGGTGGAAGATTGTAGCTTATGATCCTTCCATTTATATTAAAAATATGCTCCAGATACTCAAAGGTATTTATGAGCCTAACTCCCATTGATTTTGGTGAGAATTGGGTATTTAAATACCTTTGGGGAACTAGGCCTATGTTGTTATTTGTTGCATGGCCAACAGATAACAACGAGAGAGAGAAAAGATACACACAGCTCTGTTGTTTGGATTGTTTTTAAATACACACTGTCATTACATATTTGATTGGTATTTCACTTATTATTATTTTCAGGTATCCATTGAAATGGGCACCTGGTCCCAAACGTCCTGTCTCCTTTGAAAATCCCAGTCTATTTGTATTACAGTAGCATTGGCATTATTCTCCCTCCTTCGGAGGCATTTTGATCAATATTTGTTCAAAAAACATAAGATTCATTACCTATTATTTTAACTAATAATTGTGTTAGCTGCCTCCCAAAACAGGAAGAAGAAATGATCCCTTTCCTGAGGAGCTTGCACCCTAAGCTAGACAAGATGTAAAAACCATTTAAAAAGAAAATGTGCAGAGATAATGGGGAGACCAGAAACAGACTGTGACTCCAGGAGTCACAATCTGCATCCCCTTACTCTTCTGCATGCAGTTGTTGGTTGGCCCACAATCTGGCCCAATATTGGATGGCAGAAATGGCTACATATGTCAAGGCAATATTAAGAATCCCCAAATGATTTCAGTTCAAATACACAATTCAATTTTCAACATCAGGAAGGGGGAAAATAAAAGCAAATGACAGTAAAAAGTCAAGAGTTAAAAAAACCCAAAAAACAGTCTTCATTTCAGATGCCACATTTTCTCAAGGTTTTGTGACCTGTGAGCTAACACTGGCATCTTGAAAACAGGAAGGAAGAGAGAGGCAATTGAAGGGAGGTGCTTCAATCTTGAGGCACGAACATGGGGTTTTACCTTTGCTGCTAACATTGATATTCCCCTCATTTAACTTATATTATGTTCGTTGTGGCATGTTAACTACATATTTGCTGTATCACTAACTGACTTTTCTTTTACAACAGTGACATTTAACAATACCTTTCACAAATATATAAGTATGCCACATGCAGGCTTTATGCATGCATGTGGGTTACTTACTAACACCTACGTGCTGATTATGCAAGCATGCAAGCTGTGTTCTCATTCTGATGGTTCCATTTCGTGCCTTACAGATTGTTTTCCTGTTTGTCACCAGTTCTGCAATAAACATAGTTATGCTATTGTAGAGACTGCAATATGTTCACAGACTTGACTGAAAGGTATTAAATCCATCAGGCAATTAGAAAGTGATCAATGTCAGCCATAGCGTACATCATCATGCAGAATTTGCTTAATAAATCAATGCCCGGCAAGCTGATTTCTAGCTATTGATTAAAACCACTTTGCATCTAAAAAAACCCCCAATTCTGATAAATGATAGTGTAAAGGAGGTGTATATATAAATTATTGTTGTTTGGTGGTTGACATTTGCATTATTCCTATGCTCATATGTCACTACAATATATTTTTCAAAGTATTTCAAAAAGTATCAGAAGGTTTATTTTCATTATATTCATTAATGGTCATCACCACTTGGACATGTATATTAATCTGAACAAGTATGTTGTGATCTATTAGAGCAGATCTGAAACTGTGCTCAATGGACCATCAATAAGGCGACGATTTAGTCATGGAGGTCGTGGACCTCCGTGACTTCAGGTGGTCGGAAGCTGCATGGTCCTCCCTCACCCTCGGGGGTAGGGAGCTGTGGAGCACCCCCACCTCCGTGGGCGGTGGGGTACCCGGAACTCCCAGCCACCAGGGTTAGCGGGGCAATCCCCAGAAGGTTGAGGGGAGATAAGATTGCTCTCTATAAATATATCAGAGGGATAAATACCGGAGAGGGAGAGGAATTATTTAAGCTCAGTACCAATGTGGACACAAGAACAAATGGATATACACTGGCCATCAGGAAGTTTAGACTTGAAATTAGATGAAGGTTGTTAACCATCAGAGGAGTGAAGTTTTGGAATAGCCTTCCAAGGGAAGCAGTGGGGGCAAAAGATCTATCTGGCTTTAAGATTAAACTCGGTAAGTTTATGGAGGAGATAGTATGATGGGATAACATGATTTTGGTAATTAATTGATCTTTAAATATTCACGGTAAATAGGCCTAATGGCCTGTGATGGGATGTTAGATGGTGTGGGATCTGAGTTACTACAGAAATTCTTTCCTGGGTATCTGGCTGATTAATCTTGGCCGTATGCTCAGGGTTTAGCTGATCGCCATATTTGGGGTCGGGAAGGAATTTTCCTCCAGGGCAGATTGGAAGAGGCCCTGGAGGTTTTTCATTTCCTCTGTAGCATGGGGCACGGGTCACTTGCTGGAGGATTCTCTGCTCCTTGAAGTCTTTAAACCATGATTTGAGGACTTCAATAGCACAGACATAGGTGAGAGGATTTTTGCAGGAGTGGTGGGTGAAATTCTGTGGCCTGCATTGTGCAGGAGGTCAGACTAGATGATCATAATGGTCCCTTCTGACCTAAATATCTATGAATCTAGGAAACCTATGAATTCCGATATCCTTGGGGCATTGTTCTAGTCTGGGAGAACTAGATGTGGTTCCTTCAATAGTCAGTCAATGCTACTTCAGATTCTATGGAGGTATGACTGCCAGGAGACCCAAAGAATTCCCTGGCATCAGAGGTTACGTAAGCTGTCTCCACACAGCTCCAGACCTAAAGTTCTCCCTTTTTTTGTGAGCCAAGCTGTGTTGACTCAATAGAGGAACAAATTGAGAGAAAACTCCAGGTCCCTCATTCTCTAAATAAAACTCTTTCCTCTCGCTCCCTAAAGTTAGTGTCCCAGATTATCCCATCTGATCACCAGAGGCCATATATGACATTTCTACTCCCTCAGCTATTCTATCCAAACATGACAACCATGTAACTTGAGAAACTATCTGTGGTGATGAGACAGCCCCAAGAAGTGGCTTGAAGGAAGTATGGAGATAATTGTTTATTAAAGAGTCCCCCCACAACTGTAATCTCATCACAGGAGCCAGAGTTAACAATGAGGAAATCTTAATAATAAATGACACTAGCATCATTAGAAATAACATGAGACCAAAAAGCAGCCAACTACTTCACTTTAAAAAAAAAGGAAAGTCTTTGTGTGTCTTCATTGTCCTTGCAAAACTCCTGTCTTAATCCACTTTTTTTCTAGTCACAATTGTTTTAGCTCTTAACAGGACTTCCCTCTTTTCTTTCATTTTAACTTGATTTTCCCCTATTAAGTGAAGGATGCTCAGACAGCATCACATTAATTTCAGTGGACTCTGAGTGTTATCTAATTCAGCAAGCCGGTCTTTGTTAATTGGGCCTCACAGGAGGAGTGATTGTAAAGAATGCCTCTAACTGTCACTGATCAATACTCGCAACACAAGGAGTTCTAACAGTCAATTACTTTTGTTTCTAAGGAGGAAGAAGGGTAGCATTCATGTTAACATCCTGTACTTTTCTAAAATCACAAGGCCCTTCAGCCTACCCTATCAAGTTAAGCCAGTTGCATACAAATAACATTTTCCCCTTCTAATGCTGCTTCTTCAGCTGCTGCAGATTAGCTAGCAAAGAAGTTTCTCTGCATCCCAACAGAATGCTATTTAGCAGTATCTCACATTTTCAAAGTCTGGTTTTTGCTACATTGGGGGAGTCAGAACTCTGACAAAGCTAGCAAAGATTAGCTGTTTGATCCTAGAGACGTGGGCTCTGTTTGATTAGGCCCAGTAGAATAAGTACATGGAAGCTAATATAAGAGAAGTATAATGTAATACTACCCTGCAACCCTTCAAAGAGAGAAAAAACCCTACAGTTGAAAGTGTTTGCATGCTATTTAATTCAGTGGGTTTGTGTATGAACAATAGATCTTTCGGGACATCTCCCATATAGCATTTTGAACATATGCTCCCTCTCCTTATTTTTACAATTATATTTTAATAAGGTCCTGCACTCTTCTTATTGGGAGAATGTGGAGTTGTTGCATTTGATATTGAGCTATAAAGGTAAAGTCAACATACTACTGCCATGACATACAGTAAACAAATTACAGTTGGCTACACAAGAGTATTCTCCAGGAAAGGGGCGGGGAAGTGGGAGAGGAAAAAGTTAACAAGGTGGATGGATAATAGTTACATAGAGTTTGGGCGAGATGGGACCATTATCTCATCATCTGACCTCCTGTATATCACAGTCCATTAAATTTCACCCATTTACCCCCGTGTTGAGCTCAATAATTTGTGTCTGACTAAAGCATAAATATTTGGCTAAAAGATATTCCAAAAAGGCCTCCAGTTTTGACTTGACTTCATCTGGAGATGGAGGATCCACCACTGCCCTGGGTAGCTTGTTCCTTTGGAAAATATGATTCTTCATCCTAAGGGCTTGTCTCCACTGGGGAGTTAACTTGAGATGTAAATTGAGTGTTGAGATGGTAAATCATGAAAAAACATGCTAATTTTTAACGCATGTAAAATGCTTCCATGTTTTTAGACTAATGACAAGATGGCATTTGGTGTCACACATACAATACAGAGTCACTAAACAGTCATACAGAAATATATGTAGGAGAATTATTTTACTGAATTCTTAACTATACTTTTTGTTATTAGTATTTGTATTAAAGTAGTTCCTAGAGATTGGGGCCCCATTGTGCTAAGCTCTGGACAAACACACAATAAGAGGCAATCTCTGCTCTAAATAGTTTAGACTCTAAATGGACAAGACAGACAATGCATGAGAGGAGAGAAAATGGTAAAGTGACTTACCCAAGATCACACAGCAGTCCGTGGAAGGCCAAGAATAGAACCCGTTGTGACTTGCACTCCATATGATTTTATGAAAATATGCTAATAAGTGTGAATATAATGTAACTGGAATATGCTTCATGCAAAAGGTCTCTCATAAGGTATCATTACAAAGCTTATGATCTACTGAGTGTGTTCATCATATTTGTATAAGTGTACCTGTAGCAGGGTGAGCACCCACTCCAGCCCTGAAGGGGTTCGAAAAGCACTGCAGAGGGCTGGGGCTGGGGAAGGGAGAAAAACTCCAGCTGAGTGGGGGAAGTGGCGGCAGCTGGGGACCATGCCCCAATCAGGACCCAGCTGGCTCTATAAAGGCTTTGAGCCAGAAGTTCCAGTAGAGACTCTCTCTAGCTTGGAGAGAGAGGAACCTGGCTGCAAGGGCTGAGAAAGTACCCAGATTGGGAGTAGGGCTGGGGAAAGTCAAGGGAGCTTGGGTTGAGGAAAGCCCCAGGCTCCAGGCCTAGGAAGGCCTATTAGGTATGGTGGTTGCAGGGGCAGCCACGGGTAGGCAGAGGCAGCAGGTCCAAACCCCTTCACCTGTGATAAGGGGTTTATACTGCAGTTTGCCCCAGGGAGTGGGGGCTAGTTGGTGACTGGCAGTAGCCTAAGACTGAGGCAAGGTGGGGATAGTGAGTGGGGGTTCCCTGAGAGGGGGAGACCTAGAACTGTGGGGGTACTTCCAGGGGGCAGTACCCAAGACAAGGGCACCAGGGTTTGGAAGGGACATGGGGGCCATGGGTAGTGAGACACTGGCCTGAAGGAGGTACTCTGGAGGCTGGATGCTAATTCCCTGGGACAACCATCAGGAGGTGCTGCTGGGTGAGTCTGTGCCCCATGACAGTATCATTCTTATATCTGAAACTAGAAATATGAAATATAACTCTGAGGTCCTATTGTAATTATGCAAAGTGTGGGCCATTAATGATGGTTTGGAATCTTGATGGCTTCCATTAACCAGGACAATTGACTGTAGATGGCTTGTTTACTTGCAAGCCTTCCTGTGAGTCAGGCTGGGAAGAATGAAGGCTTGGGGGGGTCTTACAGGACATGTGACCATGTCACCTGGTACTGGAATCCATCTGGAATGGTGCTTTTCCATTTAAAAGGAGGGGTGGGAACCTAGAGAGACAAAAGATTCCCACCTTGTGCGAAAGGTATATAAGGGGGTGGAACAGAACAAAGGGGGCTGCAGTCCTGAGAAATTCCCTAGCTACCACTTGAGCTGGAACAAGGACTGTACCAGGGGAAAGGATTGGGCCCAGACTAGAAATGAGTATAGTCTGTGAAAGAAGCTTATTGGAACATCTCTGAAGGTGAGATTTCATCTGTATTCAGTTTCCTACTGTATTAGGCTTAGACTTTCATGTTTTATTTTGCTTAGTATCTTAATTAGTTCTGTTTGTTATTACTTGGAACCACTTAAATCCTACTTTTTATATTTAATAAAATCACTTTTTGCTTATTACTGAACTCAGAGTTAGAGACGGGGGGAGGGATAGCTCAGTGGTTTGAGCATTGGCCTGCTAAACCCAGAGTTGTGAACTAAATCTTTGAGAGGGCCATTTAGGGATCTGGGGCAAACATTGGGGATTAGTCCTGCTTTGAGCAGGGGGTTGGACTAGATGACCTCCTGAGGTCCCTTCCAACCCTGATATTCTATGATTCTATGACTAATACTGGGAGAGCAAACAGCTGAGTATCTCTCTCTATCAGTGTTGTAGAGGGCGGGCAATTTATGAGTTTACTCTGTATAAGCTTTATACATAGTAAGAAGGATTTATTTGAGGTTTGGACCCAATTGAGAACTAGGTATCTGGGTGCTAGAGACAGGAGCACTTTCTAAGCCATTTTCTGTTAAGTCTGCAGCTTTTGGGGGATGTGGTTCAGAACTGGGTCTGTGTTTGCATCAGGCTAGCATGTCTGGCTCAACAAGACAGGGTACTGAAGTCCCAAGCTGCCAAGGAAGATGGGCTCAGAGATAGTCTCAGCACATCAGATGGCAGTCCCAAGGGGGTTTCTATGACCCAACCCATCACATCTGTACCACCAGCTTCCATGTCCTGTATGCTAGACCACCCAGCCTCTCATTTTTAGGTAATAGTTCTTTTAAGAATCTAAATCCACCTGATTTAAAAAAGCATATATCTGGTATATGGAAAAGTACTCTCTCAAAGACAACTATCTGACAAGTAGCTCTATGGGAACTTTTTCTTGATTACGAAAGTTGCTTTTTTTAAAAAAAAAAAACAGAAAATAATGTGTTCAACTTTCATACAGAAACCTGCCTTGTCATGATGTATCAGAGCTTATGATCTAACTTCCACATGCTTTTCTGACCTGAGTAATTTAGCCTATGTTTTAACTGCAGAGTTAACTCAAGTTATCTATCCTCAAATCAATTCATTTTAAATTAGCCCAGCTGAAATGAAAGCATGGTGAAACACTGTGAAATACTATGAAAGCCCTGTGAAACTTGAGCTACACAGAGTAATTGTATTAACTGCAAAGTGTGTTAGCAGCTGATGAGTTGTGCTCACCTCTGCTGCAGTCAATACCTCAATGGGATAGCCAACTGGAGTTAAAAGCACCATTTCCCCCACTGCCCTTCATGTTAAGGGATTTTGTGTGTGGATGGGACTTGAGTTAGGGATTATGTTTGTAGAGTGCACTGAAAATGTAAAGTCTTACATAAGGGTTCAGTTCTGCCAGTCATGCTCACCTTGAGTAGTATCTTACTCTATAAGTAGTCCCACTGAAACCAAATGAATTACTCCTGGAATAAGGTGCTATTCAATTTGAGGCCTGGTCTAAACTACAGGGTTAGCTTGAGGTAAATTACCTTGCATTGACCTACCTGTGGAAGCATCTTCACTTAAATTTGGCTCCGATCTATGTAAATGCTTTTCTGCATCAATTTAGTACCACCACCTCCCCAAGCGGTGTAGAGTCATAGTCGATGTATTTATGTCAACAAAGTATCAGTGTAGACACTGCAATGCTTGATTATGTTATGTTGATTGTTATTGGCTTTCAGGAGCTGTCCCACAATGCCCCACACTGACGATACAATCGATACAATCGCTCCAAGTTAGGGTGCTCACTGCTGACAGAAGGAGCCAAGTGTACATGCACAAGCGATTTAACAACTGCAGTGTCTGTCTGCCAACATAAATTAGGTCAACATAATTTTGTCGTGTAAACATGGCCTACATATGGTTGGGAGAATCAGATTTTCTAATAGAACAGTGGAAAATAATTTCCTCTTTTACTTATGTTATAACCTGAGTTGAAGGGTCTCTGTATTTCTCCTGAAGCATTTGGACATCAGAGACACCTAAAGTGCAGCAGGGAACTGCAGTCCTTACCTTATTGCAGATGTTAGTGATTCCATCCACTCCTGCAGGAGAAATATAGAAACCTCCACACAGAGTTTGACAAGCAAATACTTCAGTTCAACCTGGAAGGTCACAATCTAAAAAAAAATGGATAAAATGCCATATTACAGTCAAAGACTCTGTAAAAACTATTTTCATGTTGCCAATATCCCAATATTCAAATCCACATTGACCTTAAATCGTAACATATGTCTGCAAACAGTCACATTTTATATACAGTCCTCACTAAGACACGTGCACAGGAATACAGTAAGACAGGCAGTCTTAAAAATTCAATACAGAACCACAAAATGACGACAAACTAAACTTTTTTTAAAAAAATGAATGCTACTTACAATGATAATGAGTGGAGGTTTTGACAATACTGTCAAATGTTTCATATCTGAAATGAAATGAAATTTTTAATAATTTCTCATTTAAAACAAATGGAATTGTACTGTACTATTGTCATGCAAATTATCTCCATAAAGAGTGCCATTTGCAAGCTTTAGGTGTTCCAAATTCCAACACAAAGTCTTGTTATATTATAGGTGCTTGCTGTATTTTAATGCATGCCTTCACATTTTAGAATGTCATAGTGAGTTAAGGACAAGAAATGCATTTGAAAGGAATCCCATTTAAAAGAATTTAACATAATTCTTGGGGAGGAGAGCATTCAAATGCTCACTGAGACAAAGAAAATAAATGGTGAAATAGCAATAATTCTAATTCAACCTGTGCTTGTGTGAAGCATGAAAATGATCTGTGACATTCACATCTGTGTGCCAGAGTGCCCTTAATGGCTGAGGAAACATCCCATGACATTTAAAAAAACATTTAGGGGTCTGGGAGTACTGTGTAGACTTCTCCACAACTGACAGAAATCCCACTTCTTGGAAAACTACTTCTGCCACAAAGTTCATTTTTACAGTCAGCCACATTTAGTCTTTATAATCCAGTAACAGAAATTTGATCTCACCTAAAAATATACCCCCAAAAATGAAATTCTTGAGTATTTTGGCATCATCGGTTCCAATAACAATTTTAAGTCCGGGTTCCAAACTAAAGATGATTAGCAATGTGTCAAGAATCAGAAGATTGTACCAATGACACTGTCACTCTTTTCAGAGCATGGTGTGTGGACCGATGAGTTCTGTGATGGCCACTGAGTCCAATGTGTGAGTGACATTCCCATCAACGGGTAGGGAATTCTCACACACTAGCAACGCTCTAAATCTGAGCAGCAGATTTATTCCTCCTCTGATGCCAGTCATCAGAAAACTTTATCCAGACCTCCTCTCAGTGCCTCACTCCAGCTACAAGCGGACTCTGCCAACCAGAGTGTGTATTCCTTTCTGAATCATCCACAGAGATTCCAAAGGATACTAAATCATCCTTGCAAGCATCCCAAAATCTGTGCAGCAGGTCTGCCTCTCTTTCTAGACCCTTTGCAAGCTTTAGAGTACAGCACGCTGTGACACTCTGTATCTCGGGAGAACAGATACACCTGCACCCTCATGTTCATCCTTATAAAATGATTGTGTGGTATCCAATGCAAAGATTGTCATGTCGGGTGTCTTCAGAAGAATTATGATTGAGCATTGTTATAGTAATGTTATAGGTTGTAATTTCATGCATATAGTTTGAGGCTGAAAATGTGTCCTCATGGCTTAAAACAAGCCCAGGCAAAAGCTCTCCAGGAGCAGAGGCCCAAGCAAAACTCTCCAGGAGCAGAGGGGCAGTTCACACCTCATCAGGGCATGTATGGGACAAACTCAGCTCAGCCTCACAGGAACAAAGGATACTGGCCTAGGCAGCAACAAAGGATCTGTTGGACTCTCGAGTGCATCACCCCCCTTCCCTTGGTCAGTTTGGGACTATGATGAGGTAATGCTCACCTGACTCTGAAGGGGGAGGGGCAAAGCCAAGAGGGAAGAAAGAACATGATAAAAGAGAGAGACGTTTGCCATGCTCTCTCTCTCTCCCACCTCCATCTACAGACACCACCACCAAGCGACTGAAGATCTGATCAAAGGGGAGAGCCTGGCTGAAGGGCAACCAGTGGTGAGAAACTTCTAAATTTGTAAGGGCACTGAAGGTGTTAAGATCAGCTTAGAATGCATTTTGCTTATATTTCATTTGACCAAATCTGACTTGTTGTGCTTTGACTTATAATCACTTAATCTATCTTTTGTAGTTAATTTTTGTTCTACCTGAAGCAGTGCATTTGGTTTGAAGCGTGTCAGTCTCCCCTTGGGATAACAAGCCTGGTACATATCAATTTCTTTGTTAAATTGATGAACTCATATAAACTTGTAGAATCCAGCGGGCATAACTGGACACTGCAAGATGGAGGTTCCTAGGGTTGTGTCTGGAACTGGAGACATTAGCTAGTGTCATTCAGTTGCACAGGCCAAGCAGCAGCTGGCCAAAAGTGCTCACTTATGTAGCTGGGGCAGCTTACATGCTAGAGGCTATGCATGAACAACCCAGGAGTGGGGGTTCTCACAGGAGAGCATAGTAAGGCTGGCTCCCAGAATCGAAGATTGGCATGACCTAGCAGATCACTGGTCCAGATGACACCTGGGAAACATCACACATGCTCTTTGGGATCCTGTAATCTGGCATTCACTTGACATGTCCAAGCCGCCTGAGTCTTTTCTTACTTATCAACTTTCCCATGAATGACCAGCATGATTTAACACTTCCATCACGCTATTTTGCCAACTTATTTGATGAATTTTACACAAGCATCTGATATGAAAGCTGTTTAGTCTTTGGTATGTTTTACGTAAGTCAGCCATGTTTCTGAGCTGTATAGAAGAGTAGATAAAACATGTCTCACACATGGATTTTCACTTGAGTTGACAATCTGTTGTTATACCAGGCTCTGTCCTGCAAAAGACCAAAGTTCCTGGCTGCTTTGCTGATTCTACTAGTGAGCTCAGCATCAAGATCTACATTGCTGGTAACAGTAGAGCCAAAGTAGCAAAACTGGTCAACAACGTTCAGACGAATACCATCTAAGGCGATATCAACTGGTTCTGAAGAGCCTTGGTGCATGATAATCGTCTTCAAGCTTATTACTAGTCCAAAGTTTTTTCATGAATCGGAGAACTTAGTGTTAAGATGTTGTAGGGCATCAACACTGTGAGCCACAAGGGCTGCATCATCTGCAAACAGGTCCTTTATGATGATCTCCTTTATCTTTGTCTTAGCTCTGAAACTTGCAATATTAAACAAACCTCCATCCTGTCTAGTGCTAAGATAGGCATCCTCTCAAACATCATGGAACGCATGTTGAAGCAGGGATGAGAAGTAAATATTAAACAATGTAGGTGCCAGTAAGCAATGCTGCTTCACTTCATTGTTAAGTGAGTCAGACTCTTGGTTTTCATAAATTAGTTGCCTTCATGCCACCGTGTAAAGATTTCACAAGGTTTAGCAATATAGTTGGACAATGAAGCTTCTTCAGAACAATGTAAAATCCTGACTGAATAATCATGTCAAAAGCTTTTGTTAAATCTATAAGTCATGTTCAGTGGAATATGCTTCTCTCTGCTCTTTTCCTGCAGTTGTATTACAGAGAAGACCAAGTCTATGGGGCATCTTTCCAAGCAGAAGCCACACTGGCTGTCAAGATAAATTATCTCAGCTAGAGTTTGAATTTAGGTAAAATACAGCATAAGATCTTTCCCACATGTTAAGATATACCTCTGTGGTTATTACAATCACTTCTGCCTCCGTGTGTGTGGAGTTGGATGAAATGAGCATTCTTAAAATCTTGCAGAACGGTTTCTGCCCTCCACCAGAGTAACAATACCTCATGCAATCTTTGCAGCAAGTCTTTTCACATTTGTAGATTTCAGCAGGTAAGCAGTCATATCCTGAAGCTTTGTTAATCTTTCTGATGCTTTGTTCAAGTTCCTGTAGTGTAGGTTTGGCATCCAGCAAAGTCATAACATCAAACCCAAACATCTATCACATGTTAGTCTACTACTGACTCCCTTGAGTATATCATTTCATAATGCTCAATCCACTTCTGCAGTTGCTTCCCTTTATCAGTCATGATATTGCCATACAGATATTTCAGCAGAGCTATCTTGTTGTTTATTGGCCCAATGACCTTTCTAATGTCCTTATACAACCTTCTACTGTCACCTGTGTCAGCTGCTTGTAAGATGCTGTCACAGAGACTCAGCCAAAATTTTTGAGCACACCTCCTGGAAGCTATTTGAAAAACCTTACAAGCTTCTCTTAGGTTGCTGAGCGAATCAGTAGTAGGAGTAGACTTGTAGGTGATCAGAGCAGATCTTTTCCTCTCAATGAGTGGCAGCAGTACCTCCAAATAGTCTAGGAACCAGTTGACATTTTTCTTAGTACTCTCTCCAAAACTCTTGATTGCCACCTTGTACATACTTGTCTTCAGACTTCCCATGCATCTGAAGCAGTTCCATTCATTCCAGCTGTCTTTGCTACTTCATTAAAAAACTGTGATTTGGCACAAAGTCAATACAAGGTTGTATGGCATTTTTATTATGGTGGATCTACCTAGCCTGAAGTTTCACTTTGCAACAGACAAGAGAGTGGTCTGTGTCACAGACCTGTACCTAGTTTGAGCTAAATGAACCTGAGTGCAGCTATCCGAATTCTAACTAAAATGTGCTATCAGACTATAGGTCTCAGTTCTCTACGTATGAAACTCTCCATCTTGATCTGAGAGGAGACTATTTCTCTAAGTCTGCAACCTTCTTAAACAATACCTCCATACTACAAATGAGAGAGGTCCTGACTTGCATTATAGAACTCCATGTGCTGCTTTTGGTCTTTAGAGTACATTTAGCCACACTGGATTTGGAATGATGTTTACTGTAAGGGATTTTATAGGGAAATAAATGGCTTTTATGTATGACATCTGTCAAGGTTCCTCCCCCACTCTGAACTCTAGGGTACAGATGTGGGGACCTGCATGAAAAACCTCCTAAGCTTATCTTTACCAGCTTAGGTCAAAACTTCCACAAGGTACAAAATATTCCACCCGTTGTCCTTGGACTGGCCGCTACCACCACCAAACTAATACTGGTTACTGGGGAAGAGCTGTTTGGACACGTCTTTCCCCCCAAAATACTTCCCAAAACCTTGCACCCCACTTCCTGGACAAGGTTTTGTAAAAAGCCTCACCAATTTGCCTAGGTGACTACAGACCCAGACCCTTGGATCTGAGAACAATGAAAAAGCATTCAGTTTTTTACAAGAAGACTTTTAATAAAAATAGAAGTAAATAGAAATAAAGAAATCCCCCCTGTAAAATCAGGATGGTAGATATCTTACAGGGTAATTAGATTCAAAAACATAGAGAACCCCTCTAGGCAAAACCTTAAGTTACAAAAAAGATAGACAGAAATAGTTATTCTATTCAGCACAATTCTTTTCTCAGCCATTTAAAGAAATCATAATCTAACACATACCTAGCTAGATTACTTACTAAAAGTTCTAAGACTCCATTCCTGGTCTATCCCCGACAAAGACCAGCATATAGACAGACACACAGACCCTTTGTTTCTCTCCCTCCTCCCAGCTTTTGAAAGTATCTTGTCTCCTCATTGGTCATTTTGGTCAGGTGCCAGCGAGGTTACCTTTAGCTTCTTAACCCTTTACAGGTGAGAGGAGCTTTCCCCTGGCCAGGAGGGATTTCAAAGGGGTTTACCCTTCCCTTTATATTTATGATAACATCAGAGCAAAACTGATAATCACAAAAGGTTTACAAGAAAGCACATTTAAACATCATGGACATTGTAATAAGACAACAGAAATGAAAATTCAACTAACAAATCTGCCTTTCTTTCTTTGCCTTTGAAAGTTCAAAAATGTTTGAAGGCTCAAAAAGCATATCATTGTTCAATGGAATGTTCTGGGTGGAAAGGGTCTATGGGACAAGTCAGAGGCATCAGGGGTTTAGGCAAGAATTGAGAAAGGACATAGTGAATCGGAGCTGGTCAAAAAATGGGAGTGTTTTCCTAAAAAATAGCCCTTTATTTTGTCAAAACCCAAATTTTGATTTTTTTTTTACCCACACTGCAGACATGTTTGATTTTGGAAGGTTAGGATGAGCTGAACACTTTCTTTTCATATAATTATTAATGCACTTTCACACTACATTTAATTATAGCCTATCCTTACTAAATGAAACCACAAAATAAAATAAAACTTCGCACCACCAGATGTGCCTGCTGAATTATCCTGCTCCCTTCTGATAAACACTCACACTTGGCCAATAATTTCTTTCTTATGTCTTTGCTAATCTACATCTTCTATGTAGCAAACAACTTCAGAATTCAGGATTTTAGCAGTTTAGCCAGCCTCTGAAATTCAAAAATAGGAGTCAGATTGCCTTCCAAAATGATGAGATTAAATTGTTGGGGGAAGGGACTTGCCATCTGTTTGGTGTTTTTTTTTTCCTCTATGAAACGTTGGCATTCACATTTTCAAGCTGCTTTTCTGCAGCTATGAGGGCCAGAAGCTTTCCCCTTTTTTAATGAAAGCTGAGATTTGCACATAATCCTATGACTCCAGAATCTGTGCGTTTTAGATCACATCAAATATTTGGGAATCATGATAAAAGCTTGAGGTGACAACTTTGTTTTAGACAATATTATTTTGAGTACCTATGCACAGTGAGTAAAGAAGAAGTGTGGGAGGGAAATTAAATTCAGGGAGGGCAGGGGTAAGAAAAAGGGGAACAGAGAAATAAGATAAGAACGTGTGTGTGTGTGTGTGTGTGTGAGAGAGAGAGAGAGAGAAGGAAGATAGAATGGTGTGAAGAAGAGCCAAAGGATACAGAGGGGAGTGAGAGGACTGGAGAAGTGGACAACATAGATTGGGGAGTTTGCTATCAGGACCTGAGGTTCACATTCATGGGTAACCTTCTTTCCTTGTTATATTTCTTCTCTCTCTACTTGGTCCCCTAAACGAAAAAAATGATAGAATGACCCAGGATTCTCCATGGGCAGGATGTGGAACAGGATAAGGAGCTCCCTGCCATTATTCTATAGAAGGGCCATTTTCTTCTCACTTTTATAAATTGAGAAGAATTGTTTGCTGACCATACCCCATCTGTGCATCTGAGATCTGCTACTGGGCTTGCCAATTAATATCTTCTGTGACAAAGTTCCTCCTCTACCTTGGTGGGTCCTGCACTTATTGGCAGATTTTGCTCACCTCAGATTCACAGTAACCCTCAGTTTGGCCACTTTCGTGGTTCAAATCTGCCATTCACTCATATAACCTCATCATTGGCCAGCATGGGGAAAAGGAAGAAGAACAATCCCTACAGTCTTTGCTGGCCCACCTAGTCGTTCGGGCGACAGGCCAGGGACCTTCCCCTCTGGTGGGACTCACAGTCCAAGTCAACTCCTCCTGTATCCAATAGGGAGTTTGGGGGGGATGGGGGAAACCCAGGCCCACCCTCTACTCCAGGTTCCAGCCCAGGGCCCTGTGGATCACAGTTGTCTATAGTGTTTTGTGTAATACCTGTGTGACAGCTACAACTCCCTGGGCTACTTCCCCATGGTCTCCTCCCAACACCTTCTGTATCCTCACCACAGGACCTTCCTCCTGAAGCCAGATAGCATTTGTACTCCTCAGTCCTCTAGCAGACCACTCTCTCTCACTCAGCTCCTTGCATGCACCTCACTAACTGGAGTGAGAGCCTTTTTAAGCCAGGTGTCCTGATTAGCCTTAATTAATTCTAGCAGCTTCCCAATTGACTACAGGTGTCCTAATTAGCCTGCCTGCCTTAATTAGTTCCTGAGTGTTCTGGAATAATCCCTGTTATTTTACCCAGGGAAAAAGGACCTGCTTACATTGGTTCCAAGTTATCTACCTTCGACCACTCTTTTGTAGCCATCTAGCCTGACCCTGTCACACTTTACAATTAATATTTGCGAGTAGTTAGCAATACAATAAGACTCCCTGTAATAAGGAAGGAAGTCATTAGCATAGGAATAACATTGCGTTGAGTAGTCAAAAAGAAACAATGGAAAGATTAACGATGACCACCAGATATGCACCCAGAAATGTTGCCTGGTTGCTTAAATGGAAAAAATATGTAGAATTGTCATTCACATGTGTCATGCCAAAGCAAGATTCTAGGGCATTTTGGTGGATATTCATAATTGTGATTCTTTCCATTCTGAAGCTAGCTTGATTGTCCCCCATTGTCTTTAATGGAGTCAGTTATAAAGAGAGGAGAAAACCACAATCAGAGGTCTGAGAAGCTGCACTGAATCAGCTGATTTGTGTTAAAGGACAAAAGTTAGATGGGTCTTGGCTTTATTGTTTATGTAAAGAAATGGAACCATTTTAGTTTTGGTTGAGAACCCAGCTAAAACTATTTGTCCTCTGACAAAGAATGTCATCTGCAGAGTTGTTGCAAAAAGATCACAGGATCAGTATATTTCAGATTGTGGCAATGAAGACAACTTGCATGAAAAGCATATCGCTTCCATTATTTCCTTACGGTGTTATATTTCTCTCTAAGGTCAAAGCAGATTCTCACTCCATCTGTCTCTGTTTTACATCGGATTTATACGATTGCATGTCCAATGAGGAAACAAGAGTTGCAAATAAATATTACTTTTAATTGATTAACTGCAACCTAATCTTCTCTTCCTCTACAAGACTGTTCAGGAAATTAATTACATTAAACCACATTTTCTTTTCCATGAACATGGCCTCCACAATAAGTTTTCTGTTTCCGTATTAATAAATTAGCCACTGTTCCCTAAGATTCAGAATTTTGCTTCCACTCACACAGTATTGATCAACCCAGAAATGATTATAAGAATGTTGTGCATCTCTATTGTCACTAATGCTGACTTCTTCTTCTGCTTTTTTTCTTATCTGTTTCTGATATCTAAAAACGATTAGATGAAGCCTTGGCTCCCAAAGAGGGAGACCTCTGTTCTTAAATATTACTGAAGTAAAAGATAAAAAAGAACACAATACAACAGATGTCTCCTGTGGAGCATCCACTACATTAGTTTGAACTGTTCTTAAGCCTCAGCAGTTCAGAATGCACACACTGAGCAATCCCTAAATAAGGTTGGCCAAAATGAGAAAGGTCTGTAAAAATTATTGGTCTCATGACCTTGTTTACAGTTTACTTTCATCCTGAGATCCTTACTTTGAGACCACATGGAGGCAGTGATACAATATAATACGTTGTCCTTATAATAGCGCCTTTCATTTGATGAGACAAATCAGTTGACAAACCTATAACTGAGATTCACAGTGCCCCCACAATACATTGTGTTACACCTATTGGTAAAATGAGACTCAGAAAAGATTAAAAGAAAAGGAGGACTTGTGGCACCTTGGAGATTAACAAATTTATTTGAGCATAAACTTTCGTGAGCTACAGCTTACTTCATCGGATGCATTCAGTGGAAAATACAGTGGGGAGATTTATATACACAGAGAACATAAAACAATGGGTGTTACCATACACACTGTAACGAGAGTGATCAGGTAAGGTGAGCTATTACCAGTAGGATAGTGGGGGAGGGAAAAACCTTTTGTAGTGATAATCAAGGTGGTCCATTTCCAGCAGTTGACAAGAACATCTGAGGAACAGTGGCGGGAGGAGGGGGGGAAAGCGGAGAATAAACATGGGGAAATAGTTTTACTTTGTGTAATGACACATCCACTCCCAGTCTTTATTCAAGCCTAAGTTAATTGTATCCAGTTTGCAAATTAATTCCAATTCAGCAGCCTCTCGTTGGAGTCTGGTTTTGAAGTTTTTTTGTTGAAGAATTTCCACTTTTAGGTCTGAAATCGAGTGACCAAAGAGATTGAAGTGTTCTCCAACTGGTTTTTGAATGTTATAATTCTTGACGTCTGATTTGTGTCCATTTATTCTTTTACGTAGAGACTGTCCAGTTTGGCCAATGTACATGGCAGAGGGGCACTGCTGGCACATGATGGCATATATCACATTGGTAGATGTGCAGGTGAATGAGCCTGTCATAAATATAAAGGGAAGGGTAAACCCCTTTGAAATCCCTCCTGGCCAGGGGAAAGCTCCTCTCACCTGTAAAGAGTTAAGAAGCTAAAGGTAACCTTGCTGGCACCTGACCAAAATGACCAATGAGGAGACAAGATACTTTCAAAAGCTGGGAGGAGGGAGAGAAACAAAGGGTCTGTGTGTCTGTCTATATGCTGGTCTTTGTCGGGGATAGACCAGGAATGGAGTCTTAGAACTTTTAGTAAGTAATCTAGCTAGGTATGTGTTAGATTATGATTTCTTTAAATGGCTGAGAAAAGAATTGTGCTGAATAGAATAACTATTTCTGTCTGTGTATCTTTTTTGTAACTTAAGGTTTTGCCTAGAGGGGTTCTCTATGTTTTTGAATCTAATTACCCTGTAAGATATCTACCATCCTGATTTTACAGGGGGGATTTCTTTATTTCTATTTACTTCTATTTTTATTAAAAGTCTTCTTGTAAAAAACTGAATGCTTTTTCATTGTTCTCAGATCCAAGGGTTTGGGTCTGTGGTCACCTATGCACATTGGTGAGGCTTTTTATCCAACATTTCCCAGGAAAGGGGGGGGTGCAAGTGTTGGGAGGATTGTTCATTGTTCTTAAGATCCAAGGGTCTGGGACTGTAGTCACCTAGGCAAATTGGTGAGGCTTTTTACCAAACCTTGTCCAGGAAGTGGGGTGCAAGGTTTTGGGAAGTATTTTGGGGGGAAGGACGTGTCCAAACAGCTCTTCCCCAGTAACCAGTATTAGTTTGGTAGTGGTAGCGGCCAGTCCAAGGACAATGGAATATTTTGTACCTTGTGGAAGTTTTGACCTAAGCTGGTAAAGATAAGCTTAGGAGGTTTTTCATGCAGGTCCCCACATCTGTACCCTAGAGTTCAGAGTGGGGGAGGAACCTTGACAGAGCCTCTGATGGTGTGACTGATGTGATTAGGCCCTATGATGGTGTCCCCTGAATAGATATGTGGACCCAGTTGGCAATGGGCTTTGTTGCAAGGATAGGTTCCTGGGTTAGTGGTTCTGTTGTGTGGTGTGTGGTTGCTGGTGAGTGTTTGCTTCAGGTTGGGGGGCTGTATGTAAGCAAGGACTGGCCTGTCTCCCAAGATCTGTGAGAGTGATGGGTCATCCTTCAGGATAGGTTGTAGATGCTTGATGATGCGTTGGAGAGGTTTTAGTTGGGGGCTGAAGGTGATGGCTAGTGGTGTTCTGTTATTTTCTTTGTTGGGCCTGCCCTGCAGTAGGTGACTTCTGGGTACTCTTCTGGCTATGTCAATCTGTTTCTTCACTTCTGCAGGTGGGTATTGTAGTTGTAAGAATGCTTGATAGAAATCTTGTAGGTGTTTGTCTCTGTCTGAGGGGTTGGCGCAAATGCGGTTGTATTGTAGAGCTTGGCTGTAGACAATGGATCGTGTGGTGTGGTCTGGATGAAAGCTGGAGACATGTAGGTAGGCATAGCGGTCAGTATGTTTCTGGTAGAGGGTGGTGTTTATCTGACCATTGCTTATTAGCACCGTAGTGTCCAGGAAGCGGATCTCTTGAGTGGACTGGTCCAGGCTGAGGTTGATGGTGGGATGAAAATTGTTGAAATCATGGTGGAATTCCTCAAGGGCTTCTTTTCCATGGGTCCAGATGATGAAGATGTCATCAATGTAGTGGAAGTAGAGTAGGGGCATTAGGGGACGAGAGCTGAGGAAGCGTTGATTGTTCTAAGTCAGCCATAAAAATGTTGGCATACTGTGGGCCATGCAGGTACCCATAGCAGTGCCGCTGATTTGAAGGTATACATTGTCCCCAAATGTGAAATAGTTATGTGTGAGGACAAAGTCACAAAGTTCAGCCACTCAGTTTGCCGTGACATTATCGGGGATACTGTTCCTGATGGCTTGTAGTCCATCTTTGTGTGGAATGTTAGTGTGGAGGGCTTCTACATCCAGAGTGGCTAGGAGGGTGTTTTCAGGAAGATCACCGATGGATTGTAGTTTCCTCAGAAAGTCAGTGGTGTCTCGAAGATAGTTGGGAGTGCTGGTAGCGTAGGGCCTGAGGAGGGAGTCTACATAGCCAGACAATCCTGCTGTCAGGGTGCCAATGCCTGAAATGATGGAGTGTCCAGGATTTCCAGGTTTATGGATCTTGGGCAGCAGATAGAATACCACTGGTCAGGGTTCCAGGGGTGTGTTTGTGTGGATTTGTTCTTGTGCTTTTTCAGGGAGTTTCTTGAGCAAATGGTGTAGTTTCTTTTGGTAGCCCTCAGTGGGATCAGAGGGTAATAGCTTGTAGAAAGTGATGTTGGAGAGCTGCCTAGCAGCCTCTTGTTCATATTCTGACCTAGTCATGATGACAACAGCACCTCCTTTGTCAGCCTTTTTTGATTATGATGTCAGAGTTGTTTCTGAGGCTGTGGATGGCATTGTGTTCTGCACGGCTGAGGTTATGGGGCAAGTGATGCTGCTTTTCCACAATTTCACCCGTGCACATCGCAGAAGCACTCTATGTAGAAGTCCAGTCGGTTGTTTCGACCTTCAGGAGGAGTCCACCCAAAATCCTTCTTTTTGTAGTCTTGGTAGGAAGGTCTCTGTGGGTTAGTGTTCAGAGATGTGTTGGAAATATTTCTTGAGTCAGAGACGTCAAAAATAGGATTCTAGGTCACCACAGAACTGTATCATGTTTGTGGGGGTGCAGGGATAGAAGGAAAGGCCCCGAGATAGGACATTCTTCTGCTGGGCTAAGAGTATAGTTGGATAGATTAACAATATTGCTGGGTGGGTTAAGGAAACCACTGTTGTGGCTCCTTGTGGCATGTAGTAGTTTATGGGAGTGGATGGGTCATTACACAAAGTAAAACTATTTCCCCATGTTTATTCCCCGCCCCCCCATTCCTCAGACGTTCTTGTCCACTGCTGGAAATGGCCCACCTTGATGATCACTTCCCCCTGCTCTCCTGCTGATAATAGCTCACCTTACCTGATTACTCTCATTACAGTGTGTATGGTAACACCCATTGTTTCATGTTCTCTGTGTATATAAATCTCCCCACTGTGTTTTCCACTGAATGCATCCGATGAAGTGAGCTGTAGCTCATGAAAGCTTATGCTCAAATAAATTTGTTAGTCTATAAGGTGCCACAAGTACTCCTTTTCTTTTTGCGAATACAGACTAACACGGCTGCTACTCTGAAACCAGAAAAGATTAAGTGGCCTATTCAAGTTCATACAGCAAATCAGTGGCAGATTCAGGAACAGAAACTGGTTTTGCCTCTCAGGCTCTGAGCTATCCACTAATATACAGCACGTCCCTAGCAATGTTTCAAAATAGATAAGGTATATAGTAAACACTATTTTAAAATTCCTTCTCTTTCCTGCAGCATTGCTGCTGATCCCAGTTGTACCCCTTTGCCTGCATCCTGCATGCAATCTTTTTTGAAAAGTCCATGTTTCTACAGCTGGTCCATAGCAGTGCCTGCACAGCCTCTTCTTCCCCCAGGCCCAGTACCTCCTTTCTACTCCAAGCAGGAATGTATCTAGAACATAAAGCTGGCATGGTAGGCTTGGCAGATGCACACAACAAGAGAGCTGCTAGGTGTGCTCACCAAACTGGGCATCAGGAAAAGGCATTTCAAATAATTATGCAGGGTGTTCTAATGGGGAGGGGGAAGAAGAAGGTTTCTAGTCTCTGTGACTCCTGTGCAGTGGAGTTCACAAATATGACCAGAGCAGTCACTGTCGGGCATTGTGGGACCGTTACAGATGCCACAGTGTCTACACTTGTACTGAGTCGACTTTGGTAGGTTGACCCTGACTCAGTGCCATTCAGGGAGGTGTTTTTACTGTATTGCCATGATGGGTCACTTATGTCGGCAGGAGAAAAATTGTACCAATAGGTTGACGCAAGGCGACTTACGTTAACGTAACATTGTGGGATGGATCAGGCATTACTCAAACAAGTTCAACAGAAACTTGCGGTTCTGTTTTTCAGAAGGGAGAGAGTCTGTTTTCCCACTGCCTGAATAGTTTCACTGTCAATGGTAGTTACTCCCTCTGTTACAAAAGTAATTGTTTGATCTGAGTGCTAATGTCATTTATGCCATTGTAACTATGATATTTTTAAGTATCCTAGTATTTTTAGCCAGCAGTAAGTTTTTGTACATATCTGATCAGAAAAATTATCCTCTGAATATACTCAAAATTCTATTTTCCCCAACTTACTTGTCTTTAAATCTCCAGTAAATCTATAACACGTATAAATGCTTGTACATCATACCTTCATGCTAATAAAACCATACTATAATGCCAGAGCAAACAGTAAAGGGCCAGATTTTACACTCACTTATACTAGAGCTATCCTATTTAACTGGTGCAACTAAGAGGAAATTTTGGTGTATAATTTAAATTAGTAGATAGATCTTTTGAAGCCAGACACATTCTTTCATACATGATATTTAATATTCATCGATGTATCAGTAATACACATTTGCATTTCTTTTTTTGAATCAATTCTATCCCACATGTACATGAGAAATCACTCAAAGAACAAAGAGACTTTAGCACATTTTTATATATCTTCAATTACACTAAGTCACAAACAGGAAGATTTCAGGAATGTATAACTGAGTTTCCTACCTCACCTTCGTTTAATCAATCTCAATGAATTCCACTATGAGCTGGATCATGATTCTGTGCCATCCCCTCTTAGAGCCAAGCTATGCAAAGTGTCTGTCGGGGTGGTGGGGCGGGTTGGGAAGAACATAGCCAGCGGTTGTGCTGGGTTGGGAAGGGCATGGCCAAAGGTGTGTTGGGCTCTTGGAACTTCCAGCACATATAACAACCCTTAGAGGGACATTACAAGTCAACAGAACTTAAAGAAGCTCTGAGGCTGCCCTAAGTCATGCCAGGGGATAACACAGTCCTCAGTAGCCCCAGAGATCAGAGCCCACTCCTCTCCTCAACTGTGCCATGCACAGCTCTGGTGAAACCACTGAATCTGACTCATGTTTCCTCATGAAAGTTTTGTAATACAAGAAACACTTGCACATAACAGTGAAGTTTACTATGGGCTTGACCAAAAGCCTTGATTTCAATAGATTTCAAAATGTTCAGATTACAGTGGCACCATATATACCTTTCAATGGGAGCACACTTTGCTGTGAGATCCAGAACAGCTAAACTGTTTTTTCACTTTAGTTTTTAAAATTGTTTTGCACTGGCAAAATGCTGTGGGAATTACAATACTTCACTCCATACCTTACAGCATTCTGCTAAGCCAAATTTGAGATTTTTCATTCCATACATTATCTATTTATTCACCATTATGTGTACATCCTTCAACTTCTTTCATACCTTTTTTGACAGCATTTGTAATCTTTTTACTGGACCTGGAAGCAAAGGTCTATGTTCCGAATTTGAACACATCATATTTTTTTCTCTCAACACTGGAGAATCACAGTTGGCTGAATCTCCAATAAATATTTTGGGTGACCTCCACCTTTCTATGGTCTCAAGCTGCTCCCTAATTTTCTTTTCCTTCTTACTGAAGAAAGAGACAATTTTCTTGGCATTGCCTTATTCCACTCTCTTCATTTCTGGCTAGCAGACTGTAAAGGGATAGTAATTCACCAAGTCTCTCCCAATTACCATAATTTGGTTTTGTCCCTTTTTTGAAAATGTGGATGTAATAATCAAGTTAGATCACCCATCAGTGGCTGATTTTTGAGTCACTCTAGTCATATGACTCGTATATTACATTCTCTGACTTTATGGGATCAAGTCTTTGCCAGTAATGAACATTAATGAACCAATCATTGCTTCATTATGGATATATAATCTGATTGTAGCCTACAAAAAGTCAGATATTTACATCTTTGTGCAAACATCAGGACTGTTATTTACACCATTCTTATTGACAAATAGCCACTTGTGTAGACCTGATGAGTTTACAACAACCTCTTATGGCTCCTTCACCTTCAGCAAGTTAAACTTATATTAGTTTTATTTCCAAATACCCTTTAGCTCTCCCATCTGACATCTCATGTTTTCTTGTTGTTTTTCTATTCACACTAATGATAGAGGTTCACTACAAATTCATGCCTTTCAGATTCAGTTCCAAGCTTGCCTCTTTCATCAACTGTCCAATACAAGATATTACCTCATGCACAGACTATTCAAGACCATCCTTAACTAATCATGGCCCTTCCATGCTCATTGCATTAAAACGTGAATAACTAATCACTGAATTATTCTCGGGTGATCTTTCCTCTTTTGCAGGCATATGCATTTAGATCCTAAACATCCACCTATAACAGCATCTTTTCTGATCTACTTTATAAGCATCTATTATTGTCACCCATTGCCTTCTTTCAGTTTGGGGATGAAGCAAACAGGTCAATGTAAGGCATCCCCTTGAGATCACTATGAGACAGTAGATAGAACACATCAGCCCTAGTGCTCATCAGAAATGTACACAAGCAGCGGGAGGTTATGAAGCAGATTGCTGAAGCTCTGCCAATAAAATAATATTAGGCCTCTTTCTGTACGATTGCCTGGATTAACTTCCAATCAGTCATTAAAACTGGTTATCTTTAACTTAAGTGCACTCACATTGACAGTATATGAGTAATCAGTAAATTAGGCAGGTTATATTTAACAGCTGCTTTTTCACAAGGAGGAGCAGAGGTTAGGCAGTAATATTTCTGTTAGCCATCTCAAGGTCTGGGCATAAGCAAACAAACCAGTGAACATGTCACCTTCAGCTGTATGACATCTGTCTAAAATTCACTCGGGGCTCTTTAACAACATTGGTGATGACTTTTTTATTATTAGCTAATAATGGGGAAAATAATAAGGTTTCTAATTTAGCAAAGCAGCCATTGACTTCAAAATTTGGCCCAAATTATTTAGATGGCAGATCGTGCTATTTAATTTTATTGTTAACTACAATTATTCCTGCTCTTTTTTACCCAAAAAAAAAAAGTGAGTTTGTTGCAGAAAGTGCATCAAATTACAGAATACTCAGTAAAGAACAATTCTTTTCATGGTTCTGTGTCTCAATTTTTTTCAAATGGTCAGCCTACTCTACAGCAGCAATACATGGAATTCATTATCCTAGGGGATTTTTATCTACCTTGTAAAGTTGTAAGTGATTGCACTTCTGTTGCTTTCCCATTACTATCTTTATATAGGATTACAATTATTCATAGTGCTGCAAACATTGCAAACTAACTATATATACACAAAGCAACTTCAGACACAATGTTACTAAAATTATCATTGCTTCCACATTGGAGGAGCATTAAGCAAAGAGAAGGCAATAAGGATAGCTCTTCCATTTGAGAGCTTTAAGGGAAATTGTCAAAGGAAAACGTGGCAATGAGGTACCTAATTCCCAATTACTTTCAGTGGCAGTTAGACGTCCAACTGCCATGTATGCCTCTTTGACTAAACTTTAACAGAAGACACCACTAGCAACTAGGAAAAAAAAAACCGCTTTCAGTTTAGGAGAAGTAAGGACCAAATTCTCATTTACACTACAGTCCCTTTGCACAAACTCTGTCAGTATAAATTGACCTTAAAGTAGGTGTAAATGTAATTTACTTCCACATCAATTACACTGCCAGAGTGGCCTTAAAAGGGCATTGTTGCTATTTTAGTAAAGATAGCATCACTGTGTGCCCTAGTGTAAACAGTTGGCTGGCTTACAACAGTGTTTTCAGCAATGTGTCAATTAGAGTGGACTTCTCCCAGGAAGATAATATGGTGATGAAAACTAGTCAGAAGCCAGTAGGCTGTCTGCATTAGGCCTCCAAATATTGCTAACATTAGCAATGATGGAGAAGGGCTTTTGTGTCAGCAACAATTTGGTCCAAGGTTCTAAATACAGAACCCCACTTGTCTACTGGGCCACCATAGATCCATTTGACATTCCCTGGTGGAAGTCTACATGGACTAATACTCCAGAGTGTGTCAAAATGTGGCCTAATGGTCAAAGAGACTCTTCCATTCCAATAGTGCTTCCCAAATAACCAGCTGGCTTGCATCATTGTTAGTTCTTTCCACATCCACTGCAACTGCCCTTTTTAATACTACTGCTGGAATTCCTCCACTGAATTTCTACCTTAATAAATGAAGGCCTCTTCTGTTTATAACCCAGATATTCTACTAGAGCCTGACAGTACTACAGTACCTGCTAGGTCAGTTGAAAAACTAAAGCTCTTTGCAAACAAAACATGAAAATAGTTGTTCCAAGAAAATGAATAATGATGCTTGTTCAGCATCAAATTGTTCCTCAGAATTCGGATGTGACATTTTGTATTTCTTGAAAACTTCCTGGTATGGAGCAATAAAATGTGCTGTTAGCATATAAAGACATGAGTTTGAATATAGCCTTAAAATTACAGTGATTCATCAGTAGAGGGAATATAAATCACTATGTTTAATGTGATGGTAAAAGCAGCAATGAAAGAAACCAAGTGTTCTCTCTTCAGTATATTTTTGGTATCTGCATTTCTTTGCAAGGCCCTACTGGCTACTCCATGTTTTGTTGGCTATATCACTACTAAAAATTTGACATAGAGTGAAAAACCATCCTTATGTCAAGAATCCAGTTTGGATAATTACCTGCAGGAAGGAGACTCATTCTACTGGTCTGTTTTTTCATAGACACTCAAGTTGTGAACATGATATGGTTAAAAGAAAAATACAGTGGGGAGATTTATATACACAGAGAACTGTATTTTCCACTGAATGCATCCGATGAAGTGAGCTGTAGCTCACGAAAGCTTATGCTCAGATAAATTTGTTAGTCTCTAAGGTGTCACAAGTACTCCTTTTCTTTTTGCGAATACAGACTAACATGGCTGCTACTCTGAAACATGATATGGTTAGTGTGTCCAAAAGCAATATAAAATGTGTGTGTGCTCTGCAAGTCCTCAGATATTATTTCAGGGATTAAAAATAAAATGTCTATAGTGTAGAAATTCTCTAAGGGTTTTTAAATTGAATTCTTTAGAGATGTAAGTTGCTAATTGCAAAGATATTTTATTGAGCAGCAAGCCGTGCTTGAATTATGGGAAGAGGGGGTATTGGAGTGGGGCAGGCCTCCTTACTATTTCTACAGGCTGCCTCACTTTTGTCTTTTTCAGTGGTGGCAGGAGAGGGTGTGGGGTGGCCCCCTTACTTCTCACCAACATTCCCTGTATATTGTGCGCATGTGAGGCCTCCCAGCAAACTTCCATATACTACTCATACCACTAAATGTGCCACTCTCAACTTCTTCTGTTCCTGGTGCAGGCATTGTGAGGGCCAACCCAGTGTCTCAGTAACTCCCCTCACTCTCCATTCAGAGCATCCACCCTGACACACACCTCAGTCCTATCCTGGCACACCAACTGCCCCCTGATCCCCTGATTCTCCCGGTGGGAGTGGGCTTGGCTACAGCAGCATGGTGGCTGCATTGCACAGCAGTTCTCTGTGGTGGAATAAATTGCTCTCTCGGATAGGGCCCACCCTGTCTGTGCCCTTCTTCCTCCTGACCTTGGCCAGGCCAGACACAATCTTATCTGGGGTGGGAGGAGGGCAAGCCTTGGTGTCAGAATCAGGGCAGCCAATGATCGCGATCCCAACAAGTTCCCTCAGTGACACGTCCCCCCAGTATAATTGTACATACTGCCAAACATTTTACTTTCATGGAGTTAGCATATCAGTGTAAGAATCTGAGATTAGGGGATTGGAATTAAGTCAGAGGCATACAGAGGACATGATCCTAACTCAAGTAGTATTTACTCAAACAAGTATCCTCATTGAAACCAATGTGAGTAAGAGTTTTTAGGATTGGGCTAAGGAACAATAAAATAGAAAAATATTCTGGTGTCACATGGGTGTGAATGAGGGCAGAATTTGTACCAGAATGGGCCAGATTTTCAGAAGAGAAACAGGAAGTGGCCAGACTCCCATTGAGAAGTGATGAGTTCTGAAGTCTTCTGAAAACTTTGACCCAGGACTGGAAACTCATTGCCCTTATTAATGTGGTGTTTTGACATTAAAAGTTTGGAATATTTTAGGTCTGAAATAAATCAGAGCCTGCTGATTGGGAGACAAAAGGGGGTTGCAAATGTTCATGAAAGCAGAGATATTAAATAGAAGAAAGCAAGCTATTAAGTACAAGTCAGGTTTGATAAAATGCAGCGAGTAACTTGATTTGATTTCTGACTCCTCCCTCACTAGTAGATTTGATTTTGTTGCTGGAGGTATATCAAAATGTACAAAGACTGGCCAGAAAGAGAGAGCCTCCAGATCATGAATACTGCAGAAATTAACCACTGACTATAGCTCTACCTGCAGTCCAGCATAGGACAGTTTTAACTGTTTATTTTCTAAATTAACTTGGAATAGATTAATTTGAAAAGTAGGACATGCTCCTCTTTAAAATTAGATATGAAGAGAACAGGAATAATGCCAAGATTAGATTATCAACTGAATGCTTCCAATGGCCAGTTCAAGAGGGGCATTCAACTCAAAATTGACTTTAAAAGCTCACTTTAGTTTTCATTCATACAGGGTATGACCCTCCTTGGATTGCTGGATTCTGCTCTGAGACATTTTCTAGGCCCCCCACAATTTTCTTCCCCTAAGTAAATGTAATGGTTTCAGACACAGTATTTAAATAGGGTATTTTTTGCACAAGTTCCATAACATGGCTACAAATCACAAAAATATCACCAATAAACAAGCACTATCTCAAAATATGCTATCAGAAACTGATATTTGATCATATGAATCTGTTTTCAAAAAGACCTGTGAATAACATTCTATAGAACTGAAACTTTGCTGATCCCAACCCCCACTGAAAGCCAGTTGGAGTTTTTTCATTCATTCCAGTGGGCTCTGCATCAGGCCCTGATTGCATTCCTTTTCAGAAGATAGAAGATGTGCTCCATATCAAAATATATGTATATGAATTAAAATCAAATCTGTAAGTAATTATATGAAGTCTGGTAATGCTTAAATTAAAGGAATACTTAAAACTGGAAGACCCAGTATTTGATCTCCTTTTCCTTCATGTTCGGCGGCAAACTCCAGATAATTCTTTATATACTGGAGCTTTTTCTTTAAAAATAAGAGACGCTATAATGAAATTTAAAAAACAGACTAGCATTATAATGACAATCAAAGAGAACAATGAGAAGAATACACATTTCAATATCAAACCTATAAGGAGTTATAGATGACAGCAAATGAAACATTCTTGAAAAGGAACAAAATTACTTTGATAGGGTCCTTTAAAACTTTTCATGCTCCTACTTAAAGAGACACTGGCAACCTGTTAGCTCCAGATCCGATGTATTATACCTCTTCTGTGTTATAATCTTGTGCAAATGTCTCTTGGATTCTAAATATCTATTTTCCCCTATAACATCCACTGCCTCATTGGCAAGAATTTAAACCAAAATTCTAAAGGAGCATTAACAAGAACAGTGTTATACCTATCCTTTCAAATCTCTCATCATCAACCAGGAACTAACCAATGCCTCAAAATGTATGCAGATTTTCACACATCTGTACTATTTTTCAGTAAGTGGCACTGTATTTTAATTTTTTGTTCAATGTTTAGCGTGTCAACAAGTATATAAGGGCCAGCTTGTCCCTTTCTGTGCTAAAACCCCTGGGAGGGGATTAAAGTGGATAAAACCCTGTGAAGATCCCCTCACAGAGTTCCTCCCCAATTGTTCTGTCAAGGGGTGGGTTTGCCCTCCCCAGGAAATGGTTGTGTGGCTTGCCTCCAAGGCTGAAGGAGCCCCAGAAAGCCTCAATCCTTGGGGTAATCTCTGCAGTGCCAAAGGAGAAAATGTGTGTCCACCAACTTCTCCAGTATCTATCCATTCACCAACCATCAAAGTACTCCTATGTACCATAGTACATGGGTGTTCACTCCTGCCCCCAGCCTGCCCAATCCACATCCACTTACCCTATTTTGATCTTAAGCCTATGAAAAGTCACACATAAGCCTCAAGAAGGTTGAAGATGGTGCTGCAAAAGTAGCTGACCTCCCTGCCTTTCTTTCTATACAAGAAGGATGAGATCTGAATGTGAACAATCTCAGTAGCAACCTGCATGGAACTTGGAGAAGGAGCACATGTTGCAGGAAGGAAGAGTCTAATTTTAGAAACATGGAGTCCTCTCATCTTATTACCCAACATCATGTAATACATCAGACATGCTGAGATAGAAAAGAAGTTCCTGGCTGTGCTATTTGGAATGGAACGATTCCATCGGTTCACTGCTGGGCACAAGATGGTGGTGCAGTCTGATCACAAGCCATTAGAAAGCATCATAAAGAAACCTCTGCTGAGTGCACCTAAATGACTAAAATGCATATTGAGACTGCAGCACTGTTAGGTACTACCCAGGAAGCTACAATATCGTCACATTTTAGATGGGAGGCTCAAGGCAATCTAACAAAGAACCAAACAGGTGGGGTTATACAGGAAGTAAATCTGTTCAACTCCAGAGTTAGCCATATCACAAGGACCAAGTGCCACAGAAGGTTACCCCTACTACTAGGTAAGGGACGTGCTGAGTGCGCAAGATGTGGGTTTATTTAAAACAAACCTAGCTGTAATCCCAGCAGATTTAAAAGCTGGCATGAGATTGATTCATGCTTCACACCTGGGAACAGAGACAAGCCTGGGTGTATATCTACTGGCCAGGCATGAATGCCCAACTGAGCGTGTGCATGAAAGTGCATGAGGTGTGCAATTGAAGGCACATTTTGCAAGGTATGGCACTCTATGCTCAGACACTGGGCCACAGTACACTGCAACAGAATTCAAAAAATTCAGTGCCAAATGCTAATTTGAATGCATGATGTTTTCCCCTGGGAAATGAGAAAGGCAGAGTCAGCAGTAAAGATAGCCAAGACACTGATGGCCTAGACAAAATAGACAAGAAGGGATCCCTATCTGGCAATGTTGAGCCATCCTAATACATCCTTCCAGGGACTAGATAGTAGCTCATCACAGGGACTGATGAGTTAGTGTGACATTATCCATGGTACAATCTGGATGGTTGAACAGCTGTGCCCCCTCAGCTCTCCAACCTGGGCTGCCTTTTACACTGCTTTGGTGTGAGAACAGCCACTCTTGGCCTGTTCACACACAGCCTCTACCATGCAAAATGATATGAGTGCTCAAGCCAGTTACTCCTGATTTATATAGCAGAGTAACACCAGCAAATTCCCAGTCCCAGACTTGTTCCCAGAAATGTGTGTCTTGTACTGCCCAGAACCCGCCTCGACAATACAAGCTAATAGAAAGTCTGTAATTCATTAATAGAAAATGATATGCACAAACATTGTTATCTCAGATGGAGGTTCCGAAACACGTCAATCCAAACACAACCCAGTTTAGCTAAAACAATAAGACAAGTTTATTAGCTACAGAAAGATAGATGTTATGTGATTACAAGTAATAAGGCATAAAAGTCAGAATTGCTTACAAAGAAATAAAAGGTAAAACACAAAGTAATACCTAACTTAACGATCTAGGTGAACTTAAATCAAAAAGATTTTTCTTACCACATGCTTACAGCAGTCTGGCTGGATTCCTTCAGCCAGGACCCTTCCCTAGTTCAGTGATGCTTCCTTTGGCTTTCAAACGGTGTTGGTGCCATGAGGAGAGAGAGGTGATTTGGGGGCTCTGTTACTAAGTTTTATATCTTTTTCTCCTCTTTGAAAATCATCTCCAGCTGGGGTTTAGGTGACAGCCAATCTGTTTACATGGGAACCTCCAGATGTTCCATTGCCAAGATGAAAATTTCTCACTCACACCCTTCTTCCTGACAAAGAATGGCCGCTTAATCAGGTGATAGTCTATTTGATTTTGTTGATACCAGGCTGAGGCAGCAGTGCGCCTTTTGTCTCTGAGGAACTGGTTTGTACCTACTTGGAGCATGTCTCAGTAAAGTCAAACAGTAGACTCTTATAACTTTACATACAATGTTGACACACACATTTTACCAGGACAATAATGTTCAGCATACTTTATAAAAAATGTATCGTAGTCTTGTAAAAAGGGTGAACACAAGGGTACAGACTGTCACAGTCAGAAAAGCAAAACTCTGGTTCCCATGAGGATAGTCTGCAGCAGCCCAGTAGAGAAATGAGAAACAGGACACAGAAACGGTTCAGAGAACACCGATCTAAGCAGGCAGCCTGCTTCAACAAAGGAGCCAAGGACGTGAGGCCACTACATATTGGTGAGCAGGTGTGGGTCCAACCATTACATAGAAACAATGAAATAGCAAAAGGCAACAGTCCAAGCTTCAGTGGGGTACATGCACATGAAGTAGCTACAGACTCAGTAAAGTGGTGGAGTCAAAACTGAAGATAACTGCAGAGTAGAGGCAGATAACTGGCACATCTGATCAGACAGAGCTAAGGCCAAGATTTATAAAGAACCTCAGCCATCAGCTGGTCTGACATGAGTCAGAAACAAGATATATGAACAATGCAGGGGACCAAGAGGATGCCACCCAACTGAATGAAGGCAGCAACAGAGTAAAAACAAGTCCCTCACCAACAGTGATAACAACAAGCAAGAAGACCAGCACACTTGAAGGACTATAAGCCCAAAAAGACTGCAATGAGCTGGTGGTAAAGTCAATGGCCCATATTTTTAAAAGTATTTAGGCATTGTGGTGTTTAGCATTGCAATGCCTACCTGATTTAGGAACCTAAATATATTTTTCAAAAGGGATGTAGACAGGAGCCATTATTCCATTTACGGTCAATGGGATTTAGACTCCTTGAGTGCCTAAATTACTTTTGCAAATGAGATTTAGGCACCTTAGTCAGTTAGGTGTTGCAGTGTTGAGTGAAATGACATCTAAATACCTTTTAAAAATAACATCTAAATACCCATGTTCCTAAGGTAGGCTGTGTACTAGTAACATCTGGCCCCCAGGAACTCAGCAAATGCTTGCACAAAAGATACAACAACAAAAATTGTTAAAAGGAAAGACATCACAACCTGCATGGCACTTGAAAGGAGGAGTATAGGTTGTGCAAGAGACTAGTTTGGAGGAGGCACCAGGAAGCTAGTCTGTGTGCACATGCCTAGAATGTTAGCTACTGTTGCAGCACTTCTGTAAATAGTTCTCTTAGGAAACATCCAGGTTAATTTTAGAATCATGGAGTCCTCTAAAATGTTACTACTCAGCACAAGATAGATGAAGCAATCCCCTCTGTATCTTCTTGTGGGGCAATTATGCAGTCTCTTTGTTCATTTATTTACAGCAAAATGACATTTTCATCGAGTCACAAAACAATTGAATTCAGAAGCGAAAATCTTTAAAACTGAAGGAGTCCATGCTATTTCAAAGCATTTCTCAAAGCAACACCTCATGTCAGTCACTAAGAAAAGCCTCATATTGGAAAAGACAAAACTGGTGAAAATTTATTTTGAAAATGTAATGTATCTTAAAATAAATTAAACTTGTGTACTTAATAAAACCTAAGTTCACCATTCAGAAATGCTAGAGCTACAGAGAATTCCTCTAGTTTGCTGCCAAGTAACACCTAGTTCTAAGAAAGGACCTTTTGTTTTAACATTGCTCTGTGAAAACTGATTCTTATCCAGGTTAATTTTCTGAACAGATTAGCGTACAGATTACTTTAAGAACAGTAAATTTATACCAGAAAAAAACATGACATAACTGAGAATAGGAATGAAACAGACCCACAGAAATCAAAGTAAAATTAGCTCATAACTGTAGAGAAAGCAACAGTTTACATACATTCACATTTTATTATGTTAAAACAATTCTAGAATCTGGCCAGAAGGCCAGGTACAATGTTTGATGACCTCCTGGACACAGATGAAAGAAAGAAAGAAAATACATAATATATTTTTCAAAGTATCCAAAAGGAATATTTGCCAAGATTAACCTAACCAGCCACCGGATGTATAAGACTGTTATGAGAATGAATAGCTAATGTTACAGACCACTTATATTCAATAATAGCGCACTCTCTTGGGAAAGGCAGTTCTATTATTAATTATTATTTATTATTACTATTTGTGTATTTTACATTCACAGTAAGTAACAAAAACAGATTTATGTAGACTACTGCTGTTCTTGAGGTGCAGGACAGGAATTTATGTACAGTACATAATGTTAAAATGTATCAAATTTTAAGAGATACAAAGTCATTAAAAAATAAACTGAATGTCAAAAGGGTGTCCCATGCTTTCAAAATCATAGTAGTACCTCTTCCCTGAAAACCAGTAGCTTTTTGAGGATATGGGATTGTGCCAGATGTTAAAACTTCACCTAGAATCTCTGGAGTCAGAAAAGCAATTAGACTTTATCTCTCATCTCTTCTGTTCCAGAATCTCATTACCAGAGTTTACAGAAAAGTTTGTGCTGTAAATATTCCAGGTGCTACATTTTAAAAACACTAAACTGGGAGGAGAGGTAGATACACTGGAGGGTATGGATAGGATACAGAAGGACCTAGACAAATTAAAGGATTGGACCAAAATAAATCTGATGAGGTTCAACAAGGACAAGTGCAGAGTCCTGCACTTAGGACAGAAGAATCCCATGCAGTGCTACAGACTAGGGACCGAGTGGCTAGGTAGTAATTCTGCAGAAAAGAACCTAGGGGTTACAGTAGACGAGAAACTGGATGAGAGTCAACAGCGTGCCCTTATTGCCAAGAAGGCCAATGGCATTTTCAGATGTATAAGTAGGGGCATAGCCAGCAAATCAAGGGACGTGATTGTTCCTCTCTATTCGGCATTGGTGAGGCCTCATCTGGAGTACTGTGCCCAGTTTTGGTCACCACACTACAAGAAGGATGTGAAAAAATTGGAAAACATCCAGCAGAGGGGAACAAAAATGATTTGGGGACTGGAACACATGACTTATGAGGACATGCTGAGGGAACTGCGATTGTTTAGTCTGCAGAAGAGAAGAATGAGGGGGGATTTGATAGCTGCTTTCAGCTACCTCAAAGGGGGTTCTCAGTGGTAGCAGATGACAGAATGAGGAGTAATGGTCTCAAGTTGCAGTGGGGGAGATTTAGGTTGGATATTAGGAAAAACTTTTTTTTTTTAGGAGGGTGACGAAGCACTGGAATGTGTTACCTAGGGAGGTGGTGGAATCTCCTTCTTTTGAAGTTTTTAAGGTCAGGCTTGACAAAGCCCTGGCTGGGATGATTTAGTTGGGGATTGGTCCTACTTTGAGCAGGCGTTTGGAGTAGATGACCTCTTGAGGTCCCTTCCAACCCTGATATTCTATGAAAAAGGATAATATTTAAGGAGATGGTGGAATGTGGTTGTAATACATACATACAAATACAGAATGGAAAACTATAATAATATTTCTTTTTCTATGCCTCTGGCTTAGTTGTTGATATTAGCTAGTATTTTCTAGACTTTTTAGTGGCATTGCCTCAAAAATCTCTCCAGATCCTGGATCCTACAAACACTTATATATGTGCTTAACTTTACCCAAGTGATTCGTTCCATTCATTTAATGGTGTTACATTGTAATTATTCCAGAGCTTGAGACTTGCTTCCCCACCCCTGTCTCCTTGGCTGTCACTGAGCAAGTGAGACACTGTCCTTCTGGGCGTGGAAATTAACGGAGCCACAGTAACGAGATTCAGAACTCACAAAGCAGCAGAGTCAGAATAGCTCCTTCTGTTCTCCCTGTGATTCTGTGTGATATATGTTTAACAGTTATGGGTGGCCATCATTACAGAATTTCTAACTAGACACAAGGTTATAGACAGTGTTACGTTTGTCCCCGGCTTTGTGTTTCTGATGCATCTGAGACAGCTAGACCCCAGTGAATTGATCACTGGCATTTGGATGAGATAAGGTAGTTTTCCACAACAGGGAATATAAATCTAATTTTAGTGATTGACAAATATATATATTTTAGGGAGAATTTGGATTTCTAACTTATTCTAACATACATGGCCAAATCTTTGCCCCAGTCCCCCATCCCACCTAGCACCCTTTGTACCACTGCTTTGGTGCCCTTTGCACTACTCGGCCAGTTAGAGAATCCCATGGGATAAGTACGGTTGCACCCTGAGGTGTTTTTTTTTTTTTTTTTTACTTTCCTCCACCCCCACAAAGTCCCTAGATCTTTATCCTTAGATCCTGTCTGTGCCTGAAATAGGTGTGTATGCATTCAGCCAGGACTGAGGCCCCTTTGTGCCATACACAGTATACAAAGATAGAAATAAGATGACCTCAGACACAAATCTTACAATGCAAGTAATCAATAACAGCATTTCAGAATGAAAGGCCCCTACACAACTAGCCTTGCCACATCTGCTCATGTGAGTTTTGCCTTCTCAAAGGGGCAGATTCCTGTAATACGCTAATTTTCAAGTTATTGCTAAATGTTTGATTGACATTTCCCTATTTTACTGTGTGTGCACACTACTGACTTATTGTTCTTTGTTACCGTTAATGGTAATTACACTACTTATTTTATTTATTGTTTTATTCAAACTGGCCTCACCTCTGATTTAGTTTAAAACCTCTTCTAACTCCTAGTTTAGCAACAAAATGAGAACCACCAAATTTCTTTCTTTCTTTTCTTTTCTTTTTTCTTTTCTTTTCTGTCCAGGAGGTCATCAAAGATTGTACCTGTCCTTCTGGCCAGATTCTAGAATTGTTTTAAAATAACATAATAAAATGGATCACTTCATGATTACCTTTTCCGTTCATTCCCTGTGAAGCATCTGGCAAAAACCACTGTTGGAAGACAGGATACTGGGCCAGATGGACCATTGGTCTGACCCAGTATGGCCATTTTTATGTTCTTAACTAAGCCAGGCACCTCTACATGCAGCTCTTTGTGTGTTGGTGTATGCTCTGAAAAGTATTCAGATAAGCAGAAAAACATCCCACCTCAGCTTCCATGAGGCTAATTAGTGTGGATTTATATCAGAAGGAAAAAAATGAGTAATTTAACAACTATACAAACTACTAAATAACTTGAAGCTTCAAAACCTTATTGGCTAATCCGAGGGTTCTCAGACTGGGGGTTGGGACCCCTTAGGGGGTCACAAGGTTATTACATGGGGGGCGGTGAGCTGTCAGCCTCCACCCCAAGTCCCGCTTTGCTTCCAGCATTTATAATGGTGTTAAATATATAAAAAGTGTTTTTAATTTCGGGGAGGGGGGAACACTCAGAGGCATGCTATATGAAAGAGGTCACCAGTACAAAAGTTTGAGAACCATTGGGCTAACCCTATTCTAAAGGAGGCAAGAAAAATTAATATAAACTGTTACTATGCACAAAGATTAAATTTTCATTTATATTTGCTAGGTTTTATATTTTCAATTCATGTTTATTACCTTTGGCCTAAAAACAGAATTTAGCCACTTAAAATGTAAATTCCACTTTGCTGTAGTTTCCTGGGCTAGCTGAGGAAAAAGTGTGCAATCAAATCAGCTACTACCTTCTGTGTCATTTTATTGTGCTGGTTTTTAAATTCCTATATCATCTGCCTGTCTATCTATCTATCTATACTTAATTGATTATGCTTTCTTTTTCCCTATGCTTTCTGGGACTCGTCACACCACATAATTTTTTTCTTTTTTTTTTTTTTTTGACATTATAATAATCTCTATCATAATTGCAGTGCTACAGAGAGAAATGCTGTAGGGAGAAAAAGCACTGAAGAGAGAAGGTGAAAGCACCAAACCAAAACAAAACAAAAAAACTTTTGGTGAGGGAAAAGAATTAAACAATGAAACAAATGTAGACTGAAATGCCCACAGACATATTTCTTTGGCCTAAGAGGAACATGTTTTTGATAATAACCTGAGGAGGAGGAGGTTCTGGTGCACAGCAGAACACCTAACACCTGAGTGCTGCTGCCACTTTAAGGACAGGCAGCAGTACATAAGTGTGGTGCTTGGAGTTCTGGCCCCCTGCCATCAGCCCGCAGTCAGTAAGGTACTTAAGCTAGTGTATAAATTGAAACAGCTGTCTAGTCCCATTGAATCCAGTGGGACTACTCAAGGTTTAAAGTTGTACACAGGCTGGATAATGGCCATAATGCTGGGTCATCAGCCATGTTATAGTCAGTGATGTGTGGGAAAAGATGTAGAAACATCAGTGTCCAAATGATACCATTGTGAGGAGTGTGTAGCATGTATGTGAGAGACCAAGTTAAGAGTAAGATACAAGCCTAGGTCTGGCAACCAATGACAGCCAAGGAAGAAGGTCACATAAAAGGATAATATAAAAGACAAGGATAATATTAAAAATTGACATTGTTTTGCCCATTACCCCCCAAAATGGGTAAAATGACAGCTCTTTTGGATCACTGTTTGGGGGAGAAGACAATTGACTTTGATGGGAGCTCAAGAAGTGAATAAGTAGAGACAAGGACTGGGAAATCCCATCCTGATGACTCCATATCATAACTGAAAAGTAGCTCTGAGATTTCATTTGGGGCCTTCCATTTGCCAGTTGTTCGATTTTGGATTCATCTTGCATTAGTGTGACCCAAGAATCCCCCTAATTCCAACTGTCAGAAGTGTTACAGGAATATCTGATTCTGGTCTGTACATTGTACATGTGATATATTTCATCATGTGCCAGCAATGTCCCTCTGCCATATACATTGGACAAACCGGACAGTCTCTACGCAAAAGAATAAATGGACACAAATCAGACATCAAGAACTGCAACATTCAAAAACCAGTAGGAGAGCACTTCAATCTCCCTGGACACTCAATAACAGACTTAAAAGTGGCCATTCTTCAACAAAAAAAACAGACTTCAATGAGAAACTACAGAACTGGAATTAATTTTCAAACTTGACAACATCAAATTAGGCCTGAATAAAGACTGGGAATGGCTGGGTCACTACAAAAAATAATTTTCCCTCCGTTGATACTCACACCTTCTTGTCAACTGTTGGAAATGGGCCACAACCACCCTAACTGAATTGGCCTTGTTAGAACTGACCCCCCTCACTCAGTAAGGCAACTCCATGTGCTGTTTTCATGTGCTGTATATTTATACCTACCTACTGTATTTTCTACTCCATGCGTCTGATGAAGTGGGTTATAGCCCATTAAAGCTTATGCCAAAATAAATGTGTTAGTCTCTAAGGTGCAACAAGGACTCTTCATTGAGTATGTATTAGGTATATAAGTAATGCAAGGTCTGCAGGTTGAGGCATGTAAGATTTCAGCTTAGCAATATTAGGCCTCAGGCCAAGGAGGATTGACATAAGAAGGTGACTCAGCGATAACGTACCAGGAAAATTACAAGATTACTGTAAAGAATGGGTGATGTTCTGGAAAGTGTGCCACAATGTACCCATCAAGCCTTCAACATACTCAATTGTAATATCATGAGAATTTCTGCAGTAACTGCAGGTTACCGTGGGGACTTGTTTAAATAGACGCATAATGAGCAAAAGGGAACTAAGAGGATAAGCTACGAAAAGCAGGTACCACAAAGTTTATGGGGTGTGTAAGTATAGATAAGGTAAAGGGGGTTGGACACCTCATGCATATACATAAGGTTTTGGGTGTGATTATAACACTGGATAAAAAGGGTTCCATTGTATGTATAAGGAGGGAAGACCCCCATCAGGAGATCCTCCACCAATGAGCACCCGTTGAGAGATCCACCCAGCTCCATGATATCTTTAGGGATGTAAGTATGAGTGCATTTCTGAGCATTTCACCAGCTCTCTTGGGTTTCATTTATGTATTCATTATTGTGACATGGATTATCTGCTTAATGAAATGTGTAATAAAAGCACAGTTACTCATGTGTAGGTGTGCTCGTGGTCACTGTATTTGTTCTTCATGTGCTCCTTGAGTCTCAAGACCTAAGAATATCCCTCAGGGTAATTCCCAAACTGCTGATTTTAAAACTGTAGCAGCACATGAGATGGACTCACTCACTAGGGACACAGAGGACTATTGATTAATATATAACTCAAACTAAATAAAGGCTACACTACCCTGTGAACCATCACAACTGGGAAGCTACTAGATGATAGTTTTATTTCTATAATACAAGTGTTTCAACTTTTCTTTATTGGCTATTGCTAATATGAGAACAGCATGGACATGTTTGCAGGTTTATGAACAGCAAGGCATGTAATCATCTTTCAAAGATGTCACTGAGGGTGACAGAAGTTGGTCTAAATGCTGACTCCATGCAAACAGACAGACATATCAATGAGACTGACATAAAAGGCAAGAGTGGGTTTTAGCGCAAAGGCTGCAAGAGAGGCTAGCCAGCTAGCTCGAGAGAGGCAAGCCAGAGTGGAATCAAAGGAAAGTGGAAGAGCAAACCACAATGCAATGACAGCTGGGTGTCACAATGGGTAACAGCTGTTGTGGATGAAAATCTGCAGATATACCCTAGCTCGGAGGAGCTGTGGCAGGTGAAGAGGTAAACAGCACCAATGATGATATTGGAGGTGTTGGAGTTATAAACTCATTTATTAGTGGGGATTTCAATTATCCCCATATTGACCGGGTACATGTCACCTCAGGACGAAATGCAGAGACAAAATTTCTTGATACTTTACATGACTGCTTCTTGGAGCAGCTGGTACAGGAACCCACAAGGGGAGAGGCAACTCTCGATCTAGTCCTGAGTGGAGAGCAGGATCTGGTCCAAGAGGTAACTATAACAGGACCGCTTGGAAATAGTGACCATAACATAATAACATTTAACATTCCTGTGGTGGGAAGAACATCTCAACAGCCCAACACTGTCGCATTTAATTTCAGAAAGGGGAACTATGCAAAAATGAGGAGGTTAGTTAAACAGAAATTAAAAGGTACAGTGACTAGAGTGAAATCCCTGCAAGCTGCATGGACACTTTTCAAAGACACCATAATAGAGGCTCATCTTAAATGTATACCCCAAATTAAAAAACACAGTAAAGAACTAAAAAAGAGCCACCGTGGCTTAACAATGATGTAGAAGAACCAGTGAGAGATAAAAAGGCATCTTTTAAAAAGTGGAAGTCAAATCCTAGTGAGGTAAATAGAAAGGAGCATAAACACTGCCAAATTATATGTAAAAATGTAAAAAGAAAAGCCAAAAAGGAGTTTGAAGAACAGCTAGCCAAAAACTCAAAAGGTAATAACAAAATGTTTTTTGAGTACACCAGAAGCAGGAAGCCTGCTAAACAACCAGTGGGCCCCTGGACGACGGAGATACAAAAGGAACACTTAAAGATGATAAAGTTATCACAGATAAACTAAATGAATTCTTTGCTTCAGTCTTCACGGCTGAGGATCTTAGGGAGATTCCCAAACCTGAGCTATCTTTTGTAGGTGACAAATCTGAGGAATTGTCACAGATTGAAGTGTCACTAGAGGAGGTTTTGGAATTAATTGAGAAACTTAACAGTAACAAGTCACCGGGACCAGATGGCATTCACCCAAGAGTTCTGAAAGAACTCAAATGTGAAATTGCAGAACTATTAACTATGGTTTGTAACCTGTCCTTTAAATCAGCTACTGTGCCCAGTGACTGGAAGACAGCTAATGTAACGCCAATATTTAAGAAGGGCTCTAAAGGTGATCCTGGCAATTACAGACCAGTAAATCTAACATCAGTATCAGACAAATTAGTTGAAACAATAGTAAAGAATAAAATTGTCAGACACATAGAAGAACATAAATTGTTGTGCAAAAGTCAACATGGTTTCTGTAAAGGGAGATCATGTCTTACTAATCTATTAGAGTTCTTTGAGGGGGTCAACAAACATGTGGACAAGGGGGATACAGTGGACATGGTGTACTTAGATTTCCAGAAAACCTTTGACAAGGTCCCTCACCAAAGGCTCTTATGTAAATTAAGTTGCCATGGGTTCAGAGGGAAGATCCTTTCATGGATTGAAAACTGGTTAAAAGACAGGGAACAAAGAGTAGGAATAAATGGTAAATTTTCAGAATGGAGAGGGGTAACTAGTGGTGTTCCCCAAGGGTCAGTCCTAGGACCAATCCTATTCAACGTATTCATAAATGATCTGGAGAAAGGGGTAAACAGTGAGGTGGCAAAGTTTGCAGATGATATTAAACTGCTCAAGATAGTTAAGACCAAAGCAGACTGTGAAGAACTTCAAAAAGCTCTCACAAAACTAAGTGATTGGGCAACAAAATGGAAAATGAAATTTAATGTAGATAACTATAAAGTAATACACATTGGAAAAAATAACCGCAATTATACATACAATATGATGTTGGCTAATTAAGCGACAACTAATCAAGAGAAAGATCTTGGAGTCATCTTGGATAGTTTTCTGAAGACGTCCACGCAGTGTGCAGCAGTAGTCAAAAAAGCAAACGGGATGGTAGGAATCATTAAAAAAGGGATAGAGACTAAGACAGAGAATATCTCATTGTCCTTATATACGTCCTTGGTATGCCCACGTCTTGAATGCTGCATACAGATGTGGTCCCCTCATCTCAAAAAAAGATATCCTGGCATAAGAAAACATTCAGAAAAGGGCAACTAAAATGATTAGGGGTTTGGAACAGGTCCCATATGAGGAGAGATTAAAGAGGCTAGGACTTTTCAGCTTGGAAAAGAGGAGACTAAGGGGGGCTATGATAGAGGTCTATAAAATCATGAGTGGTGTGGCGAAAGTGAATAAGGAAAAGTTATTTACTTGTTCCCATAATGTAAGAATAGGGGCCACCAAATGAAATTAATGGGCAGCAGGTTTAAAACAAAAAAAAAAGGAAGTTCTTCTTCACTCAGCGCACAGTCAACCTGTGGAACTCCTTGCCTGAGGCGGTTGTGAAGGCTAGGACTATAACAGGGTTTAAAAGAGAACTGGATAAATTCATGGAGGTTAAGTCCATTAATGGCTATTAGCCAGGATGGGTAAGGAATGGTGTCCCTAACCTCTTTTTGTCAGAGGGTGGAGATGGATGGCAGGAGAGAGATCACTTGATCCTTACCTGTTAGGTTCACTCCCTCTGGGGCACCGGGCATTGGCCACTGTCGTTAGACAGGATACTGGGCTGGATGGACCTTTGGTCTAACCCAGTATGGCCATTCTTATGTTCTTATTAAAATACATTGCAGAAAAGGGTGATAAGGGGGAGACCTTGGGGTATACACCTTCTAATGCATCAGTTGGATTCCAGACACTTAGGCTTGGTCAAGCTTTGGCATTTCTGATTCTAGTAGCAAAGAAGAGGGGGAAAATAAAACTGGTGATCAAAATTTCATATACATCATAGAATCATAGAATATCAGGGTTCGAAGGGACCTCAAGAGGTCATCTACTCCAACCGCCTGCTCAAAGCAGGACCAATCCCCAACTAAATCATCCCAGCCAGGACTTTGTCAAGTCTGACCTTAAAAACCTCTAAGGAAGGAGATTCCACCACCTCCCTAGGTAATCCATTCCAGTGCTTCACCACCCTCCTAGTGAAAGAGTTTTTCCTAATATTCAACCTAAACCTCCCCCACTGCAACTTGAGACCATTACACCTTGTTCTGTCATCTGCTACCACCGAGAACAGTCTAGCTCCATCCTCTTTTGAATCCCCTTCCAGGTAGTTGAAAGCAGGTATCAAATCCCCCCTCAGTCTTCTCTTCTGCAGACTAAATAATCCCAGTTCCCTCAGCCTCTCCTCATAAATCATGTGCTCCTGTCCCCTAATCATTTTTGTTGCCCTCTGCTAGACTCTTTCCAATTTTTCAACATCCTTCTTGTCGTGTGGGGCCCAAAACTGGACACAGTACTCCAGATGAGGCCTCACCAATGCCGAATAGAGAGGAATGATTGTGTCCCTCAATCTGCTGGCAATGCTCCTATTTATACAGCCCAAAATGCAATTAGCCTTCTTGGCAACAAGGGCACATTGTTGACTCATATCCAGCTTCTCATCCACTGTAACCCCTAGGTCCTTTTCTGCAGAACTGCTGCCGAGCCATTCGGTCCCTAGTCTGTAGCAGTGCATAGGATTCTTCCATCCTAAGTGCAAGACTCTGCACTTGTCATTGTTGAACCTCATCAGATTTCTTTTGGCTCAATCCTTTAATTTGTCTAGGTCCCTCTGTATCCTATCCCTACCCTCCAGCGTATCTACCACTCCTCCCAGTTTACTGTCATCTGCAGACTTGCTGAGGGTGTGCAGACTTGCTGAGGGTGATGTACATACACTTTTTTACTTATTTAATGCGAGGAATGCATTTGCCCTTTTAAACTAAGGCCTTCGATAATGTATACACTATCAAAATGAGGCAGGTAAACAGTACATACAATTTGGTGCCTAGCAATTACGTATACTGCCAGTGGAAGACTATAAGGAATTATGCAGATTTACATCAGCTGAGAAACTGGGCCACTTTCTGGTATCCACATTTTACAACAGCTTCTGATGAGGATTTAATGTAGAAATGAGGAAAGCCTTTATAATCCATTTATCCCTTAGAAGTCGGGGTAATTTTCCAGAAATATGGTGTCTAGAAACTGGCGTGTTTTTTAAAAGTTTTGGGGATTAGCTAGGATCATGGTACCAGGGATGAAGGAGAGATTCTAGCTGCTCAGAATTAAGGTGCAATGAGCCTTGAATTCCTTTGCTTCCATCCTGATGAAAACGCTCCCAACCTGACTCACCTCCACTGTTAGTAGCAGTAGGTCTGCGAACTAGCAAGAAGTAGAGAAAGTAGCAGATTGAATGTCCTTTGCACACTGGAGAGCATTCAGTCATGTGACTAAAACACTAAATTGGGACTCCGAAAAGGCAGGTTCAAGAACCACCTTGCCACACACTTTAGCAAATTGCTTAATCTTTGTTTCACTTCCTCATCTGAAAAATGGGGATAATTATACTTCCTTTCCCCACACTTTGTGAGTTTAAACTGCAAACTCTTCAGGCAATGAGTGTTTCTTAGGGTTTGAGTACACAGCGATATTAATTTGCAGCAAGGCCGTGTACTGTGGATTCGCACAATGGCTTGCCATGAACTAACTCATCCTTTAAACATACCTTTAGTTTGTATTTCTATAGTGTCTAGCACAAAGGGGCCTTTATCTTGCTGGGGGTCTCTTGGTGCTATCCTAATTTTCAGAATAAATAATGAAGTAAGACAAATGGTATTGGTAATTTAGCATATACATTTGCATTTGATGTACATTTCATTTTTGCAGATTCCATTTTACCTGACAAAAATAATCCTATTCAGAACTCAGGACTGTTGTAGTAACTTCTCCTCATCGGATGAAGTGAGCTGTAGCTCATGAAAGCTTGTGCTCAAATAAATTGGTTAGTCTCTAAGGTGCCACAAGTACTCCTTTTCTTTTTGCGAATACAGACTAACACGGCTGCTACTCTGAAAATAGTTTGGGAGAGTGACTGGTTTTCAAAACAGCAGGCTGCAAGAACAGGATTGCCCCTTTAGTTAGACATCTCTGTCTTCTGATACCAACATTTGAATTTTTGACTAACCTTTTTTTTCTTCTTCTGGGTTTCAGAGATCCAGTGTGCTGGCAGGCATTATTTTACTCACATTTTTCTATACTCTACACTGTAATTCACCATTCAGGAAAATAAACAATTTTATGAGAAAGCAGCATATGCAATATGTGCTCTTCACTTTTGTCTCTTTGCCTCTTCTGACGAGGAAGGTTATCCAACAGTCCCAGACTGGTGCAGAGGAAAGCTGCAGAAACAGGTTAATTTTCTTTCTCAGTATTTATTATTTTTTCAGCTACCTTAAAACGGGAACTGTAAACACTTTGATTAATGGATTGAAAGGTTGCATAGTTTCACTGCAGCTCCTGTAAGTACCACTGTATCTTTTGCTAAAATGCTATTTTGAAACTCCTTAGAGTAGTGCTCCTCAATGAATCAAAACCGTGATGTCAATTCCTCTTCCAGCAACAAGAGTAAACTTGGCTATTAACCACCCCAACCCATCTCTCTAACAGACAAATGCACCATGATTTCAAGGTTGTGATAAAATCAGGATACTATGCCTTTATATTGTGATAACCTTAGGGCCTGGATTTAAAGTGAAGACTTTGTGGGTTAAAAATTTGTTCTTAGTTACACCAGACCCTAAAATAACAAATTTGAATGATTAATTTAGGTCCAGATCCTGATTCTTTTACAATGGATAGCACTATACTCCACCCATAGTCTCATTGACTTGAATGATATATCTATGAAATAAAATATGAGTCAACATAAGCAAGGGGATTAGAATCTGGCTCCTACATTGTACCTCAGAAGAGGAAATTCAAACTATTATTAAATCTATGCTGTCTGGCAAATCTCCAGATCTGAATTGGTTTCCCTTAGTTCTACAAAGTATTTCAGTATCTGCAAAACTCTATATTCCAGCCTGTGATTCAAGGAAAATTGAAAACTGGTAGCTTCTCTTGGGATATGAAAATTAGTCTAATTACTGTCATAGCTATGAAAGATGGAGATGGTCTGCCTTGTTTAAACTAATGCCCTATGATTCCTCAATATGGATATAAGACTGATACACCCTGATCCGACTGAGTTAAAAAGTGGAAGATTTTCTTTTGGTAATCTTTGACATTTTATATACCTGACAAAATTTTCACCTGCAATCCATAAGGCATTCAATGGAAACAAATGTCTATCCATAATTGCAATACTAGAGAAGTTTTAATTTGGCAAAATTACACAAATGGATTTCAGTAATCTAATCGATAATAATCAATTATCTCTGTTACAGCTAACAGTATAATCCGCACTTAGGAACAATACCAAGCAAAACTATCTTTTTCTTCTCTTATTCAAACCAGTGTTGTACTGGAATCATTAGCAATGAAATTAGAGCTCCTCCATGCATTTCTGATATAAAATTAGGAATCTCTTAATATAAGACCTTAGCGTATGCAAATAACATCTTACTGACTTTCACACATCTACCAGGGTCCATTTCTAGCCTGTTAGAACTGGTCGCAGCCTTTGGCAATTTTGCAGGCTACAAAATAAACACACACAAACCAAAAGTTAGGATATCGTCCAAATTCCCAATCACACTCCTTCTTTACTTAACCAAACAAATCACATACTTGAGTGTTATAATTTGTTTCTGATCTTTAGAAGATTCTCTTCCATCAACATTGCCCAGTCTTAAAACAGTTCTCTAAACTTTTGGGGTTGTATACGCATGTCCTTTATGAGTCAAATAAAAATTCTAAAAATGAGTGTCCTCCCATATATGTCAGATACACTGAAAAACAATATATGATGAAAAATTTTGACATGTGAAAAAGAGGGCACTTTTCTCTGAATTATTTTTGTTGAAAAATGTTGAGGAACAGAATCTGCAAAGAAGTATAGATTATTCAGTGTCTGCACTACCCTCTATGGAGCCATATTTACAACAGTAACATAAATACTTTCAATTCCATCCTGGTGGATTTGCCTCTGCAGTGACTTGCAACATTGTAAGTTGGTGGTGGTACTTCTATAACCTCTTAGGTTTATGTCTAATGGCTGCAAGACTGAATGTATGCTAGTGGGAAAAAAAGCTCAATACAGACACTGAGGAATTGATGGAGTTCTTGAGTCTACCATCTTTTCATTTCACTACCACTTAAACTGATAATAAGAAGGACTTTAACAAACAAGAACAAAACAAAACCTAGTAATTGTACAGATGCATTACTAGACATGGATGGTATCATTGTCAATAACAATGTAGAAAATGCAGAAGTCTTCAAGAAATACTTCTTTCTTTGGAAAGAAACTGAGAGCTTTTAGTAATAATTAAATATTTTTCTATTCAGACAGTAATTATGCAGTGTGTTAAAAGTCCCCTGTTAAAGTTAACATTTTTAAATATGCAGACCTGGATCACTTGCACCCAAGAGTTTTCAAAGAATTGTCTAAGGCACTCTCTGAGCCACTGATGTTGACTGATGTTCAGATTTAACAAATCTTGAAATATAGGGGATGTTCCAGATAACAGGAGAAAAGCAAGTGCTATTTCAGTATTTTAAATGGATAAATAGGATAACCTACCACTGATCCTGGGTGAAATCATGGAAAGGCTGCAATCCGTAAAGAATTAAACAATGGCATCATAATTAATGTAAACAGGGCTGGCCTCACCATGAGGCGAACTAAGGTGGCTGCCGCAGGTGCCAGACTGTGCAAGGGGGCACCACTAGGACCCAGAGTGTAGAAAATTGTGTCTGCTGCTGGTGCATATGTATTCTCTCTGCTCTAGATGCACAGAGATGGTGGAGTGCTGTGCTGGAGGAAGGGGAGCACAAGAGACATAACAGGCAGGCAGGAGAAAAGGTGAGAGGGAATAACAGAAAGCAGCAGGAGCTGCAGGGAGAGAGAGGAGGAGGAGGAGCCTCTTATGTACCTCTCTAGCACCCCCAGAAGCCTGGACTGATTAACAGCAGCTTCTCAGGGAGCTTCCTTTTTCCTGCTGTTTCCCTGAACCCACTTGAGGAGAACAGGCAGTCAACTGAAGTAGTAGAAGCCAGTTAGGCCCTTAAGGCATTGATATCTTCCCTCACTCAGTCCCTGCTACCAGCCTGCTCATTTGTCCCCTTCAACTGAGTGTTGAGAGCCACTAGAGCTGGGACAGAACAGCAGTCATGAGTGAAAGAAGAAAACGCCCCTCTGGGGCAGCATTCAGAAAAAGAAAGCAAGCAAAGGAAGCTTTTCTATCTAAGCAGGAAGGAGCTCTCCTGAGATATATAGACACAAATGTTCATGGTGAGCCTTCTGGCCCCAGTGAGGATGTGAGTGGTGAGGAGATGCCTGATCTTCCAGTTAGTCAGAGTGCAGGTAACCAGGCAGCTACTGCAGCATCCATATCTCCATCTCAAATGGATGTAACCATGCACATTCCTGCAGAAAAGTGTAGATCAGAGAAGAGAGTGGTGGAGGCGCAAGAAACAGCTGCTGCTGAGTTTAGTTCCTTAAGTCTAGATGATCCAGGACTGTGAACCCACTTGAGCAGTAGCCTGAGGGACTTCCTTGTACTGCGTGGGCCACAGTAAGTGAAAAACTGCATGTTCCCCAAAGACAATGAAAATAGACGTTTCCATCAGGGCCAGTGCAAGGATATTTTGCTCCCTTATCAAAATTTCTACCTTGTGCCCCCCCTCCCCCTCTCCCTCCTCTCCTCCCAGAGCATCACTTATTATAAACTTTCAAAAATGAATACTGCATAATGTGACATTGTTCATTAGAATTAATACACGTTCAGCTTGAAAAGTTATTAATTTCATTATTTAGTCTACATATTTAATGAAAATAAATAAATAACCTGACAGGGTGTGGGACTGGCTGGCTTCGGGCAGGGGTGTGTGGCAGGGGTTGGCTGGAGACAGGGGAGTGCAGGGCTGGTGCAGGCAGGACAGGGGGTGAGGCAGGGACTAGAGACAGGGGCTGGCTTTGGGCAGGAGGTGCGGGGCTGGTGCGGGTGTTGCAGCGGGTGTGGGGCTGGTGCAGGCAGGGCAGGGGGTGGAGCCAGGGGCTGGCTGAGGGCAGGGGATGTGGCAGGGGCTGGCTGCAGGCAGGGCAGGTGGTGTGGGGCTGGTGCAGGCAGGGCAAGGGGTGCGGCAGGGGCTGGCTGTGGGCAGGTCAGGGGGTGTGCGGCTGGCTGAAGGCAGCGTAGGGGGTGTGGGGCTAGCTGCGGGCAGGATGGGGGGGTGGGGCTGGTATGGACAGGGCGGGGGTGTAGCAGGGGATAGCTGCAGGCAGGGCAGGGGGTGTGGGACTGGTGCAGGCAGGGCATGGGGTGCAGCAGGGTCTGGAGACAGGGGCTGGCTGCGGGCAGGGTGGCGGGTACTCACAGGGAGAGCGGCTCAGGGCAGCAGCGCACAGAGCAGCCCGAGCCAAGCAGCAGGACTCAGCCCAGGCCAAGCAGAGCAGCCAGGGACCCGCCGGGCAGCAGCAGCAGTGGGAGCTCCAGGGCCAGGGGGAGCAGCAGCAGCAGCAGCTGCCCACACAGCTCCCTCAGCGCAGCACCCCCAGCAGCTGGAGGAGGAATGAGATCACTTCCTGGCCGGCCGGAGCCCATCAAAGCCGCAGCGCCCCCTCGCACAGCGGCAGGAAGAGGAGTACACACTAGCCTGCGCCAGGCGAGCATCCCAGACATTTTGCGCAACACTTTTTGGTGCCCTCAAATCTTGGCACCCTAGGCGGCCGCCTAGTTCGCCTAGTGGTTACATGGGCCCTGCATCCAACACATTACTGGTGTGAAATCCCCAATGGTGACAAAGTGGAGAGGCCATGGTTTATGTACTCAAAAACCCAGAATGCTCCATACTGTTTTTCTTGCAAACTCTTCCAGTCTAATGTTCCAGCCACATTGTGTTCTACAGAAACAAAGGACTGGAAAAATTTGGCTAGAAATCTGACATGCCATGGGAAGGCAGCAAATCACCAGAGAGCATTCCACAGGTGGAAAGAACTTAAGATGGGACTAAGGTTAAAGGCCACCATAGATGATCAGCATCAAGAGAAGATTGCATCAGAGTCTCTTTACTGGCAAAATGTTCTGAAAAGGCTCATTGCCATTGTGAGAATGCTTGCTGCCTAAAACCTAGCACTGCGTGGCACTTCAGATCAGCTGTATGTGCCAAACAATGGAAACTTCCTTAAAATTGTGGAGCTGATGGCTGAGTTTAATGCTGTACTCCAGGAGCATCTAAGAAGAGTCACCACCCAAGAAATGTATACACACCACTACCTTGGAAAAACAATTCAAAATGAGATCATGCAGTTACTGGCAACAAAAGTCAAACAGACGATTGTGGCAGATCTAAAGTCAGTAAGATATTACTCTGTTATTCTGGACTGCACACCTGACATCAGCCATACGGAACAAATGACTTTAATGTTGTGTTTTGTAACAACAACTGAACCTACTGAAAATGTCCCTGCAGTGGTGACTGTCAGAGAGCATTTTCTAGAATTTATTGACATTGATGATACTACAGGAGCTGGTATGACAAATGTGCTTCTTAAAAAGCTGGAAGCTGACATGAGAGGTCAGGGCTACAATAATGGTGCCAACATGAGAGGAAAGAACAGAGGAGTGCAGACACGGATCTGAGAGTTAAACCCTTGAGCTTTTTTTGTCCCATGCAGTTCTCATTTATTGAACGTGGTGGTCAGTGATGCAGCATCAGCTTCTAGTGAGGCTGCTGAATTTTTAAATGTAATTTAAAGCATCTATGTATTTTTCTCTGCATCAACTCATTGACGACAAATTTTGAAGCAACATCTGGAAACATCCTCTGTGACACTGAAACCACTGAGTGACACACAATGGGAAAGTCGAGTAGAGGCGATAAAGCCTATCAAACACCAAATTGGGAAGATAGATGATGCCATAGTTACCATTATGGAGGATAATGTTATGACAGGAACTGTTCGTGGGAGAACAGTGGCAGAGGGAAATGGAATCACCAGAAACATACATAACTTCAAATTTCTGTGTGGCTTAGTGTTGTGGCATGACATACTGTTTGAAATAAATGTTGTAAGCAAGAGACTCCAAGGTGTTGACCTTGATATATCTGGAGAAATGGAACAACTGGACAAAGCAAAGTCATACCTACAGTCTTACCAGTCAGATGAGGGATTTCAAAACATTCTGAAGAGTGCACAGAAGTTGGCAGAGGAACATCACACTGAAGCTATTTTCCCACCCATTCACGAATACAAGAGTCACCGAAGAAGAAGACATTTTGATTATGAGGCATGGGATAATCCCATAAGAGACCCCAAACAACAATTCAAAGTTGAATTCTTTAACCAGGTGCTAGATTGTGCAATACAGTCAGTTGAAGAATTTTTCATGCAGCTCAGGGAACACAGCAGTATATTTGGGATGTTGTATGATATTCCAAAACTCCTCACTATACCTGAAGAAGACCTACACCAGCAATGCAGGGCATTAGAGACAGTGTTGACACATGATGACATGCGCGATATTGATGTGAGTGATTTAGGTGATGAACTGAAAGCCCTTTCAAGATACATTTCAGCAGGATCAACTCCAAAGGCTGTTCTGGAATATATGTGCACAAATAAGATGAACATCCTCTTTCCAAATATTTTTCTTGCTCTGCGCATACTTCCAACACTTCCTGTAACAGTTGCCAGTGGAGAACGCAGCTTCTCCAAGCTGAAGTTAATAAAAACACGTCTTCACTCCACAATGACATAGGAGAGGCTGGTCCGTCTTGCAACCATCTCAATAGAGCATGAGCTGGCCTAGACTGTGGACCTTCAGGAAGCAGTTCAAATCTTTGCGACCACGAAGGCACGGAAAGCACCACTTTGATTATTCAAACAGATAAAAATGTCAGTGTTTACTATGCAGACAAGAAAAGTTACATTTGCTGTTTAGGCATTTGAAAGTTAAGTGTTACTTAAAATTTTTGAACAAGGCATTTTAAGTTGTTAGTTCTCCTTTATTGGGGTAGGTAGCAGAGCAGTACCAGGAGAGGAGTAGAACAGGAAGAAGTCAGAATTGAGACCTTTCAAAGTTTTGGCCCAAGCAAGGGGACTTGGGGGTGTCCATTTGAGCTCCCTGCCTCAGGTGCCAAAATGTTGTGGGCCGGAACGTATGAATGTAAATTGCATTATTTTATGGAGTATAGGTCTTGTCAAGCACATTTCATTTCTTTTAATGAGATTACAAGTCAACTTCTGCAAGACATTTTACTTAATTGTGAATGACATCCTGGTTTAAAAAATAAACACTATACAAAATCAATGCACATATTAAATGGATTAAAAACTGGTTAATTGATATCTCAAAGTAACTGTAAATGGGGAATCATTCAATGGAGTTATTTCTAGTAGGGTTTCACAAGGATCTGTTCTAGGACCAATGGTATTCAATATATTTATATTTTCTCCCAGTTCATTGATAAAATCATTGCTGGTAAAATTTGCAGATGATACACTGATTTGTAGAGTAGTAAACAATGGTGAGGATGGGTCACTGCTACAGAACAATCTGGATTGCATAGTAAAGTTGGATCATTTGAACAATTTGTGTTTTGATAGCGCTAGATGCATATATGTAAGAAACAAGAATGCAGATAGTACTTTGAAGATGAGAGACTATATTTTGGAAAACAGTCACCAGAATAGGATTTAATGGTCATGGTGGATAACTAATTGAACATGAGCTTCCAATGCAATGAAGTGGCTAAAAGCAAATGCTATATTGGGTTAGATAAACAGGGTAATATTTAATACAAGGAAGTGTAGAAGGCACTAGTGAAGCCATTACTGAAATACTGCATTCAATCTGGGTGTCCACATTTTACAAAGGATGTTGAAAAATAAAAAGAGTTTAAGAAAAGTGTTACAAGAATGAATGCATGTCTATAGAATCTGTTTTACAGTCCAAAACTAAAGAAGCTCAAAGTATTGATCTTAATAAAGATATGGGTAAGATGTGATGTGGCTCTGAAAAAGGTTAATGAAATTCTAGAATTCATCAGGCAAGGGATTTCCAGTAGAGATAAGTGTTATTACCATTATACAAGGCACTAGTGAGACCTCATCTGGAATACTGCATGCAATTCTGGTCTCACATGTTTAAGATGAATTCAATCATATCTCCCCTCAGATATGATTGTTTTCTATAAATACACCGGAGGCATAAACATCAGGAAGGGAGAGGAGTTACAAAGGGATCTCACAAAACTGGGTGACTGGGCAACAAAATGGCAGATGAAATTCAATATTGATAAATTCAAAGTAATGCATACTGGAAAACATAATCCCAACCATACACACAAAATGAGGAGGAAGAAAAAGATCTTGGAGTCATCTTGGCGTCATGAAAACATCCGCTCAGTATGCAGCAGCAGCCAAAATCTAACAGAATGTTAGGAACCATTAGAAAAGGGACAGAAAATAAGGCAATAAATATCATAATGCCACCATATAAAAGTTTTGGAGGGGTAATCATATTAGTCTGTATCCACAAAAACAATGAGGAGTCCGGTGGCACCTTAAAGACTAACAGATTTATTTGGGCATAAGCTTTCATGGGTAAAAAACCATGCTTCTTCAGTTGTATGGACTCCATGCACCATTACCATTATTTCTGTCTTTCCTGAACAGAACATACCCTTCAATACCTGTGCTGCAGTCCTCACTACTATTCCACCATGTTTTTGTCATCCCTATAATATCTAATTTAACTTCCTGTACTAGTAGTTCTAGTGCTTCCATTTTGTTACCCAGGCTCCTTGCATTGGTGTACAGACATCTTAGTTGTTTTTACTTGGCTTCATCCAGATTCCTTGCTGGATTAGGTACAGTCATTCTGCAGCCATTTGACTGTTAGTGTCATTGGTGTTGGCACTATCTTTCCTCTTGTTGTACATTCTTCTACCCTTTTTCTTCCTTTCTTCATTGCTGTATCCTCTTTTACTTGATTTTGCTCCCCCTCAATATTAGAATCAGGTGTGGAGATCACACAAGCATTTCCCAACTATTTCCCCTGAATTCCAAATTTAAACTCTTTTAATCAGTTGCACCAGCCTTCATCCCAGAAGTTTATTTCCCTCCCCGTTCAGGAGGAGTTCATCTCATGAGAACAGTCCTCTGTCCATGAATGCCTCCAAGTGGTCAGACATCCCAAATCCATTCTGATAGCACCATTGTCTGTGCTGTTGATCTTCATAATCTTTGCTTGTCTTCTCTCTCCTCCTCTAGAGACAGGTAGAATCCCACTGAAGATCACCAGAGCCTCCATTTCTTTAAGCATCTTCCCCAGCCTGGTATAGTGTCCCTTGATGTGTTTCAGCAAGAATCTAATAGTATCATTTGTTCCCAAATGAAGGACAATCAGTAGATTCTTTCCTGCTTCAATTAGGATCCTGTTCAGACTCAAGTCCACGTACTGTATCTTAGCTCCCAGCAGACAACATGCCCTTCTATTCTCCAGATCAGCTCTGGTGATAGGCCTATCCATTCTTCTTACTAGGGAGTTTCCAATCATGTAGACCAGCCTCTTCCTGGTGTTAGTGTAATTCTCCAGCCTTCCTCCTTCTGGTTGGTTGGTTGGTTGGTTGGTTTTTTTCTGGCTGTAAGTTGTCTTTTCTTTTGTTCTCCTAACAATTTTCTGAGAGTCATCTGTCCTCCTGGGGCTCTGAACTTTGGCTAATTGCATTGACTCTATTCCTTTTCTCCTCTTTTTTATAAGACTAGCTGCTCTTCTCTTCTTCCTTGCTTTCCCACCATCTGTTAATGCCTGCCACTGCCCTTCATTTTATAGCTCAACAGACCTGATCCTCAGCTTTTTTCTCCTTCACTTCATACAGCAGACTTTTCCTCTGCCTGGTTCTCAAAGTCACATGCTTCCTCTGGCCACTTTCCTCATCCAGCAGCTTCCCCTCACAGTTCTCCAGTCCAGCTTGCACCTGCAAGTCTTAGTTTTCCCTTCAGCCTCCTCTTGCCTTCCCTTGATCATCATCAAATCCCCTTGGAAATGCAACCACAGTTTTTACCTGCATCTCCAAACTTAAGATCTTCTTTTCTATCAGATCTCTCAGGTGGTACTTCATACAGACGAAGCACTTTTAAAGTACCCACTCCAGGATAACATATATCCTGTACTTCCATATCCAGGCATCTTCATGGTTTCTTCCATTCCTTGGGTCACGACCACTGCTGCGTCCCTTGCTGTCATTGCCTTCCTGCCTAAGCTCTCATCTAATTGTATGATTGTCATGGTTAACTCACATTGACACATCAGTGGTAGGAACCCACTCTACTTTGTGTTGCATGTGTGAAGTTAACAACGATTTCAGATTGTCGAATAACAGGCTCAGTTGGAATTATTTAATCAAAGATCACCAATCAGAGATTAGTACAGAATACAAAAAAGAATACATACATTACCACCCTTGATGTAAGGTAAAGAGCTGGCTCTGTGTCCCTTCTTCACTGTAACTGGTGGGATGAGCAGTTTCATTCCCTAACCAAGTTCCAAAACTTCTGTCATTATATCGGGTTTTTAGACAAAGACACCTCTTTGCCAAAAATACCCTCCTAAAGCCATATGTTCTGATGTCATTTCTTTTAATATACCTACACTCTCAGTTTACCTGATTGATGAGTGAAGACATAATTGTTTACTGCTGAGAGGACCAATTCTTCAAGATAATATCTCTCAGTGGGTCCTTCTTCCCCATAATCATTCTTCTGTATTGATTCACCAATAAGAAACATCTGCCGTAAAAATCATCCCTCATCAATCTCCCAGGTTTATAATTGCATATATATATATATATATATATATATATATGGAAACTTTCCATGAATATCTGTAGTTCTATAGACATGGAGTTGCCAAGGATTTTTAGATACAGCCTAATGTATAAAATTCCTGAACAGGGTTACTTATAGGTCAAGGACCAGTATTCTGGGACTTAGAAATCAGTATATTCTTTGTTAATATCACAAAGATCCCAAAGAATAGTTAATAATATAAATTAATCCAATATACAGACAGGAAAGGACAAAAAGGGTTAATATTTACTAACAGGTACCAACATATGGAATCAATGGATTTAATCAGGTCTGAACATCAGGACTATCCAGTCCATTTAAAATATATGCTCAAGCTCCCCTGGTTTCAGCTGTTTGCTAGCTCCTGTGCCTCTGGCTGGTCAGTTGACTACCTTTATAGGCCCCCTAGTCAAAGAAGCCCCACCCCTAATCAGGGCTCTGCTGTGATGAAAAGCTCTGCTTCTCTCACAACATACTGCCTCCTGCCACCCTGTGCAGATTCCCTTCTCCTCCAACAGCTTTCCACTCAAATGCCTCTGTTTTCAGCTCTGTTTGCCGACTTCTGTGCTGCTGCCGCTCCTGAATGCAACTCCAAACTATTTAAAGAATCTAATAGTGATTTAAAAAAAAAAAGATGTGTTGCGGATCTCAGTTCCCTAAATCTCATGTCACACACTGAAAGTTCAGTGCAGTACAGTCAGGCTCTGAATACAAACTCCCTACAGTAATGCTGACAGCAAAGCAACTTTGGTAGGAAGACAGACATAGGTCTCGGTGGTTTCCTGTTAAGGCTTTCTTATAACATTGCTCAAAGATATTTTGTGTGTTGAGCCTTCATGTTAACAGAAGAGAGAAATGTCTTTATGCACTAGATTTGCAGCTTATTTAATTTATTTATCTGAGTTGTCTAAAGTCACTTAAAAGAAAAGATGTGTTCACACACTTTGAAATGCAAATTCACTTATAAACGAACAAAAAACACATTTCAGAAGGTAGAGATTTGTCCTTTGTCCTAAAGAGATTAGAATTAGAGAGGGGCCCAAATCAAAATCTTAGATCCAAACATCCTCAACACTTTGGAGGTGACTAAATGCTGAACCTGGAAGTAGATCCAAATTTTGTTGTCAGTTCCAATCTATATAATGAGCTAACTCAAAATCCTAGATACTTTCGGGTGTTGGAATTTGGGTTTGGGATTAGTGATCCAAATAAAACTGCTTGGATACATCTCTAATTACAATCTTAAATGATCAAAGGAATAATTTTGCATTTTAAATTTCTCATGGCAACTTTCTCCCCTGCCTATGGAGTGAAAGTAGCTGCCTTGGAAAGAAGTATCACAAAATACAAATGCTTAACATCTTCTGACTCATAATGTACTGTAGCACACAGTACTGCCAAAAGTCTGACAATGCTGACCTTTCCATATACAGTGCCAAACAACAGTATAACATTCAAAGTTTTCAGTGTGCTAGATGCTGCTGTCAGAATCACACCAGAGGTTTGATGTTTCACTATAGTACAGATAAACCAGATCAGAAACACCTGCTGCTCACTCTTACCAACAAGCAAAGAAAATATACCTGCTTTAACATTCTGTTATATTAAAAATCAGATAAAGAATTTATTACCGGCCAAAGCCTATTCAGGGCAAGGATGTCAGTATGTACAATTTTATGAACATTGTAAGACAGACTGTACTAGCTGGCCAGGTTGCCCTATGTGAGAGAAATAGCCTGTAAATATATCATCTTTAACTACCTTATTTAAACTAGAACTTATATTTTAAACTGTTAAGCAGATTTTTGCTTTAAAATGGAGTATAGGCCCTGACCTTTAATATAATTAAGGTCTTGCCTCCATCATAGTTGGTGGTGAACTTTAATCCAGACAGTCAAAGCTAGATCCACAAAAGGACTTAGGTGCCTAAGCCCAACATTTGGGTGCCACTGAGATCTTCAAAAACCCTGCTCAGCTTCTCCCTAAGTTTCTGCAAACAAGCATGTGCAACCTGCATCAGATGTGAGGCCTAGGCAACTATCGCACGCCTAATCCCCATTGGGATCCTCAAACTAGGCATTGCCCCACCTATCTCACCTGCCGGATTTCAGTAGGTATTCTTGGAGAACACCTTACCCCACACAAAATGGAATGGCTGGAGGAGGCTCACTCCCTTAGAAGCTTCAGCCCAGTGGTTAAGGCACTCACTCAAGCTGCATTCAATTACCTTATCTGCCTGATATGGCAAAGGATGCAAATCGTATTGTATTATTTTATACACAGTGGGAAAGGTTCAACAGGAGAGACTGAAAAAGACCCATAGCGCAGTGCTTCCCATCAGGCAGGGAGGGGAATTTTTTTTTACATTTGTTGTGTATATATATCTATATATATATATATCCCAAGCAGAGATAGGTGCCCCTCTCTGGCTCAGATTTAGGCAGGTGCCTAACTCCCTGATAGGGGTGGCAATTAGGCCAGACCCCTCTCTTCAGCATTTCCTATTGACTGGTTTGACTCAGTATGCTGGCTTTGGTTGATAAAAGAACTGGTTTGACAGCCGTCACAAGTTATATTTAGATTTATTCTGAGTAGATTTATTCTGAGAACTAGAATGGATGTGTGTGAAAGTGGAACAAATGAATGGTTAGACAGACAATTATTTTTAGAGAATTGTTTAAATCTACACGAGACACCTATAGTGCATGGTGAAAACTGCACATCTTTCCCAGAGGTAAAAACTGGTGTAGCAGCCAAGATACTGCTTCAAGTATTGTCTTCTTTGAAGCCACCTTTGGCTTAAGTTATAGTAAAAAACATCTTAAGGAGCTTTCAGATATAAAGGAAATATCATTACTGATCACAGGCCAGCATTTGGTCAGTGGGATATGATTGGACCATGTTGTTCATATCCAGGACAATATGATTGGACCATGTCATCCATGCACCCCTGATTTGCCTGCAGCTCCAAAAGAAGGTGTTGCAAGGCAGAGTAAGGGTGAATCATGCCCTATAAGATCAAGGAACACACGGAGCAGAGCATGTGTCTTCAGGGTTGTCATAACCATAAGGGCACCCTAAAATTCCTCCTTACCTGTAAGGCGTTAAGAAGCTCAGATAACCTGGTTGGCACTTGACCAAAGGAACCAATGGGGACAAAAGATACTTTCAAATCGGGGGTGGGGGAGAGGTTTGGTTTCGGTTCTTTGTTTCTGTGTTCGCTCTAGGGACTAAGGGGGACCGAACATCAATCCATGTCCTCCAAACCATTCTGAACCAGTCTCTCATATTACAGAAATTGTAAGTACAGCCAGGCAAGGCGTATTAGTTTATCTTTGTTTTCTCAACTTGTGAATTTTCCCTTTGCTGGAGGGAGATTTATCCCTGTTTTGCTGTAACTTTGAAACTAAGGCTAGAGGGGGTTCCTCTGTGTTTTGTGCATCTTTTGTTACCCCATAAAGTTATCTTCCAACCTGATTTTATAGAGGGCATGTTTACCTTTTATTTTTTTTTAAATAAAATTCTTCTTTTAAGAACTGATTGATTTTTTTTCAGCGTCCAAAGATCCAGGGATTTGGATCTGTGTTCACGTTGTAACCAAATGGTTAGGATATTATTCTCAAGCCTCCCCAGGAAAGGGTGTGTAAGGGCTTGGGGGGATATTTTGGGGGAACACAAACTCCAAGTGGTCCTTTCCCTGATTCTTTGTCTAAATCACGTGGTGGTGGCAGCATACTGTTCAAGGACAACGTGGAATTTGTGCCTTGGGAAAGATTTTAACCTAAACTGGTAAAAATAAGCTTAGGGGGTCTTGCAAGCAGGTCCCCACATCTGTACCCCAGAGTTCAGAGTGGGGAAGGAACCCTGACAAGGGTCACTGTTCACCACAAGACTGACCTTCCAAGTCTCTGAAACCAATAGCATCAGGAGGAAAAGAAGACAATACCTGCACCTGGCACCTGTCTTTTGTGAATCCAAAGCCACTTGCCAATGAGAAGCAATAGGTGCCAGAAGACACCGTCTGATCCATGACTGCAGTACAGCTTGTTGTACCACATCATCTGAAGAGCTGTAATTTTCTTTTTCCTTAATTGAGCTTTCCCAAAAGTTATTTACCTTTAGAGTATGAATGTGTGTGTGTGCTTGTGTATGTGACATCCAGGAAGGAACCTAAGAATATTCCTTAAAATAACCTTAAAAAATCTTCTGCCTTTAAAGATCATTACATCATATATGTCTTTTAGTCTTTAGCTCATTCTTTTTTGGAAACAAAGCTGTCACTGTCCAGTGAAAACGCTGCTAAAATTTCTCTTATCAGTGTAAGTACTTTGTAAAGCTTACACATTCTGCTGAGGAAGGCTTTTGTTTGGTTGCTTTATTTTGTTTTTGTTTGGGTGGAGGGGACGAGATGAAAGGAAATACATTAGCCACTAGAAAAGGAGTACTAGTGGCACCTTAGAGACTAACCAATTTATTTGAGCATAAGCTTTCTTGAGCTACAGCTCACTTCATCGGATGCATTCAGACTAACACGGCTGCTACTCTGCAATTAGCCACTAGGTACAGTGAACTTCCAAGAGAAAAAACACTAATTGGCTTCTAAGGTATGAGCCAGTTTGGCTTCTATACTAAAATACTTACCCTGATAAAGATTGGGTTATCACTCTGAATAAAAGTTCTTTGATTGTTTATATCTAAAAGAATAGCTCCTCCATGGAACTCCCTGTTTTAGGACTGAGAAGTAATTACTTGCTGTGTTAATGTGTTTTGACTAAATTGATGATTTAACACCAAAGTTGCTGTTAGCTTGTTTAATTAATGTTATTTTGACCTTTTTGATAACTGTGATTTAACTCAATTAGCCTGATAAAATTTGTAATAGTTCAGCCTTAGTGATATTTTTTATTTGATTCTTACTTGTTTATTACTTTTAATAACATTTATGAAAAATATATTGATTTTTTTTCAGGGAGCAATTTGTGTTAGAACCATAGAGAACATGGGCGAATCAGCCAGTCCACCTCTGAGCCTAGAGAGTTTTCCTTGAAGTAATCCTCTGGTTCTCATACCTATCACTTTGTAATATATCACTGTCATAGCATAAAACAGAAACAGAAAAACAAGAGGAATGAAGATCATCAAGAAGGACAACAAAATATTTTGTTTATTAAAGATTTTTCCACTTACTGCATAAATAAATAATGGCATTTCATTCTCAGCTTGCAAGGTAAAACATCTGATGTGTGCTACAGATTACTAAATATCTATTGTATACATACTGATAACACAAAGATATTACTATTGTGTATATGTCAGCACACAGAATTGGAGAAATTGTTCATTTGCATACTTTGGTGCCTTAATGTTTCACTTGTTCATTCAATTGGTAGATTAGAATAGGAAATGTACGACCCTGCAAAACTGGGCAAACTTTTGACAGTCTTTTTCTATGAAAAGGGAACAAACTCACTAGTTAAAAAGATACACTCCCATTACAAATAACTTGATAGCATCCCATCTTCTGAATTCAAAGGTAGTACACAGAGGCTTCTGAACAAAGCACACTGGATAATTCCCTACATAAACAAGACTCTCCCATGGATCTCCACTATTTCACGTGGGGTTAGCAGACTCTGAATCTCTGCAGCATAGTTCCCCCACTGCATCCAGACATCATGGAGGTCTCTTCAGGAGTCTAGAGTCCATGGAGGGGAAAGGGATGGAGAAGAAGCAGGTCACTGGCAGGTGTGGGCAGGCTATGCGTGAGGTAAGGGGAGATACATGTTATTCCCTCCCTGGGCCTAAAGCATTCAGGTGAAAAAGACAATAAATCCTGAGGTTGAATTATCTTTCTGTGGTGAACTACCACCCCTGAGAAAAGTTCCAACCATGACTAGAGTCATCAATACAGGGGAAAATGTAGTCCTACTGAGTGATATTGATTCTATGTCTGAAAAAGAAAATTGCAGAATAGTGTGTCTAAGTTGCTGAAATTGTCATCCAAAAAAGCACAGAAAAGAATTATATCTTTGCCATTTGCCCAAATGCCAAAAATAAACTAAAACAGATTAAACCACTGCTCTGCTGTAAGCATCCTACCATTCTGATGTATGGGTGTTCTGCACACTAATTAAATCTTGCCAAGAAATAAGTAATACCTATCACAGACTTAAACTACATTGTGTAAGTTCCACAAAATTATTGTGTGGCAGAGCTGGTAAACAAAGACATTGCTGTAGCAAAGTTCAGTTTTTTAGCAGAAATTCAAATACCAAAACATTTTGGCTGAAAACCTAAATATTTCAATTTGGAAATGTTTCTCATGGGACTTGACATTTGAGTGCCTGTACCCTGGCAACATTCCTCACCAGCCTGAGGAATTATCAGCCACACTCAAATCAGTACTTGTTTCTGGCTCTATTTATTGTCCAAACAACCACAAACTCACAAAAGGAAACCCAAAGAGAGTGATGGCTCAATGCTTAGTGCATCAGGGCAAATCTTCACGTCCCCAACTAATAGCTGTTGTGTTTTTTCCCTACCTTGGCTCAAGAACCTATCATGGCTGTCAGTAGAGGCCATCATATGATCAGAATGATAACTTTTTGTAGTATCTCAGGTATCAAGCAAAGGGGAAACCCAATGGCAACATTAATATTTGTGACATTCTCTAATACAGTGATGATGAATGCCATAGAGAAGCCTATACATAAAAATAATGGAACAAATACAAATGGACGCCATGGGTGTTCAGTTCCCATATTTCATTCTTATTAGCAAAGCACTTCAGCATGCCCTTGACTGTAAGCATGTGAGTAGTCCCACTGAAGTTGAGGGTACTACTCACATGCTTAAAATTAAGTGCTTTGCTGAATTAGGGGCTTACAGTTAGATAACTTTGGAAAACAGAACCAGTCTGGGGTTTTTTGTTCGCTGGGTTTTTTTTAAGCAGAGGAATACTGGCATGAGGATAAGTGTCCAGGCGAAGAATCGCTAATGCAGAAGCTATCTCATCATAACACCCACGTGAGTTAGGGAAGTATTATTTCTGTTTTACAGATGGGGAACTTAGGCACAGAGCGGTGAATGGACTGATCTAAAGTAATATAGGAAGTCTTTGGCAAAGCTGGGACCTTAATCCACATCATCTACATCCCAGATCAGAAAGTTAAGCACAGAACTTTGTGAGGACTAAAATAATGTTGGTGCTAAAGTCTCTGTTTTTACTGTTGCCTTCTCCTCCTTATTCTTATAAGTCTTTAGAAACTGATTTCCTTCTTGGGGAAAATCCCATGGAAGGAAAAAGTGTATGCATGAAACTCCAGTCCTACAGTTTCCTTAGGAGGTTTTCATCAACATGATTTAGGGGTAAATGACATTTGGATCTAGAAGCCATACAGGAAGTCAGTGGCTCTCCACTTCTGTGCCTTCCTCTGACACTTACTATTTCTGACCCCTCCAAGGTTCACAGTTATATTAAGAGCTATGTTTTCTTGGAAGAATTTTTCAGCAATGCCTCTAACTGTGGTATAATTTATTAGTGCAAGGGTGTAGCTAGCTACAAAGGGATTATAGATGAGACATATGCCTTGCTTATCTAAATGAGTGATCTAAGGAAATTAGAGCCTAATGAGCAGAGATCCATAGAACTGCCATTTCTTCCCTTATATATTTCTTCTAATAACCTTATCAATCTTTCTGTAAGTTGCTTAGACATCTAAAAAGTTGATTGGAATGAGTTAGGACTGCTCCCTTTTCTGGTGATATTTCAGAAAGTTGTTTCTTTCATGAAACTCATCAGGATTTCTTCTAGCTTTGACAGTGACCAAAAGTGTTTACACATTATATGTACCACCACATCCAGTTATTACACAGGACAGAAAAGGACCATGTTTAAGCACTGTACAAAGCATGTCTGCATGGGAGTGAAATAGTTATCTTAAAATGCAATATATTACTATCTCTTTTTTTTTTTCTTTTTTTTTTTTTTTGCAACATGAAGCTCTATACTAGAAAACCTAGAGAAAGCTGTACTGGCAGATTGCAGCAGGAAAGGAACAGTTTACTGATTATTTTGTGGGATTTAATTCATATTTTTTACCATGGATGGCAAGATGTTTTGTCATCATGTGCTTTACATATTGTATGGCTCCTGGAAAACTGCCTGATGAGCTGTCACAGATTTATGATCAACCATTTGGCTAGTAACCATGAAACAGTAGTAAGCCAAGTGGCCTGACCCTGAAGTGTTTATAAATCATGTTACACAAAACTCTTATGAATGTAGCTGCTGCACATAATCTGATTACATGTAGTGCACCAGAATGCATAGCAAACATGATTTGGCATAAGGTGTCTCAGATACATGTCTTTAAAAAAAACTTCTTTAGAATAGTCTTTTAAAAGGAAAATATTTTACAAAGGAAATCAGCAGCACTATGTATCTGAAGTCCAATCCAGGTTCCATTGCAACCAGCAGAAAGAATCATGTTGACTTCAATGGGGGAGGTGGGTTGATAAGAGTCTTCAATTTTATTTGCTTTTCAACACCTTTATCCTGGGACTCCAACCTCTGTTTTGCAAATTACTATCCAAGTATCTAATTTTACACATGAATCTTCCACTAATCACCTTTAGGTGAACTTCTTTTTCTCTCCTCCATTAGGGCCAATTTATTATACAGAAGGATTCCAAAGTTACTCTGGGTTGATATTCCACCTCTATTGCCCTCTCCTCCTAGTTCTATTTGAATATTTACCAGTCTCTAATTTGGGATATTTGTGTAGGACACTTGCTTCATACCAACCATTTTATTTTCTATGACAGGAACAAACTGAAAGAGCTATCAAGCCAATGATGCTTTTTCTCCTTACAATACTTTGACAGACTCAGAGGAAAAGGTGATATTCATAGCAGAATAGCTGACTGTCAGTTTTGCATTAGTGTATTTTAAATGTGGTAATTTATGATCCTGCCTTTTTCAAAATAGCTCTGTGAATTAGTCAAAGCCTCCATTTGAATTAAGGGCTAACAAAAATATTCCAATATAGTCGCATAACTCACAAAGCTGCTGCTTTGCACCCGTGAGGCTCTGGCTTCTGATTTTAAATACCATACTGTTGTAACTGTAAAGTGTAAAAATTCCAAACTATATTGATCAGTTACTATGATGTATCACCATGATAAATTCAAAGAGAAGGTGCCTTGGGGGAACACTCTTCTGCTTACATTCTCAAGGAAACCCCATGCGTACTGTTTAGGTGGCAATTTACAGTTGTGGTCCTTAAGTCCTCTAGCAGAGTTTGTACAGATTGGCATACATTTTTTGGATCATTAAAAAAAGCCATCAACACCACCATTGTGAGGTGGATTTCCTTGCTTTTCTACTGTTAGCTAGATACAGAGGTGAGCAGCCAGAAAGAATTATTGAGACATCAGTCTGTGCCTGGCAGTTTAAATACAAAGCTATCTGGATTTACTACAACTCAGACCTGCCTACTATATACCATTCTAAAACACTACTAACACCTAGTCATGCACATCCAAAAATAAGAAATTATAGGAACAGGAAAGCGTCTTCCAGCCTAACAAGCTCTTTTATAGGTCATCTAATTCCATTTTACTGCTATTTCACCAGATAGTACCATCAGTCTTCTGCTGAAATGTTTCTCTCTTCTTTTTAGTTTATATAATATCTGGGGAGAAAAACAAACAAAGAGGCACCTGAAAGAGCTATCCAAAATCCAGAATAGACTCATAAAATATTAAAGAAACAGTCATATCACAGCAATGGACAAATATGATGACATTACAACACGCTCTGCTACTGGAGGAGAGGGTTCATCTTGTACTGTTCAACAATCACACCTGCTGGTCAATCAGAAGTTTATCTGCATTCAAAGGAGACCTTATTCAGCTATTAGAGAACAGTTGTTATGACATAAAGGAGCATATCAGGAAAGTACATTTTCCATAAGGAAAATAATAAAGACATAATTGTAACACATGTTCAATCCCTCATATTCCCTCATATCTCTTCCCACCTATATCCCAGGCCTCACATCTCTTTACCTGAAAGGCCCCCAGATACAGAAGGTAGTACCCCTGATGGGGATATCCGATAGCATCTCTGGGTCTGATTAGAGAAATCTTGTGTTGCAGTGAGTGACCAAAAATAAGGAAAAAGTATATGTCTAAAGGATTTTATCCACATTTCACTTTTCCTGCAGTATTTTGTTTCTTTGTCATTTTCAAGATGTCTCTTGGATATCTACTGAATGGAAAAGATTAGATAGATAGATAGATAGATAGATATTATTGAGCCTATGGTAGTACTGTTCTGACTTTTAAAAAATGACTTTAAAGTCTCCTCTCAAACTGTCTTTGAAGCATTCTTGGATCTTTTATGCAGTGGCGAGTAGTTTAGGAGAGTAATTGACAAATAGTTTAATTTGAATTCATTCTGTCACTACTGTGTGATTGAACTCACTATCAATGAAATAAAAATATGTGGCTTCAAGATATCAAAAAATGTTCTTGGCCCATCCTTAATTTTACTTTTTTATAGAACTAGTTGAATAACAGTGAGAGAAATAGTGGGATAGGGGCAAGTTATTTTGAAATGTTTTCCTGCCTTTTGTTGTTGATGAAATTTCAATCAGTTCTATTGCTTGTCAAAACAAAACAAAACAAAAACAAAACAAAAAACAACAGGAAATACATACCACCTCCCCCACCCCCTATTTTACATCATCATTTCCAAATTTGAAAAGTATTCAGCAGGTCTAATTTTTAAAATTGCATCTAGAAGGCACTGACACTGATGTTTTCAAGTTGGGCCAGAACCCTTTTTCTCTATTTGTCATTGGATGAGGAAGAATTCAAGGCCCTACAGAGTAAGAAGCGTTTCTTCTTCTTCCCCTTTCCAGAATATTTTAGAGCTTGAGTTAGAACAGAGTGGAAATATATTTTCCCCAACCTTCCTCCTCCAATTTAGTTATGGGAGTGTGGTTGAGGAGAGGCAGACTGGGTAACAGTCCACATTCATGGTGCCTTGTGGCTTCCCATCTCTTTGCAGTGGTAGAAAAGGTGGAAAAGTTTCAAGCCAATAGATGACTGAGTTATCACACTGATAATCCATAAAAGGGAAGAGTAGTAAACAAAGTAGCACTGCCTATATTAAGGTTGTCCAACACATTATAAGACCCTGTTTTCAATTGCAAATATTCTGAAGGATTTTAACTGCTTGGGCTAAAATTTTATTTGCAGGGTGCTTACCTCAGGCTGAATATTTTTGGAACATTTTACCCAATAGTCATTTCTGAAAACAAGATTTAGAGAAAATATGATGTTTCATCCATGTTAAAAATGCTGGCTAAATTTTTCTTGAAAATCTCTAGCATCCACATACATCAGAGCAGGGACTCGAAATTTGTGAGTGGGTGTCCTTTGAGTTGTGGCTTTTGCCATCATCCCTATGAAAACCCACTCAAATTTGGCCAAATTATAAGACTGAAAAATCTCAGCTTTCACAAACACAGTAGAGACTTCCTAGAGCTTTGTAGATTAACTTCCCGAAATCTCATCTATGCTGGGCATGCTGCAGCAAGGGGTTTCTGGGGAGTGGGCAGGACTTGTGCTATAATTGCAGTTCCTGGTTGCTCTGGAGCATGGTGGCTCTGGATCCAAGTACCTGAACTGAGAAAAGAGAGACTGCCACTCCTGTGCTGTCTCAAAGCTCTGATTGTCCCAGGCAACATGGAGGAGGAAGCCACCTAAGTCACAAGCAGAGAGAATAAAAGGTGGACCTGGAGGAAAGCAAGGGGGAGTAGATTGGGGAAAGAAGCCTGGGTTGGGGAGTAGACTGGGACTGGAAGCTGAGGGAGAGACTGGGAATCAGAAAGGGAAATTGGGGAGGACTGGGAGCCAGTGGTTGTGGGGGAGGCAGATTGGACAAGGAGCTAGGGGTGCGGGAGACTGATGCTGGTTAGAAATAGAGACTCGGACTAGGAACCAGAGGAAAGGAAGGAAAGAGAGACACATTTTGTGGGGAGTCAGGATGGGATGGAGAACTGGGACTGGCTGGGAAAAGAGACTGGAACAAGGAGCATGATGGGGTGTCAGACCAAGATTGGATGAGGAGCCCAGGGAGATGTACTGGGACTGGCTGAGAGACGGGATGGGGAACATGGGCTTTGGGGAGACTGAAGAATGGTGAGAGACAGATTTGCTGAGGACCTAAGAACAGGGAACTAGGAATAGAAGAGGGAGGTGAACAGACAGAGACTGGCAGTTGAGAGAAATGGTACTGGGACAGGGAGTCCAGAGGGATGAGACTAAGACTGGGAAGAGAAGCACGTGGTGTACAAACTGGCACTGGTGAAATCAGGAGAATGGGAGTGGGCTGAGGAGCAGTGCAGAGGAAATGACTGGACTTGGACAGGGACAGATTGTAGGGGAAGTTGCTTGCACTACCTTAAGTTGCCCTCCTTGTGCATTTGATGCAGTCTTTAATTACATGATCACATACCATTTTCTCTCTCACACAACCTGTGCCTCTTTCAGTATAGACAATAGACCTGCTCTGGAAATTAAAACAGGGTTGTGTAGTGAAAGAGACTGCCATATGTAGGAGACTGCTTCATTTGTTGCAGAAGATGGAAGGCATATGTTTAGGTCTGGCAGAATTAGAGTTTATGTATATAATTTAGATGGATAATATTGATGTTTATTTTTAATCTTTTTTAGATTTGAATTTATTTAAATGTTTACATTTGCCCAAAATTATGGGTTTTAAGCCCCCCTCCCCCAATTTTTATCTATCTAAATGTTCACAGTTGGGGGGAAATTATAGTGGGAAATTAAACAGTAATTATTTAATGATAGTAGACATTGCAATTCAAAAAGTTAAAGTTTTACAATCATTAAAACACAAATGGCCAACACCACATGTGAAAATATACAAAATAAATATCCCTAAATCAAACTCTAATAAGTTCTCAAACAGCAATTTTTCTTACTTTGCCTATCTGTACATTTCAATGGAAATAGTTTTTCATTGGTTTGTATGTATGCTGTGAAATTGGATCTTGACCTACATTCACTGACAAAAATCTAATCATTCCAAGCCTACATATAGTGAATGAGGCAGGTGACTGCAGAAGAAAAAGAAAGGACACTCTCAGCATTATGGCATTTGAGTGCTGCCCTAGAGAAACTGATTCTATCCCTGCATTCCCCAAAAGTTTCCAGTGTGATGCTGGGCAAGTCACTTAAACTAGAGCTGTAGCTCACAAAATCTTATGCTCAAATAAATTGGTTAGTCTCTAAGGTGCCACAAGTACTCCTTTTCTTTTTGTTAAACTAGACTTTTCACAGGTGATTACGAATTGTGTCTTCCTCTTTTTCTGGGTGCCTGACTTGACCTTTGGTCTCATTTTGCCAAAGTGCTGAGCACCCACCGCTGCAACTGAAATCAATGAGAGCAGTACTTTGAACATAGTAAGTGCGATATGATGCTAAGTACTTTGAAAAATCAGGTCCAAATTCTATTCTCCAGTTGTTAGCATGAGAGAATAATGCTGGGGCAAGTGTGCATCTCTACTGCAGACCTCCGAAACATGGCAAAAGCAGAGAATCATCGCACATTCTTGCACTGGTTCCAGTGTGAAGATCACACACCAGATTTAGCAAAACATCTGGAACACCAACTCATTTCAGTATAAGTCAAAGTGTTGACCTGACAACCAAATCAAAAGCTGCTCTGGTGTTGATATATTCCATGTGAAATGAGCAGTTAAATTCTTGGTGCGGCTCAGCCGCAAGCCAGAGGCTAAAGTCACAGCCCATTTTTGACCACTCAACAGTCAAACTTCAATGCTGTGGATGATGATATCTGTTAAAGAGTGTCTGCATTATGCCAATCAAAACATGAGCAAAGACCTTTCCAGGGACTGATAACAATGTGATTGACCTGCAGTTACCACAATGTGTCCGATGTGGTGAGCTGTGGCTCGCGGGGGCTTATGCTCAAATAAACTGGTTAGTCTCTAAGGTGCCACAAGTACTCCTTTTCTTTTCACACTCACAGCAAGATCCTTTGCCCATGTAGAGACACTGTGATGGAATCTTCCATTCTGCTGGTACTTTTCCCGATGCCCACACTTTTAAAAATAGTTGATGCAAGCCAGTGGTCACAGGCCAATTATCCTGACACCTGTGAGCACCTTGGGTGAAATACCATCAGGACCAGCAGCACATCTATTCCATAATATACACATAGAGGTATTCAAAAATTCAGGAATTTCATAACAACTGCATATCATCAGCCAAAATTCATAAGATGCACGGACACATTGTCCCTATCTTCACACCAGCCCCCCTGAACACTTTGCTCAAATTAAACCCATGCCAAATGTTTTGTTGTTTCAAAAAGATGAGGGGGAAAAGTTATTTTTATCTCTCTGAACTTCCAAATTCTGATTTAAATCAGAAGCAGACCTGACAGAAATACTCTGAATGAGATTGTTTTTGCAAGATTCCTAGGTCAATTAAACAGACTCAAGTCTTTTTTGGGTTTGTCAGTAAGAGGGACCTATATAGATGTGAAGGTCATATCCTCAGTCTGTATAAATTGGTGTCATTCCTTTGACTTTTTTTACCAGCTGAAGATTTGACCCACAGAATGTACTTTTTGTTTCAGGTCTTGAACTTGTGCTATTTCTTCCTTTCTTTGTCTCTTGTTCTAAAAATATATCAGTGACATTGTTGACTCCAAAGTGACAAGTGGCTCAGAGCTGAAGAAACAGTGGGGACAAGAATTAATGATACCAGGCGAACAGGCTAAAGTTAGTGCATTTTACCATGGTCTTGTCAAACAGAATTCACAAAGGAACTGAGGAAAGTTTCAAAATAAGTGAAATTCACATGTCACCACCATATCAATAGGTTTTTTTATGAACTATGATATGAAAGCCCAATTAACTCTTATTAGAGACTTATTTGACAGTAAGGGTAACCTAAATGCAGTGGTCTAGGTCATATATACTGAATGCACCAAAATAATATTTAATCCCTTCTAGAATTCTCTGGATTGCATAGGAAGAGAACTGAAAGATTTAGCAGAACTAGTAATACCTTGAGATTTACCCGATCAGCTCAAATGTTGTTGGGTATTGTTGTTAATTTTAGAAGAGCAATCATAAGATAATAAATTACAAACTTTTAATGCCTATTTGAAACCTATTTGAGGGTGGAACATGCTTTATTTTAGAGAAAATTGTCGTCAACATTATCAGATTCACTCTTCTTGTCTTATAGCAATAGCTTTGCACTTCATAGCCCTTTAGGGCTTGAATTGGTTTGTAATTCTAGCCCTTTTTTCCTGCCAGCCCATTCTGACTATACTGGTTCTTGACTTCAATCCCTTAAGCCCAGATCCACAAAGGGACTTAATCATTATGAATAACTAAATGACTAACTGGGCAAGAGAGAAAGTGAGAATCACTCCATAGCCAGCAGTTAGAACACTCACCTGAGAGGTGGCAGATCCCTGTTCAGATTCATTCTTCTCAGTAGTCAGAGGGATGACTTGTACCAGCGGTCTCCCACATCCCAGGGGAGTGCTCTCAGCACTAGGCTAAAGGTTATAAGGGAGTTGTTGCTGCTGCCACCACCACTGTGTGGAGTTAGGCAGCCTCCAAGCATGAGTATATCAGAGTTGGCCCTGCATACGAGCTAGGCACTGAAGCACCTATCTTACCCCATTTGTGGATCACACTGAGGTTTAAGTAGATGAAAGTTGTCTGGATCCTAGAGTGGGTCATTAGTGCACATGTACAGAGGTAGAGATATAGGCACCTAGAGAACTTGTACAGCAAAGGACGTGTGAGTTTAGGCACCTACAAGATCAAGTGGAAGCAGAGTGGGAGTTCTGTGGAACACAGTAGTGCCTAAAAACAGGACTTAGGCACCTAAATTGGGGGCCAAGGCGCCTAAGTACCTATGTGGATCCAAGTCTTATTGTCTGATCCCACTCCCATTTAAGTCAATCAATGGGAGTCTTTTAATGACCTCAGTGGGTTTTGGATCAGCCCGTTAAGGCTCTAGTGATAGCTGTGTCAAAGTCAGATTCAGGACTCACATAATTTGTCAGACCATTCTGTTTCTTAGCAAAGCGCTTTGCCAATGCACCCAGATATGTGAGCCCCTCTCTGAGGTTCATGCTAACTTATTTATACAATTAAGCCAAAGCCAATTTAACATAAGAGACAAAAGGAAGCAGAAACTGAGAAATATACATACATATCTTATTTGCATACTAAAGTTTACCAATCTCCTAGCTCAGTAGGACCTCTAAGTTAATTAGTTTGAGGACCCATGTCTCACACTCCTTAATGTTTCTCTTCCTGACAACTATATTTCAACAAACCCTTCAAGTAGCATTTCTTTAATGAATTATAATTTCAATATAATTCATTCTACTTTCACAGCTGGAACCCTCACTACCAGTATATCTCCAGCAGATTAGTTCTATCCACTTCTAGCCTGTCCCCAAACCACACTTCCTCCTCTCATATTGGTCACCAAAGGGAGAGAGGTAGCTTTTCTGGCCATGCAGGCTTAACAGAGGAAAGAAGGTCACTCTAAATGGGGTGGGTCAAGCTAGCAGGTAGTAGTATAATGGGAGAATGCTTTGCCAGCTGAGATAATGCAGGGTAAGGGGTGGATCCTAAGGAATGAGGATGAATCTGATGGCTAGTAAATTTGGAAGGATAGGAATGAGCAGAAAAAAGTCATAACACTCCTCCATCTCTTCTTCCTTTCTTCTTCAGCCCTGAAAACGGAGAATTCCTATTCCTCATCAACTTGCATCAGTCCATGCGTATGCTAGCAGATATGAATTTAGCTAAGAATCATTATTTACACAACGCCTACCACTAACTAAGAAACCCTATGATGGCAGCTTGAAAAAACTACACAAAGGAAAGGGGTGAAAGCACATTTCAAAAGCTGAAATCAAGATCAAATAATTTTGAAAAGTTGATAAGAGTGGTGGAGAATATAGGAAAGTCATCACATTTTTGTATACACATAAAGGAAGCGGCAGAGTGGCTGGCTAATATGAAAAGATGGGGCACTGACAACTTTTTATCTGGGGTTGAGGGTAGAGTTTAAAAAAAAAAACAGTTGTTGAATATCACTTTAATGAGTAACTTTGTACCATAACTAAATGTATCCACTTTTCTGTTCTAAACTCAGTGTTTTCTTTATTTATTAATGTAATCCCTAAATTTTGAGAAACAAAAGCCACCGTAACCCCCCCCCCCCCCCCCCAGTTGTTTATACCCATGAATGATGGAGGAAAGAGTTTCAATTCAGCAGAATCTCTAGGCCAATTATAGAGGAAGCTAATTTTACCACCAGAAGCTTTTATTAAACAAACAGGTTTCACATTTAATGTTCTTTGTATTATTAATGTTTTTAATTTAACCCCAGTAGCTTAATGTCAGACATACTACCAGTAAACATGAGTTGCCTTGAAGTCTTGACATTTGATCCTAGCTTCACAAAAGTAGTAAATGTCCTGCCAAAGACCAGGTGTGAAAATGAAATTGCTGTACAAATTTTACGAGCTATCACAAGAAAAATACAGAGGTGCTCAACCTGAACTCTAGATCTCAACACAACTGAGCATTGTGGATGTTTGGGTATAGTCCCAAACTTTGTGTTTCAAAACCCTCCTTACAGAAACCTGCAAGCAAACATTTTAAAATAACAGGGTTGGTTGGTTGGTGTTTTTCTTTTTTTAGTCAGAGACATTCATCATCATTTGAATGACTTTTTTTCCTTTAAAAAATACAACAGCTTTTGTTAAAGTAATTACTTTTTAACTATAATTATACACACAGCTCCTGAATCACCATCTTAACTTAGTCTCCTTTTTGTGTTATATTTAATAAAAACGAAAATCTATTTTAGCATCACTGATGTTTCTCTCCTTTTATACATTTGTGAAGCTGTCAATTAAGTGCCTGTTGCCATGATTAATCTCTCTCCCATTGACTTTTTTTGAAAAAATATTAAGCAATTTAAATAGAAGAGTTTGTTACCCTTCTGCAATGTGTGTTTCCCCTCAAAATGAGGGTAGTTATAAATCACTTTATAGGAATGATATATCGAAGTGACTGGATCGGTGAATCTCCCATAAATCCACGCAATGTCAGTACTAGGCCAGGCATGACATTATCTCAAATTACCTGATGCAAGCAAGATGAGGAATATCCATCTTATGCATTTGGTGCTGCATATGTGCATTTGGCCATCATTCAGGAGTAAATCATCCAGCCAGCAGCTGTCGCAAGAAGCCAGACTGGGTGCTGTGCAGATGTGCAATGGAGTATAGTGGGAAGAAACCCCCATTTTCACCTCATGCTGTGTAGCCACTTCCATGTTCCAAGCAGAAAAAAGGAAGATGTGTACAATGAGCCCTGCTCCACCCCTCTTCTGGGCTACTCACACCCTGTCCTCTTCACTCCTGCCTACTGCCTTGCAACTGGCCTCTGCGGGATATACTCTATGTTGCACAGGGGTTGCTAAGCCATTTGTGTGATCCCCTGGAAGCTTGCCACCCCTTTCCCACAGTGAAACTACACTATTCTGTTGCCAGGGAACTCTACTGCCAAAGACACAGGGATAGGATTGGTCCCTTATTGAACTGAAATCAAAATGTTAAAAGAAAATATTCAGCACAAAAAGAAAAACTCATAGTAACATTAAGTGAGGTTTTAAAGTAATCAAAATTAAGAAAGTCCAAAATAAGTTTGTAGCTAGATGTCTTACGTCAACTTCTTCATGTATATGCACTATGATCCATGTCCTATTATAATGTATAATGTTCTGACTTAAAATATTATATAGATTTCTGTGAGTATTTCATTACCTGCTGTAAGAAGAAAAGGAGGACTTGTTGCACCTTAGAGACTAACAAATTTATTTGAGCATAAGCTTTCGTGAGCTACAGCTCACTTCATCAGATGCATTTCACCTCAGAAATAGATAAATTCTAAATGGCAAGCAAGGTGATACCTGTCTAAATCATAAAATTATTAGAAATCCCTTGGGATAAACTTAATGTGCTGATTCTATCAGTTGTGTAACCTCTTGCCAAATCAGTTAGAAATGTGTATTCAATTGATGTGGGACTAGATCTCAGCTCAGATTCCACCTGGTCAGCAAAATCTATGTTACCCTCCAAATTCCACAGAACATGCACATTATAAGCAGGCCTCACAAGTTACACTGCTGTGAAGGAGGTATAGTAATAATTATAAGCCATTTTAGAGTAAACTGAGGCACGGATTCTGTTCTCAGTGACAGCACTGTAAACTCCAAATAACTCATTGATTATAATGGTTTACAGAGGATTACAGCCATTTACAGCCATTTAATGGCAAGGAGAATGTGACCCAGAGAGATTAAGGGTCTGATCCAACTCCCATTAAAGTGAATGGAAAGTCTTGCATAGATGTCAGTGACAGCTGAATTGGACCTGTCTTCCAGTAAACTCAAGAAACTATTCATTCCTAAATGGGATGAACACAAACAGAAAGTGGATATTATTTTATTTTCTTTTTTAGAAATAGCTTTACTATTTTTCATCAAGTCATGTTTCATATGATATAGTTATGATTGTTTCAATCCAGTCAAGTAACCTCAGCGCCACAGAAGCAGATCCTGAAGCACATACAGGTCAATTCTCCTTAATGTTGATTCTTTCAAAAAGTGAACAAACCATTAGCTCAGTGGGCAAGAAAAACAATCAGCGATTGATTTAGTGCAGCATAGCAGAAAGCAAATATTTGGACTGCCCTGATGATTTTTGTGCGTGTCCTTATTTTTGAGATCACTAAAAATGCCTCTTCTGTGAATTGTTGAGCAAGCATTGCTCTTTCCATGTTGCTTGATATACTGTTTTTGATGAGCCTCTTTCTTTTGGGGCGGGGGAGAATGTGATTACTCAGTGAATGAAGTTCGATGTTGTCAAGGTTCCTCCCCCACTCTGAACTCTAGGGTACAGATGTGGGGACCTGCATGAAAAACCTCCTAAGCTTATCTTTACCAGCTTAGGTCAAAACTTCCCCAAGGTACAAAGTATTCCACCCGTTGTCCTTGGAATGGCCGCTACCACCACCAAACTAATACTGGTTACTGGGGAAGAGCTGTTTGGACGCGTCCTTCCCCCCAAAATACTTCCCAAAACCCTGCACCCCACTTCCTGGACAAGGTTTGGTAAAAAGCCTCACCAATTTGCCTAGGTGACTACAGACCCAGACCCTTGGATCTTAAGAACAATGAACAATCCTCCCAACACTTGCACCCCCCCTTTCCTGGGAAATGTTGGATAAAAAGCCTCACCAATTTGCATAGGTGACCACAGACCCAAACCCTTGGATCTGAGAACAATGAAAAAGCATTCAGTCTTTTACAAGAAGACTTTTAATAGAAAATAGAAGTAAATAGAAATGAAGAAATCCCCCCTGTAAAATCAGGATGGTAGATATCTTACAGGGTAATTAGATTAGAAAACATAGAGAACCCCTCTAGGCAAAACCTTAAGTTACAAAAAAGATACACAGACAGAAATAGTTATTCTATTCAGCACAATTCTTTTCTCAGCCATTTAAAGAAATCATAATCTAACACATACCTAGCTAGATTACTTACTAAAAGTTCTAAGACTCCATTCCTGTTCTGTCCCTGGCAAAAGCAGCATACAGACAGACACAGACCCTTTGTTTCTCTCCCTCCTCCCAGCTTTTGAAAGTATCTTGTCTCCTCATTGGTCATTTTGGTCAGGTGCCAGCGAGGTTACCTTTAGCTTCTTAACCCTTTACAGGTGAGAGGAGCTTTCCCCTGGCCAGGAGGAATTTCAAAGGGGTTTACCCTTCCCCTTATATTTATGACACGCCCCCCAAATCTCAGCTAGGGTGAAACACTGGCTGGGATTTCTTCCTGGAGCTCTAGGAAAAACAGAGTTAATAAGACACATGCATCTCTAAATATACTACCAAATACATAAAGACTAACAATATTTTCCACATCTTAAGGACGATTTTAACCAGTTGATTCTGGGAAACTTTCACGGGAGAGTGCATCAGCCACTTTGTTAGAAGCTCCTGAGATGTGTTGGATGTCGAAATCAAACTCTTGGAGAGCTAAACTCCACCGAAGAAGTTTTTTGTTAGTTTCTTTGACGGTGTGAAGCCACTTCAGTGCAGCATGGTCGGTTTGCAGGTGGAAACGCCGTCCCCAAACATATGGGCGTAGCTTTTCCAGAGCGTAGACAATGGCATAACATTCTTTTTCAGTGACTGACCAGTTGCTTTCCCTCTCAGACAGTTTTTTGCTGAGAAACACTACAGGGTGGAATTCTTGATCAGGTCCTTTCTGCATTAAAACTGCTCCCACACCACGCTCGGATGCATCTGTGGTTACTAGGAACGGTTTGTCAAAGTCTGGGGCCCTTAGTACAGGGTCAGACATGAGTGTCGCTTTAAGCTTGTTAAAGGCCTTCTGACACTTTCCGGTCCACTGAACAGCATTTGGCTGTTTCTTTTTGGTTAGGTCTGTCAGTGGGGCAGCGATTTGGCTGTAGTGCGGTACAAATCGTCTGTAATAACCAGCCAAGCCTAAGAAGGATTGAACCTGTTTCTTTGACTTTGGGACAGGCCACTTTTGGATAGCATCCACTTTGGCCTGTAGGGGGCTGATAGTTCCTTGACCCACCTGGTGTCCAAGGTAAGTCACTCTGTTTAGGCCTATTTGACACTTCTTAGCCTTAACAGTTAGTCCTGCCTCCCTTATGCGCTCAAGGACTTTTTGTAGATGTTCCAGGTGGTCTGCCCAGGAATCCGAAAATATGGCCACATCATCAAGGTAGGCGACTGCATATTCTCCTAATCCCGCTAGGAGACCATCTACAAGTCTTTGGAAAGTGGCGGGTGCATTTCGCAGCCCGAAAGGGAGTACATTAAATTCATACAGCCCGAGATGTGTGATGAAGGCTGACCTTTCCTTGGCAGATTCATCTAGCGGTACCTGCCAGTACCCCTTTGTTAAGTCCAAGGTAGAGATGAACTGGGCCCGTCCCAGTTTCTCTAACAGTTCATCTGTGCGTGGCATTGGATAGTTGTCTGGGCGAGTTACAGCATTTAGCTTACGGTAGTCCACGCAAAAACGTATTTCCCCATCTGGTTTGGGAACTAGAACCACTGGAGATGCCCATGCACTTTCAGAGGGGCGGATTACACCCATCTGTAACATATCCTGGATCTCCCGTTCTATAGCAGTTTTAGCTTGAGGAGACACCCGGTAAGGTTGGACCCTAATTGGGTGAGCATTACCTGTGTCAATGGAGTGGTATGCCCGTTCAGTCAGTCCTGGGGTGGCTGAGAACGTTGGCGCGTAGCTAGTGCACAGCTCCTGGATCTGCTGTCGCTGCATACGCCCAAGGGTCATGGAGAGGTTCACCTCTTCCACACCACCAGCACATTTCCCTTCGTAGTAGACACCTTCAGGCCACTCAGCATCATCTTCTCCCTGGGCTGTAAACTGACAAACCTTTAATTCTCTGGAATAAAAGGGCTTTAGAGAATTAATATGGTACACCTTAGGCTTTCGGTTGGAGGTGGGGAATGCTATGAGATAATTAACAGCTCCCAGGCGCTCCTGGACCGTGAATGGCCCTTCCCACGATGCTTCCATTTTATGGGCCTGGAGCGCCCTTAAGACCATGACCTGGTCTCCTACTTTGAAGGAACGCTCTCTGGCATGTTTATCATACCAGGCTTTTTGCTCTTTTTGAGCATCCTGTAAGTTTTCTTTAGCAAGGGCTAAAGAGGTTCGGAGGGTGTTTTGTAGGTTGGTTACAAAGTCCAGAATGTTAGTTCCTGGAGAAGGTGTAAATCCCTCCCATTGCTGCTTCACCACATCTGTACCCTAGAGTTCAGAGTGGGGGAGGAACCTTGACATGGTGGCAGCGGTGGGATATTCTGCTGAGCCTTTATCTTCTCCATCTCCTCCACATACTTCCTCTCTTTTTCCTTCTCCTCCAGTTCTTTGTCCCTCGCTTCCATAGCTCTCCTGTGAGCAGCCGCTTGGTGTTGTTCTGCCTCCCTTTCTTGTTCCTTCTTCAGCTGCATGAGTTCTATCTGTCTTTCATGTTCCCTTTGTCTTTCCTCAGCCTGAAATTTGGCTAATTCCAGCTGTAGTCGAGCTGAGGATTTGGTCATTCTAACCTCTCTGTTTTTAACTAACTTTACACCCGAGGTTTAGAAATAAACAAACAAAACTTGGCTGTAAAATTTTGCTGTGCTGGAATAGAATACCTATTCTCTGATAGTGATTGTCAGCCTACAGAAAAAGACAATTCCCTTGTCTCTGTTCTGGGCCCAACTTAAAGCAAAAAACCTCCAAACTACTTGGAAACCTGCTTACCCAGCCCAAAGAAAAAGCAAATGGGTAGAACACACACCCCCTATTTACTTTTAGGAAGAAAAGAAAAAAAAAAAACCTCTGGGTTGGAAGACTGTGAATTTCCCTGCAGGAGTTAAGTACCCTGCCTCCAGGCAAAGAAAACCTGCAATTCACAAGATAATCCCCTTTTGTCTCTGCTTGGCCACAAAGCAGGGAAAACCCAAGATGCTTTCAGTTTCAAAGCTGCTTCAAAGCCACAGGAAAAAAAAATTCCTTTTTAAAATCTGTATTTCTAGTTCAAAAAATCTCAACTGGATCTCAAAATGATTTCAGGTTAATCCCACCACTATGCCACCATGTCAAGGTTCCTCCCCCACTCTGAACTCTAGGGTACAGATGTGGGGACCTGCATGAAAAACCTCCTAAGCTTATCTTTACCAGCTTAGGTCAAAACTTCCCCAAGGTACAAAGTATTCCACCCGTTGTCCTTGGAATGGCCGCTACCACCACCAAACTAATACTGGTTACTGGGGAAGAGCTGTTTGGACGCGTCCTTCCCCCCAAAATACTTCCCAAAACCCTGCACCCCACTTCCTGGACAAGGTTTGGTAAAAAGCCTCACCAATTTGCCTAGGTGACTACAGACCCAGACCCTTGGATCTTAAGAACAATGAACAATCCTCCCAACACTTGCACCCCCCCTTTCCTGGGAAATGTTGGATAAAAAGCCTCACCAATTTGCATAGGTGACCACAGACCCAAACCCTTGGATCTGAGAACAATGAAAAAGCATTCAGTCTTTTACAAGAAGACTTTTAATAGAAAATAGAAGTAAATAGAAATGAAGAAATCCCCCCTGTAAAATCAGGATGGTAGATATCTTACAGGGTAATTAGATTAGAAAACATAGAGAACCCCTCTAGGCAAAACCTTAAGTTACAAAAAAGATACACAGACAGAAATAGTTATTCTATTCAGCACAATTCTTTTCTCAGCCATTTAAAGAAATCATAATCTAACACATACCTAGCTAGATTACTTACTAAAAGTTCTAAGACTCCATTCCTGTTCTGTCCCTGGCAAAAGCAGCATACAGACAGACACAGACCCTTTGTTTCTCTCCCTCCTCCCAGCTTTTGAAAGTATCTTGTCTCCTCATTGGTCATTTTGGTCAGGTGCCAGCGAGGTTACCTTTAGCTTCTTAACCCTTTACAGGTGAGAGGAGCTTTCCCCTGGCCAGGAGGAATTTCAAAGGGGTTTACCCTTCCCCTTATATTTATGACAGATGTCAAACTATTTCAGCTGAGCAGGAGAGGGAAGGAGTTCTAAAGGAGAGAAAAAACCCACCCCAGTCTTTCACTCCTCTCTCCTCTGCTACCTAGTATTAGCAGACAAAGGAGTGAAAGCCAATTGACAACATACAAATGCAAAAGCTGGCTCTAAATAACTCCTGTGCTACTTGAAACACATTCTGAATCTCGTCAGAGGAATGTGTGCTATATGCCATAATGCAATGTGGGAGGCTGTCAAGGACAACCAAGAGAGCACATTATCTGAGTGACTTCAGTATCTCATACCTATGTTTGTAATGGAAAAAGCATTTATATGGAGAAATAGTGACTCACAGAAGGTCTTTTGATATTACTGTACTCCTTCTTACTTTTACAAAAATAGTGTGTTTTGATGGTGTATTTAACTGTACAGCACATGGATCTGCCTCTTTTTTTAATCTTGTTTTTTTTCTGATTGTAGTTACTGAAGGACAGAAGTGATTCACACAAAGCTGTCAAGCATTATTATTATTATTATTATTATTTGTGTAGCAAATAGTAATGCATTGTAATAAGCATGCACTGTACCAGTTCTGCGATATCCTCACTTCTAACCTGCAACCCATTTTACTTTATACTCAATTAGCTGTCATCATGGAGGTCAAGGTGCTATAAAACGAACCACCTCAGACACTGCAGAACATTTTGGTTCCGCTCCTGGAATTGTTTCCGCACAGATGGACCCTTAAGCTTCATTGACTTAAATGAGGCTTCATGCAGGGGTCCAGCTGTACATATCCCTTTGCAGGATCTGGGCCTAAGTAAACAACCACAAAAACCTCCTTTCTTCTGTCCTGTTCATAATAGCTACAATTTTAAAGGACATTGTGATAAATGAAGTGGGGGGGGGGAGGGAGGGAAGGTAGCTCTCTTTTACAGACCCAGGCAGCCAGTTAGCTATAAAATCCCTCTTAATAGCTGTACTCTACTTGCTTTACCTGTAAAGGGTTAAAAGTCATTGCAATGCACAGATAAAAGAAAGTAAGTGAGCACCTGGCCAAAAGAGCCAATGGGAAAGCTAAAACTTTTTAAAATTGAAACAAAACTCCCTTTTGTCTGTCTGTGGTGGTTCTCCCAAAAAGAGGAAACAGGGCAGCAACTATGCTGTAAAAAGTTTTGGGCCAGGTATAAAAAAAAAATCAGCAGATTATATCTAAAAACTACTTATTTAAAACCCCAAATATGGAAGTAAATCAGGAAATGTCTAGAATGATGCGATTAGGTTTATCTCTTTTTTATTTCTTTATGGCTTATGGACTCATCTGTGCTAACCCCAAATGCTTTTGTTTTGCTTGTAACCTATAAACTGGACCTCAAGAACATTATTCTTAATGTTTAATCCTTGCATTTTTTAAAAAAGATCTAGCAATAGCCTGAGTTTCTAGATGTATTTTCTTTCTTTTTGTTTTTAATAAAATTTACCTTTTTTAAGAACAGGATTAGATTTTTGTGTCCTAAGAGGTTTGTGCACAAGTTATTTAATTAACTGGTGGCAACAGCTGATTTCCTTTATTTTCTTCTCAGCTCTTCCCCAGAGGGGGGTGTGTGTGAAAGGGCTTAACGGAGCCCCACACGAAGGAATTCTCAAGTGTGCCTTCCTGGTCTCTCAAAGGGGTTTTGCGCTTGGGTGGTGGCAGCATCTACCAATCCAAGGTCAAAAAAAAGCTGTAACTTTGGAAGTTTAATACAAGCCTGAAGTGGCCAGTATTAATTTTTAAAGTCCTTGTGGGCCCACACCTTCTGCACTTGACGTGCCAGAGTGGGGAATCAGCCTTAACAGACATAAATAAGGACATCTGGAGAGAAAACAGGAACACACCTTTGACTCTTGAAGTAAATTGGATTTGCATACTCCTCAACATTTCAAGTGGCTAAAGCAGGACACAATAAACAAAATCAATACAATAATTATGTTTATGATGAAGGTTTGTTATAATGCCTATAACAATAACATGTTCAAAATAACAAAGGAAATTAAGCCCAATAAATGTTTCTCTCTGTCTTCACCACTGACAAATACCTTTTGAAATGACTGTTAGCTACTAGATTTATATTTTTAATGACTGGTTTTGGATAGAACAAAAGTATTAACCTACATAAAAGTGACTTCTTCCAGTACTCTACAGAGTGTCCCTTTTGGCTGGACAAACTGAGATTCGTGATAGATTTTGCTTTTCTGCACAGTTCAAGTGAAGGCTACCTTTGGTTACACTTCATGTGGGAAAAGTTATTGATTTTGCTGCCAGTAGAGCACATAATGTATTCCTCACCAGTGTTGCCTCTTTATATGCATTGGGTCCAGGTTGCTGGGTGAGACGATTTTTTCCCCAATGAACTTCTCATGTTGGTTATTTTCCATGCTGAATAGTCTCACATGAAGCATTGCTGTGAGGGATTAAACATATGAATTTTACAGGTTTTGAAAGAACAGAGAATTTTGCCTGGCCACTTACTGGGTCATTCATTTGAGATCTGTTATGCCAAAATTAATCCATTCTCATAGTGCTATCATATTCAGGACGTGAATCACAGATTTGATAATTCCTAAATTTAGAAGCAGATGATCTGTTTATGGCACACTGATCACATCAGGAAATAGATCAATTATCACCTTTATATCATGGAAAGATGCTGATGAACCACTAGTTGGATTAACAGACCCAGGCTCTTAAGTAACGCATCTTCTGAAGGCATTATCTTTTCCATGTAATCCAGTGCTTTACAAAAAAAATAGCACAGTTTCAACCAATAATGTTTTATATGGCCGTGTATCAATCATGTTTTCCTTTCTTGCATAGTGATGTGTCTCAAACACTTCAGAGGCTGGAAGCTGCATGGAAAAGGCCTTGAAATTCAGTTACATAACATTTCTAGCTACCACAAAGGATTGCACAAATCTCAGCAGAATATCTTTATTTAGTGCCATGATTGCTGGGTGCAAAAGGTGAAACACCAGTGCTTCAGTTTGGAGGACTAAATTCAATTTGTTAAACATGGGCAACACTTTATGCAAAAAAATGTAAATACACCTTCATCAAAAGATTCTCAAAGCTTAACAGTATTCTTAGTTCCTGTGGCCCAGCAGCACCTCTCTGATTTTGTTCATCAAAGGTGCTGACAAACTAGGCATATAGCCCATCCCAAGTAACCAAGGTACGTTTAATAGATCTTGCCAAAGACAGCCAGAATGCTTTCACGTGCTTCACAATATTCTTCATGTGAGTATTGCAAAATACCATATATTTATTCAGGGATGCTCCTCTTTTGACTCTTCTCTAGAAGTGGTAGTAAATGTCATTGATCAAATCCTCAGCATTCATCTGCAGTGCTTTTGATGAATGCTCTGCCATTAAGTTCATGAGGTGGCAGGAGTACCACACTGCATACAATCCCTGGTTCATTGTTTGCTTAATTTGACTCAATGTACTGTTGTGCTTACCCCGCATGTTTGTAGCATTGTCCACTGAATACACAACACATTTATTCCAGGTGACACTGAGTTTTAATAGCATGTTGATGGTTGTGTCAAATAAGACCTGAAATTTACTCAATGTACAATAAACCATATCTAAAACCTCAGTAACTGTAATGCCAATTTCTGGGTGTTTATATGTAACCCATGTTTGGAAAATAATTCTTGAACTCATCCAAACTAGCATCCAGAACCAAACCAAAATATTGTTCATGGACATCTATCATATTTTGTACATTTTCAGGTGCTTTAGGTGTGATTGCCCATTGTATAAGATGGGTCACTTTTGTGGAATCACTCTCGTAGCTCTTGGCAATTTTGTAATCTGGGAACATTTTCTTGAATAAAGAATACGATCTAAGATGATCACTGTTGGTGTAACCCATGCCTGCAGGGTGTGGTGATCTGTCCCCCTCTAATGACACCTGGACCACGTAGAGATTGATGAGTCTGCTACAGCCTTGTCAAAGAACCATGTGGCTTACAGGAGAGGCTCATACACTAAGCTTCAGAGGTCCCAGGGTCAATGCCATCTGCTGACAATGTGGATCTATCAGTGTTATGCTGGCAAGACAGATATTACGTTCCAAAAGAAATCTTGTAAATAAAGTTTCATCTTTTATTACACTACCGGTCATTTTTAACTCTGCAGGTTGGAAAAAAGCTGCCAGTACCTTGACACAGCTTGCATGTTTCTCCATGCTAATATGTCTTGAAATATTGCATCCACCATGACTAACAGAAAAATCAGCTCTGCACGACTCACAAAAAAGAAAATGTTAGCCCTCACCTTGATGTTTGTAGAAAATGGTGCCTTAAAGTGATAACAACTTTTCACTTTTTTCCTTCATATAGCCTTAAAATCTACATCTGCCATTGCAACTGTTGAGTCTTTTGTTTCTTGAAGTGTGGGGTTGTTGTTGTTGGGTTTTTTTTGTAATCTTGCAATTTTTGAACTATACTAAAGTTTCTTTTTAATTGTTTGAGACTCCACAACCAATACAATCCTACTATCCTGACTGCTTCTCATTTTAACACTCTCACATTGCTTGCTGCCGGCTGTGGCTCTCTGAACTCCTTCTCAAATTACAACTCTAACGTGACTACTTCTAGATGTGACCTTGTAGTGAAGTGGAGTTGTTTAATAATACAAGGATGGTGAGAGTCACAAAGAAAAAGTTAGAACAATCACCCGACAGAAAATATATGGAGTTGTGACATTGCACAACAAATTAAATACAACTGTGTTGATATACCCCCCCACACACACTTTTAAATGTATTTTTGATCCCCTATAGTAACTGATTCTACTTTAAGGCAGCAAGGTTAAAATAGGAAATGCTCTGCTTCAACGGAGACAGGAAGCTTTGGGGGTCAAAACTTGGGACTGCTGGGAGGTATGGATTAGGGAGGTTTTGTGGGGGGGTACAGTGGGAGTAAACAAATTGTGTTGTTTATATAGGGAATGCCTTTCCTAAACAGAGCAGCTCACAAGCCCAGTGGCCATTGTGTGATGGGTAGTAACATGAGAGGATTGTATTCCTATTAAAACAAGACTGGCTCTTTATTAACACAAATGCAGCTTTACATTTCTGGCAATGTGTACACAGCCCCCTTCTAACTCTTCCCTCCTGCAACATATAATCCTCACTCCAGATTCCATACAGGCTACTACAGCTACACTTAACATTCATTCTGATTCTAGAGCTACTACTAGTTCTACCAATATCCCCTCTTTTAAGTATGGGGAATATCATTTGAATGGGTAAATTGTCTGAAGTTAAATCCAGCTTGAAACCTGTCAGAAAGAGAATAGATTATTTGAAGGAAAAGCAATTCAGCATCAGTCTTGTCTTTTAATCTCCCATTAGACTGCAGGACCCATGTCAAGGTTCCCCCACTCTGAACTCTAGGGTACAGATGTGGGGACCTGCATGAAAACCTCCTAAGCTTATCTTTACTAGCTTAGGTCAAAACTTCCCCAAGGTACAAAATATTCCACCCGTCGTCCTTGGATTGGCCGCTACCAACACCAACTAATACTGGTTACTGGGGAAGAGCTGTTTGGACGCATCTTTCCCCCCAAAATACTTCCCAAAACCTTGCACCCCACTTCCTGGACAAGGTTTGGTAAAAAGCCTCACCAATTTGCCTAGGTGACTACAGACCCAGACCCTTGGATCTTAAGAACAATGAACAATCCTCCCAACACTTGCACCCCCCCTTTCCTGGGAAATGTTGGATAAAAAGCCTCACCAATTTGCATAGGTGACCACAAACCCAAACCCTTGGATCTGAGAACAAAGAAAAAGCATTCAGTTTTCTTACAAGAAGACTTTTAATAAAAATAGAAGTAAATAGAAATAAAGAAATCCCCCCTGTAAAATCAGGATGGTAGATATCTTACAGGGTAATTAGATTCAAAAACATAGAGAACCCCTCTAGGCAAAACCTTAAGTTACAAAAAAGATACACAGACAGAAATAGTTATTCTATTCAGCACAATTCTTTTCTCAGCCATTTAAAGAAATCATAATCTAACACATACCTAGCTAGATTACTTACTAAAAGTTCTAAGACTCCATTCCTGGTCTATCCCTGGCAAAGACCAGCATACAGACAGACACAGACCCTTTGTTTCTCTCCCTCCTCCCAGCTTTTGAAAGTATCTTGTCTCCTCATTGGTCATTTTGGTCAGGTGCCAGCAAGGTTACCTTTAGCTTCTTAACCCTTTACAGGTGAGAGGAGCTTTCCCCTGGCCAGGAGGGATTTCAAAGGGGTTTACCCTTCCCTTTATATTTATGACACGCCCCCCAAATCTCAGCTAGGGTGAAACACTGGCTGGGATTTCTTCCTGGAGCTCTAGGAAAAACAGAGTTAATAAGACACATGCATCTCTAAATATACTACCAAGTACATAAAGACTAACAATATTTTCCACATCTCAAGGACGATTTTAACCAGTTGATTCTGGGAAACTTTCACGGGAGAGTGCATCAGCCACTTTGTTAGAAGCTCCTGAGATGTGTTGGATGTCGAAATCAAAATCTTGGAGAGCTAAACTCCACCGAAGAAGTTTTTTGTTAGTTTCCTTGACGGTGTGAAGCCACTTCAGTGCAGCATGGTCGATTTGCAGGTGGAAACGCCGTCCCCAAACATATGGGCGTAGCTTTTCCAGAGCGTAGACAATGGCATAACATTCTTTTTCAGTGACTGACCAGTTGCTTTCCCTCTCAGACAGTTTTTTGCTGAGAAACACTACAGGGTGGAATTCTTGATCAGGTCCTTTCTGCATTAAAACTGCTCCCACACCACGCTCGGACGCATCTGTGGTTACTAGGAACGGTTTGTCAAAGTCTGGGGCCCTTAGTACAGGGTCAGACATGAGTGTCGCTTTAAGCTTGTTAAAGGCCTTCTGACACTTTTCGGTCCACTGAACAGCAATTGGCTGTTTCTTTTTGATTAGGTCTGTCAGTGGGGCAGCGATTTGGCTGTAGTGCGGTACAAATCGTCTGTAATAACCGTCCAAGCCTAAGAAGGATTGAACCTGTTTCTTTGACTTTGGGACAGGCTACTTTTGGATAGCATCCACTTTGGCCTGTAGGGGGCTGATAGTTCCTTGACCCACCTGGTGTCCAAGGTAAGTCACTCTGTTTAGGCCTATTTGACACTTCTTAGCCTTAACAGTTAGTCCTGCCTCCCTTATGCGCTCAAGGACTTTTTGTAGATTTTCCAGGTGTTCTGCCCAGGAATCCGAAAATATGGCCACATCGTCAAGGTAGGCGACTGCATATTCTCCTAATCCCGCTAGGAGACCATCTACAAGTCTTTGGAAAGTGGCGGGTGCATTTCGCAGCCCGAAAGGGAGTACATTAAATTCATACAGCCCGAGATGTGTGGTGAAGGCTGACCTTTCCTTGGCAGATTCATCTAGCGGTACCTGCCAGTACCCCTTGGTTAAGTCCAAGGTAGAGATGAACTGGGCCCGTCCCAGTTTCTCTAATAGTTCATCTGTGCGTGGCATTGGATAGTTGTCTGGGCAAGTTACAGCATTTAGCTTACGGTAGTCCACGCAAAAACATATTTCCCCATCTGGTTTGGGAACTAGAACCACTGGAGATGCCCATGCACTTTCAGAGGGGCGGATTACACCCATCTGTAACATCTCCTGGATCTCCCATTCTATAGCAGTTTTAGCTTGAGGAGACACCCGGTAAGGTTGGACCCTAATTGGATGAGCATTACCTGTGTCAATGGAGTGGTATGCCCGTTCAGTCAGTCCTGGGGTGGCTGAGAACGTTGGCACGTAGCTAGTGCACAGCTCCTGGATCTGCTGTCGCTGCATACGCCCAAGGATCATGGAGAGGTTCACCTCTTCCACACCACCACCACATTTCCCTTCGTAGTAGACACCTTCGGGCCACTCAGCGTCGTCTCCTCCGTGGGCTGTAAACTGACAAACCTTTAATTCTCTGGAATAAAAGGACTTTAGAGAATTAATATGGTACACCTTAGGCTTTCGGTTGGAGGTGGGGAATGCTATGAGATAATTAACAGCTCCCAGGCGCTCCTGGACCATGAATGGCCCTTCCCACGATGCTTCCATTTTATGAGCCTGGAGCGCCTTTAAGACCATGACCTGGTCTCCTACTTTGAAGGAACGCTCTCTGGCATGTTTATCATACCAGGCTTTTTGCTCTTTTTGAGCATCCTGTAAGTTTTCTCTAGCAAGGGCTAAAGAGGTTCGGAGGGTGTTTTGTAGGTTGGTTACAAAGTCCAGAATGTTAGTTCCTGGAGAAGGTGTAAATCCCTCCCATTGCTGCTTCACCAACTGCAATGGCCCCTTAACCTCACGGCCATATACAAGTTCAAATGGGGAAAACCCTAAACTGGGATGTTGTACAGCTCTGTAGGCAAAGAGCAACTGCTTCAACACTAGGTCCCAATCATTGGAGTGCTCATTTACGAATTTACGTATCATGGCCCCCAAAGTTCCATTAAACTTCTCCACCATGCCATTTGTTTGATGGTGGTAAGGAGTGGCAACCAAGTGATTTACCCCATGAGCTTCCCAAAGGTTTTTCATAGTTCCTGCCAGGAAAATTAGTCCCTGCATCTGTGAGGATGTCGGAGGGCCAACCTACCCTGGCAAAAATGTCTGCTAGTGCCTGGCACAAACTTTTAGCCCTGGTGTTGCTTAGAGCTACTGCTTCCGGCCATCGGGTGGCAAAATCCATGAAAGTCAGTATGTACTGCTTTCCTCTGGGTGTCTTTTTCGGAAAAGGACCCAGAATATCCACAGCTACTCACTGAAATGGAACTTCAATGATGAGGAGTGGCTGGAGAAGGGCTTTGACCTGGTCTTGGGGTTTTCCCACTCTTTGGCACACCTCACAAGACTGGACATAGGTAGAAACATCCTTGCCCATTCCCTCCCAGTGGAATGACCCCCCCCCCAAACAGTCTTTGGTCCTGTTCACCCCAGCATGGCCACTAGGGTGATTGTGGGCTAAGCTCAAGAGCTTGGCCCGGTATTTAGTTGGAACTACCAACTGTCTCTGAGGATGCCAGTCTTCCTGGTGTCCACCAGAAAGAGTTTCCTTGTATAAAAGTCCTCTTTCTACAACAAACCTGGATAGATTAGAAGAGCTGAGAGGCGGTGGGTTGCTCCGTGCCGCCGTCCAAGCTCTCTGGAGGCTTTCATCTGCTTCCTGTTCGGTCTGGAACTGTTCCCTTGATACTGGAGACATCGGTCCCTCATGGGATTGTGGACCTAGGCTTGGTCCCCCTGGAAGCGATATAGGGGATGGAGCTGTTTCTGCTGACTGTGAACCGCTCTCCGCTGGTGCACTATGTTGGGATTCAGGCTCCGGCTGAGCCTCTTGTGTAGGGTTATCGGCTGCTGCCAGTTCAGGTTCGGTGGGGCCCTCTGGTGTTGAGGTTGCAATTACTGGATTCAGTGCTGACACGGGGTCTGGTGTTGGTTGTTCGGCTGGTTCCGGTTCTGGGACTGGTTCCGTCTGGGTCTCTGGGACTGGATCCACTACTGCTGTTGCAGACATTGGCCTGGGGTCTGGGTCCATCACCTCTGACCGGGTCCTGATAGAAGTTTCCGGAACAGAGCTAGGCCTCACGGCTTGTTTAGCCTGGCTGCGGGTGACCGTTCCCACCCTCTTGGCCTGCTTCACATGATTGGCCAAGTCTTCCCCCAACAGCATGGGGATGGGATAATCATCATAGACTGCAAAAGTCCACATTCCTGACCAGCCCTTGTACTGGACAGGCAACTTGGCTGTAGGCAAATTGAAAGAGTTGGACTTGAAGGGTTGAATCGTCACTTGGATCTCTGGGTTGATTAAATTGGGGTCCACTAAGGAAGCATGGATAGCTGACACTTGTGCTCCGGTGTCCCTCCATGCGGTGACCTTCTTCCCGCCCACAATCACAGTTTCCCTCCGCTCCAAGGGTATCTGGGAGGTATCTGGGCCTGTGGACCTCTGGTGTGATTCCGGTGCAATGAACTGTAATCTGTTGGGGTTCTTGGGGCAGTTGGCCTTGACATGCCCCAGCTCGTTACATTTAAAACATCGTCCAGCTGACAGGTCACTGGGGCGAGGAGGGTTGCTGGAGAACGGGGTGGTGGGACGATAAGGGGTCTGGAGGGTTCTTTGGGAGGTAGGTGGGGCTTTGGGCGGCCCCCGGTAATAGGGTGTGGTCTAGGGTGGTCCCTTCTGGTCTCCGCTCCAACTGCGACCAGTTTTCTTCTTCTCTGCCACCTCCACCCATCTGGCTCCAATCTCTCCTGCCTTGATTACAGTTTTGGGTTTCCCATCTAGGATGTATCTTTATTTCCTCAGGAACACCCTCTAAGAATTGTTCCATTTGCATTAGGAAGGGCAAATTTACTGGAGATTCAACACTTGCTCCTGATATCCAGGCATCCCAATGTTTCACAATATGGCAGGCATGTCGGGTAAATGACATGTCTGGTTTCCACCTTAGGGCTCTGAACCTCCGACGAGACTGCTCAGGTGTTATCCCCATTCTGACTCTCGCCTTGGATTTAAACAGTTCATACTTGTTCATGTGTTCTTTAGGCATTTCAGCTGCCACCTCAGCTAAGGGTCCACTGAGCTGCGGCCTCAGCTCTACCATGTATTGGTCAGTAGAGATGTTGTACCCAAGGCAGACCCTTTCGAAGTTTTCTAAGAAGGCCTCAGTATCATCACCTGCCTTGTAGGTGGGGAACTTTCTGGGATGGGAAGTGGTACCTGGAGAAGGATTGCTAGGGTTTGTTGGTATATTCTGCTGGGCCTTTATCCTCTCCACCTCCTCCACATGCTTCCTCTCTTTTTCCTTCTCCTCCTCCACATGCTTCCTTGCCTCCATTTCCCTCTTGTGGGCAGCCTCCTGTGCCTCCTTCTCCAGCCGCATGAGTTCTATCTGTCTTTCATGTTCCCTTTGTTTTTCCTCAGCCTGAAATTTGGCTAATTCCAGCTGTAGTTGAGCTGCGGATTTTGTCATTCTAACCTCTCTGTTTTTAACTAACTTTACACCCGAGGTCTAGAAATAAACAAACAAAACTTGGCTGTAAAATTTTGCTGTGCTGGAATAGAATACCTATTCTCTGATAGTGATTGTCAGCCTACAGAAAAAGACAATTCCCTTGTCTCTGCTCTGGGCCCAACTTAAAGCAAAAAACGTCCAACTACTTGGAAACCTGCTTACCCAGCCCAAAGAAAAAGCAAATGGGTAGAACACACACCCCCTATTTACTTTTAGGAAGAAAAGAAAAAAAAAACACTCTGGGTTGGAAGACTGTGAATTTCCCTGCAGGAGTTAAGTACCCTGCCTCCAGGCAAAGAAAACCTGCAATTCACAAAGATAATCCCCTTTTGTCTCTGCTTGGCCACAAAGCAGAGAAAAAACAAGCTGCTTTCAGTTTCAGCTGCTTTCTGGACTTCCTTTCCAAAGGAAAAACAAATTCCTTTTTAAAATCTGTATTTCTAGTTCAAAAAATCTCAACTGGATCTCAAAATGATTTCAGGTTAATCCCACCACTATGCCACCATGTCAAGGTTCCTCCCCCACTCTGAACTCTAGGGTACAGATGTGGGGACCTGCATGAAAAACCTCCTAAGCTTATTTTTACCAGCTTAGGTCAAAACTTCCCCAAGGTACAAAATATTCCACCCGTCGTCCTTGGATTGGCTGCTACCACCACCAAACTAATACTGGTTACTGGGGAAGAGCTGTTTGGACGCGTCTTTCCCCCCAAAATACTTCCCAAAACCTTGCACCCCACTTCCTGGACAAGGTTTGGTAAAAAGCCTCACCAATTTGCCTAGGTGACTACAGACCCAGACCCTTGGATCTTAAGAACAATGAACAATCCTCCCAACACTTGCACCCGCCCCCCTTTCCTGGGAAATGTTGGATAAAAAGCCTCACCAATTTGCATAGGTGACCACAGACTCAAACCCTTGGATCTGAGAACAATGAAAAAGCATTCAGTTTTCTTACAAGAAGACTTTTAATAAAAATAGAAGTAAATAGAAATAAAGAAATCCCCCCTGTAAAATCAGGATGGTAGATATCTTCTTACAGGGTAATTAGATTCAAAAACATAGAGAACCCCTCTAGGCAAAACCTTAAGTTACAAAAAAGATACACAGACAGAAATAGTTATTCTATTCAGCACAATTCTTTTCTCAGCCATTTAAAGAAATCATAATCTAACACATACCTAGCTAGATTACTTACTAAAAGTTCTAAGACTCCATTCCTGGTCTATCCCCAGCAGAAACCAGCATATAGACAGACACACAGACCCTTTGTTTCTCTCCCTCCTCCCAGCTTTTGAAAGTATCTTGTCTCCTCATTGGTCATTTTGGTCAGGTGCCAGCGAGGTTACCTTTAGCTTCTTAACCCTTTACAGGTAAGAGGAGCTTTTCCCTGGCCAGGAGGGATTGTAAAGGGGTTTACCCTTCCCTTTATATTTATGACAACCCATAAAAATGCTGAAGAATAAAGGTGCCTGTATACCACTTTTATTTCCACCTAGTCCTGGAGGTTGCCTTGGGCTGATTAACATTGGCACAAATTAGAGCAGTTGCAGGTCTGCACTAACTTATGCTGTCTTTTAATGAGGCTGTTACGCTGGCCGAGATCCATGCCCACAACATGCTTCCTACATCAAAGTGAGGGACTGTCATAAAAGTAAAGGGAAGGGTAACCACGTTTCTGTATACAGTGCTATAAAATCCCTCCTGGCCAGAAGCAAAACACTTTCACCTATAAAGGGTTAAGAAGCTAAGATAACCTCGCTGGCACCTGACCAAAATGACCAATGAGGAGACAAGATATTTTCAAAGCTGGAGGGGGGAGAAATAAAGGGTCTCTCTGTCTGGGTGATGCTTTCGCCAGGAACAGATCAGGAATGCAGTTTCAGAACTTCTATTAGTAAGTAATCTAGCTAGAAATACGTTAGGTTTCCTTTTGTTTAAGGACTGGTAAAATAGCTGTGCTGGGTGGAATGTATATTCCTGTTTTTGTGTCTTTTTGTAACTTAAGGTTTTACCTAGAGGGATTCTCTATGTTTTGAATCTGATTACCCTGTGAGGTATTTACCATCCTCATGTTACAGAGGTGATTTTTTTACCTTTTCTTTAATTAAAATTCTTCTTTTAAGAACCTGATTGCTTTTTCATTCTTCTTAAGATCCAAGGGTTTGCGTCTGTGCTCACCTGTACAAATTGGTGAGGATTTTTATCAACCCTTCCCCCGAAAGGGAGTGTAGGGCTTGGGGGGATATTTGGGGGGGAAGACATCTCCAAGTGGGTTCTTTCCCTGTCCTTTAACATGCTTGGTGGTGGCAGCATAGGGTTCAAGGACAAGGCAAAATTTGTAACTTGGGGAAGTTTTAACCTAAGCTGGTAAGAATAAGCTTAGGGGGTCTTTCATGCCGGTCCCCACATCTGTACCCGAGAGTTCAGAGTGGGGCAGGAACCTTGACAGGGATCAGGAGAGAGTGATGTAAAGTAGTGCTATGCTGATTCAACATGAGGCACAGCCTCGCCCAGAGAAACTGGGTAATAAGGTCTCAGCTATATTTTACCTAGCCACAAACTTTCTACAACCTCACAAACAAGGGTAGCAGATAATCATGAGTACAATAAAATCAGGCCAACTGATGTTAGGCGCCCAAATCCCTACTTAGGCACCTAAATCAAAGTTACCAGGTTCTCTGAAGTGTTTGACAGCTGCAACTTTGACTTAAATTGAATTCTGAAAAAATGTGAAAAAGGTCTTGTAATTTGCCTCCACAGTTTTCCCACTGACTTTAGTCCGGGGCAAAGGTTTTGGGGCAGATTCATCCAAGCTCCACCTCACTGCCTTTCCCGCCAGGCCTTTTCTCAGAAACTCCTTTATCCCCCCAAGTTTAGATTTTCTTTGCCTTGGGATGTTTTATTTTTCTTGTCATTGTTTTTTAGACATTAATTGCAAAGGAATTGAAAAAAAAAAGAAATAGGAGTGCATAGGAGTCTGGCCAGCAGCATTTTGTTCCCTTATGAAACTCTTGAATATGTCACAGACACTGTACTTTATGCAAATATAAAATTCAGAAGAAAAGAGAATAATGGTACTTGCAATAATATTTTGATTATACATGAATGTTTCATCTTAGGACCATGAAGTGCTTTACAAATATCATTTCATCACGTCAATATTCATGTGACGTAGGCAAGTCCTTTAGTATCAGTTTTACAGCAAAGTAAACTGAGGCACAGGATTGTTAAGTGATTTGCCTGACATCACATAGAAAGTTAATGGCAGAATGTAGAAGAGAATCCATGAGGCGTGTCTCCAAGTTTCTGCTCTACCCAAGAGACAGCCATGTCTTTGTTAGCTTAATTAAATTAAAGAGAAAACATTTTTATGGTTGGAAAAGGAAATCCATCTATTTCCAAGTCAGACAGTTTCTTGCAGGGGTTTGTAGAGAGAACACAAGCACTCTCCTCCCCCTCCTGGTAATCTAACATGAGATGGGCCAAAAGCAATCACAATCCTTGCATTTGGACTGCAGATATTGATCACTACATGTGCCCTGGGGGTCAGAAATAGAGTTAGGCCAATAACTGATTTTTCAGAAATTGGGGGAGGGGGGGATAGCTCAGTGGTTTGAGCATTGGCCTGCTAAACCTAGGGTTGTGAGTTCAATCCTTGAGGGGGCCATTTAGGGATCTGGGGCAAAAATTGGGGATTGGTCCTGCTTTGAGCAGGGGGTTGGACTAGATGACCTCCTGAGGTCCCTTCCAACCCTGATATTCTATGATTCTTCACACAATACACAGTCAATGTTGCCAGGGGATGTAGTGAAATATAACAGGGTTCAAAAATGAATTAGATATGTTTATGGAGACTAGGTTCATCAATGACTATTAGCCAAGATAGTCAGGGATGCAACCCTACACTGGATGTCCCTAAACATCTGACCGCCAGAATCTGGGACTGGATGACAGAGGACGGATCTCTCAATAAATTGCCCTGTTCAGTTCACTCCTTCTGAAGCATTAGGCACCAGCCACTGTTGGGACAGGACACTGGACTGGATGGACCTACTGATCTGACCCAATATGGCCATTCTTATGTTCTTATCTTGTAAAGTAAGCAGAAACCTTCCCATCCCCCCAAGATCTCTAGAAGGAAACAAAATCCTGCAGCTCAGGGTTCAGAGATGATTGAAACACAGGTTATTTTATTTTAATCTCTTTGCTTTTAAAATGCATGATTCAATATTTTTAATCTTTTGAAGACTGAATATATCTGTGTCTATATCTTTCCCCATAGACTACAGAATCAGAAGAAACCTTTTCAATTATCTAGTCTGACCTGTTGGAAGGGACCATTATGATCATATAGTATGACCTGACACATAATATAGTCCATCTACTTTCTCCCAGTATCTCCTCTATAAAGTCCAATAACTTTTAGAAAGATATACAGTCTTCATTTAAATACTTCAACTGGTGGAGAATCCACCACAACCCTTGTTAAGATTTTCAAATAGTTGAAAAGTTATGCCTTGTTTCCAGTTTAAATTTGTCTAGCAACAATTCTAGCCATTGGCTCTTAGAATGGCTTTGTCTCCTAAATTAAAGATCCCACTATCAGAATTTTTCTCTCTATGTAAGCATTTCTAGTCCATGTTCAAGTCTCTTCCTAATCTTCTCTTCAATAAATTAAAAAGATTAAGTCAATTGAATAGTCTCACTCGAATGCATGTGTCATAAATATAAAGGGAAGGGTAAACCCCTTTGAAATCCCTCCTGGCCAGGGGAAAGCTCCTCTCACCTGTAAAGGGTTAAGAAGCTAAAGGTAACCTCGCTGGCACCTGACCAAAATGACCAATGAGGGGACAAGATACTTTCAAAAGCTGGGAGGAGGGAGAGAAACAAAGGGTCTGTGTCTGTCTACATGCTGCTTTTGCCAGGGACAGAACAGGAATGGAGTCTTAGAACTTTTAGTAAGTAATCTAGCTAGGTATGTGTTAGATTATGATTTCTTTAAATGGCTGAGAAAAGAATTGTGCTGAATAGAATAACTATTTCTGTCTGTGTATCTTTTTTGTAACTTAAGGTTTTGCCTAGAGGGGTTCTCTATGTTTTTGAATCTAATTACCCTGTAAGATATCTACCATCCTGATTTTACAGGGGGGATTTCTTTATTTCTATTTACTTCTATTTTCTATTAAAAGTCTTCTTGTAAAAAACGGAATGCTTTTTCATTGTTCTCAGATCCAAGGGTTTGGGTCTGTGGTCACCTATGCAAATTGGTGAGGCTTTTTATCCAACATTTCCCAGGAAAGGGGGGGTGCAAGTGTTGGGTGGATTGTTCATTGTTCTTAAGATCCAAGGATCTGGGTCTGTAGTCACCTAGGCAAATTGGTGAGGCTTTTTTACCAAACCTTGTCCAGGAAGTGGGGTGCAAGGTTTTGGGAAGTATTTTGGGGGGAAAGACGCGTCCAAACAGCTCTTCCCCAGTAACCAGTATTAGTTTGGTGGTGGTAGCGGCCATTCCAAGGACAACGGGTGGAATACTTTGTACCTTGGGGAAGTTTTGACCTAAGCTGGTAAAGATAAGCTTAGGTGGTTTTTCATGCAGGTCCCCACATCTGTACCCTAGAGTTCAGAGTGGGGGAGGAACCTTGACATGGTGGCATAGTGGTGGGATTAACCTGAAATCATTTTGAGATCCAGTTGAGATTTTTTGAACTAGAAATACAGATTTTAAAAAGAAATTATTTTTTCCTTTGGAAAGGAAGTCCAGAAAGCAGCTGAAACTGAAAGCAGATTGTTTTTCTCTGCTTTGTGGCCAAGCAGAGACAAAAGGGGATTATCTTGTGAATTGCAGGTTTTCTTTGCCTGGAGGCAGGGTACTTAACTCCTGCAGGGAAATTCACAGTCTTCCAACCCAGAGTGTTTTTTTTTTCTTTTCTTCCTAAAAGTAAATAGGGGGTGTGTGTTCTACCCATTTGCTTTTTCTTTGGGCTGGATAAGCAGGTTTCCAAGTAGTTGGAATTTTTTTGCTTTAATTTGGGCCCAGAGCAGAGACAAGGGAATTGTCTTTTTCTGTAGGCTGACAATCACTATCAGAGAATAGGTATTCTATTCCAGCACAGCAAAATTTTACAGCCAAGTTTTTTTTTGTTTATTTCTAAACCTCGGGTGTAAAGTTAGTTAAAAACAGAGAGGTTAGAATGACCAAATCCTCAGCTCGACTACAGCTGGAATTAGCCAAATTTCAGGCTGAGGAAAGACAAAGGGAACATGAAAGACAGATGGAACTCATGCGGCTGAAGAAGGAACAAGAAAGGGAGGCAGCGAGAGAAGCAGAACACCACCAAGCGGCTGCTCACAGGAGAGCTATGGAAGCGAGGGACAAAGAACTGGAGGAGAAGGAAAAAGAGAGGAAGTATGTGGAGGAGATGGAGAAGATAAAGGCTCAGCAGAATATCCCAACAAACCCTAGTAATCCTTCTCCAAGTACCACTTCCCATCCCAGAAAGTTCCCCACCTACAAGGCAGGCGATGATACTGAGGCCTTCCTAGAAAACTTCGAAAGGGCCTGCCTTGGGTACAACATCTCTACTGACCAATACATGGTAGAGCTGAGGCCGCAGCTCAATGGACCCTTAGCTGAGGTGGCAGCTGAAATGCCTAAAGAACACATGAACAAGTATGAACTGTTTAAATCCAAGGCGAGAGTCAGAATGGGGATAACACCCGAGCAGTCTCGTCGGAGGTTCAGAGCCCTAAGGTGGAAACCAGACATGTCATTTACCCGACATGCCTACCACATTGTGAAACATTGGGATGCCTGGATATCAGGAGCAAGTGTTGAATCTCCAGTAAATTTGCCCTTCCTAATGCAAATGGAACAATTCTTAGAGGGTGTTCCTGAGGAAATAGAAAGATACATCCTAGATGGGAAACCCAAAACTGTAATCGAGGCAGGAGAGATTGGAGCCAGATGGGTGGAGCTGGCAGAGAAGAAGAAAACTGGTCGCAGTTGGAGCGGAGACCAGAAGGGACCACCCCAGACCACACCCTATTACCGGGGGCAGCCCAAGGCCCCACCTACCTCCCAAAGAACCCTCCAGACCCCTTATCGTCCTGCCACCCCGTTCTCCAGCAACCCTCCTCGCCCCAGTGACCCATCAGCTGGACGATGTTTTAAATGTAACGAGCTGGGGCATGTAAAGGCCAACTGCCCCAAGAACCCCAACAGATTACAGTTCATTGCACCGGAATCACACCAGAGGTCCACAGGCCCAGATACCTCCCAGATACCCTTGGAGCGGAGGGAAACTGTGAGTGTGGGCGGGAAGAAGGTCACCGCGTGGAGGGACACCGGAGCACAAGTGTCAGCTATCCATGCTTCCTTAGTGGACCCCAATTTAATCAACCCAGAGATCCAAGTGACGATTCAACCCTTCAAGTCCAACTCTTTCAATTTGCCTACAGCCAAGTTGCCTGTCCAGTACAAGGGCTGGTCAGGAATGTGGACTTTTGCAGTCTATGATGATTATCCCATCCCCATGCTGTTGGGGGAAGACTTGGCCAATCATGTGAAGCAGGCCAAGAGGGTGGGAACGGTCACCCGCAGCCAGGCTAAACAAGCCGTGAGGCCTAGCTCTGTTCCGGAAACTTCTATCAGGACCCGGTCAGAGGTGATGGACCCAGACCCCAGGCCAATGTCTGCAACAGCAGTAGTGGATCCAGTCCCAGAGACCCAGACGGAACCAGTCCCAGAACCGGAACCAGCCGAACAACCAACACCAGACCCCGTGTCAGCACTGAATCCAGTACTTGCAACCTCAACACCAGAGGGCCCCACCGAACCTGAACTGGCAGCAGCCGATAACCCTACACAAGAGGCTCAGCCGGAGCCTGAATCCCAACCTAGTGCACCAGCGGAGAGCGGTTCACAGTCAACAGAAACAGCTCCATCCCCATATCGCTTCCAGAGGGACCAAGCCTAGGTCCACAATCCAATGAGGAACTGATGTCCCCAGCATCAAGGGAACAGTTCCAGACCGAACAGGAAGCAGATGAAAGCCTCCAGAGAGCTTGGACGGCGGCACGGAGCAACCCACCGCCTCTCAGCTCTTCTAATCGATCCAGGTTTGTTGTAGAAAGAGGACTTTTATACAAGGAAACTCTTTCTGGTGGACACCAGGAAGACTGGCATCCTCAGAGACAGTTGGTAGTTCCAACTAAATACCGGGCCAAGCTCTTGAGCTTAGCCCACGATCACCCTAGTGGCCATGCTGGGGTGAACAGGACCAAAGACCGTTTGGGGGGGTCATTCCACTGGGAGGGAATGGGCAAGGATGTTTCTACCTATGTCCAGTCTTGTGAGGTGTGCCAAAGAGTGGGAAAACCCCAAGACCAGGTCAAAGCCCCTCTACAACCACTCCCCATCATTGAAGTTCCATTTCAGCGAGTAGCTGTGGATATTCTGGGTCCTTTTCCGAAAAAGACAGCCAGAGGAAAGCAGTACATACTGACTTTCATGGATTTTGCCACCCGATGGCCGGAAGCAGTAGCTCTAAGCAACACCAGGGCTAAAAGAGTATGCCAGGCACTAGCAGACATTTTTGCCAGGGTAGGTTGGCCCTCCGACATCCTCACAGATGCAGGGACTAATTTCCTGGCAGGAACTATGAAAAACCTTTGGGAAGCTCATGGGGTAAATCACTTGGTTGCCACTCCTTACCACCATCAAACAAATGGCATGGTGGAGAAGTTTAATGGAACTTTGGGGGCCATGATACGTAAATTCGTAAATGAGCACTCCAATGATTGGGACCTAGTGTTGCAGCAGTTGCTCTTTGCCTACAGAGCTGTACCACATCCCAGTTTAGGGTTTTCCCCATTTGAACTTGTATATGGCCGTGAGGTTAAGGGGCCATTGCAGTTGGTGAAGCAGCAATGGGAGGGATTTACACCTTCTCCAGGAACTAACATTCTGGACTTTGTAACCAACCTACAAAACACCCTCCGAACCTCTTTAGCCCTTGCTAAAGAAAACTTACAGGATGCTCAAAAAGAGCAAAAAGCCTGGTATGATAAACATGCCAGAGAGCGTTCCTTCAAAGTAGGAGACCAGGTCATGGTCTTAAGGGCGCTCCAGGCCCATAAAATGGAAGCATCGTGGGAAGGGCCATTCACGGTCCAGGAGCGCCTGGGAGCTGTTAATTATCTCATAGCATTCCCCACCTCCAACCGAAAGCCTAAGGTGTACCATATTAATTCTCTAAAACCCTTTTATTCCAGGGGATTAAAGGTTTGTCAGTTTACAGCCCAGGGAGAAGATGATGCTGAGTGGCCTGAAGGTGTCTACTACGAAGGGAAATGTGCTGGTGGTGTGGAAGAGGTGAACCTCTCCATGACCCTTGGGCGTATGCAGCGACAGCAGATCCAGGAGCTGTGCACTAGCTACGCGCCAACGTTCTCAGCCACCCCAGGACTGACTGAACAGGCATACCACTCCATTGACACAGGTAATGCTCACCCAATTAGGGTCCAACCTTACCGGGTGTCTCCTCAAGCTAAAACTGCTATAGAACGGGAGATCCAGGATATGTTACAGATGGGTGTAATCCGCCCCTCTGAAAGTGCATGGGCATCTCCAGTGGTTCTAGTTCCCAAACCAGATGGGGAAATACGTTTTTGCGTGGACTACCGTAAGCTAAATGCTGTAACTCGCCCAGACAACTATCCAATGCCACGCACAGATGAACTGTTAGAGAAACTGGGACGGGCCCAGTTCATCTCTACCTTGGACTTAACCAAGGGGTACTGGCAGGTACCGCTAGATGAATCTGCCAAGGAAAGGTCAGCCTTCATCACACATCTCGGGCTGTATGAATTTAATGTACTCCCTTTCGGGCTGCGAAATGCACCCGCCACTTTCCAAAGACTTGTAGATGGTCTCCTAGCGGGATTAGGAGAATATGCAGTCGCCTACCTTGACGATGTGGCCATATTTTCGGATTCCTGGGCAGACCACCTGGAACATCTACAAAAAGTCCTTGAGCGCATAAGGGAGGCAGGACTAACTGTTAAGGCTAAGAAGTGTCAAATAGGCCTAAACAGAGTGACTTACCTTGGACACCAGGTGGGTCAAGGAACTATCAGCCCCCTACAGGCCAAAGTGGATGCTATCCAAAAGTGGCCTGTCCCAAAGTCAAAGAAACAGGTTCAATCCTTCTTAGGCTTGGCTGGTTATTACAGACTATTTGTACCGCACTACAGCCAAATCGCTGCCCCACTGACAGACCTAACCAAAAAGAAACAGCCAAATGCTGTTCAGTGGACCGGAAAGTGTCAGAAGGCCTTTAACAAGCTTAAATCGACACTCATGTCTGACCCTGTACTAAGGGCCCCAGACTTTGACAAACCATTCCTAGTAACCACAGATGCGTCCGAGCGTGGTGTGGGAGCAGTTTTAATGCAAAAAGGACCGGATCAAGAATTCCACCCTGTAGTGTTTCTCAGCAAAAAACTGTCTGAGAGGGAAAGCAACTGGTCAGTCACTGAAAAAGAATGTTATGCCATTGTCTACGCTCTGGAAAAGCTACGCCCATATGTTTGGGGACGGCGTTTCCACCTGCAAACCGACCATGCTGCACTGAAGTGGCTTCACACCGTCAAGGAAACTAACAAAAAACTTCTTCGGTGGAGTTTAGCTCTCCAAGATTTTGATTTCGACATCCAACACATCTCAGGAGCTTCTAACAAAGTGGCTGATGCACTCTCCCGTGAAAGTTTCCCAGAGTCAACTGGTTAAAATCGTCCTTGAGATGTGGAAAATATTGTTAGTCTTTATGTACTTGGTAATATATTTAGAGATGCATGTGTCTTATTAACTCTGTTTTTCCTAGAGCTCCAGGAAGAAATCCCAGCCAGTGTTTCACCCTAGCTGAGATTTGGGGGGCGTGTCATAAATATAAAGGGAAGGGTAAACCCCTTTGAAATCCCTCCTGGCCAGGGGAAAGCTCCTCTCACCTGTAAAGGGTTAAGAAGCTAAAGGTAACCTCGCTGGCACCTGACCAAAATGACCAATGAGGGGACAAGATACTTTCAAAAGCTGGGAGGAGGGAGAGAAACAAAGGGTCTGTGTCTGTCTGCATGCTGCTTTTGCCAGGGACAGAACAGGAATGGAGTCTTAGAACTTTTAGTAAGTAATCTAGCTAGGTATGTGTTAGATTATGATTTCTTTAAATGGCTGAGAAAAGAATTGTGCTGAATAGAATAACTATTTCTGTCTGTGTATCTTTTTTGTAACTTAAGGTTTTGCCTAGAGGGGTTCTCTATGTTTTTGAATCTAATTACCCTGTAAGATATCTACCATCCTGATTTTACAGGGGGGATTTCTTTATTTCTATTTACTTCTATTTTCTATTAAAAGTCTTCTTGTAAAAAACGGAATGCTTTTTCATTGTTCTCAGATCCAAGGGTTTGGGTCTGTGGTCACCTATGCAAATTGGTGAGGCTTTTTATCCAACATTTCCCAGGAAAGGGGGGGTGCAAGTGTTGGGTGGATTGTTCATTGTTCTTAAGATCCAAGGATCTGGGTCTGTAGTCACCTAGGCAAATTGGTGAGGCTTTTTTACCAAACCTTGTCCAGGAAGTGGGGTGCAAGGTTTTGGGAAGTATTTTGGGGGGAAAGACGCGTCCAAACAGCTCTTCCCCAGTAACCAGTATTAGTTTGGTGGTGGTAGCGGCCATTCCAAGGACAACGGGTGGAATACTTTGTACCTTGGGGAAGTTTTGACCTAAGCTGGTAAAGATAAGCTTAGGAGGTTTTTCATGCAGGTCCCCACATCTGTACCCTAGAGTTCAGAGTGGGGGAGGAACCTTGACAGCATGTTTTCTTGTTTTTGAATTATTCATGTGGCTCTTCTTTGAACCCTCCCCAACTTTCAACATCCTATACATACACACATATAAAAATCTATTTAAAGATAAAGGCAATGTTTTTATGGTTAACCACAACAAAGCCAGGAAGTGCCATAGCTAAGAGTCACTGTGCAACTTTGATGCTATGCCCTTGAGTGTATGATATTACTTATATAATGGAATGGAGAGTATTTTTACTACATTTGCAGATGATGCCAAGGTGGGAGAGATTGCTAACACTCTGGAGAACAGGATTAGAATTCAAAATGACCTTGACTAACTGGAGAATTTGTCTGAATTCAGGAAGTTGAAATTCAGTAAAGACAAGTGTGAAATACTTCATTTAGTAAGTAAAAGTCAGATGCACAACAACAAAATGAGGAATAACTGGCTAAGCAGTAATACTGCTGAAAAAGGATCTGCGAGTTATAGTAGACCACAAATAGAATATGAGCCACCACTGGGCAGGGGTGAAAGTAAGTCTAGGGACTTACTGGTACGGGGCTGGGCTGGGGCCGGCTCTGGCCCCCGGAAGGGGAGGGGCCTTGGGCAGAAGGGGGGGGGGGCGGGGGAGGTCAGAGCCAGCCCCTGACCATCCTGTACCAGCAGGTGCCTCCTTCCCCCTCTCTGGGGTAACAGCAGCAGCCGTGGGCTCTGGCAGCGGTTCAAAGGGCCCTGGGCGGTAGCGGCGGCCAGAGCCCTGGGCCCTTTAAATCATCCCTAGAGCCCCGCCACCACTTCCCCAGAGCTCTGGCAGCAGGGCTCTGGGGATCGGGCTCTGGCCGCCACTACTGCCCCAGGCCCTTTAAATCATCCCCGGAGCCTGCTGGAGCCCTGGGGAAGCGGTGGCAGGGCTCCGGGGATGATTTAAAGGGCTCAGGGCTCGGCCACCGCTACTGCCCCAGGCCCTTTAAATCTCCGCCCCAGCCCCACCGCCGCTACCCCAGGGCTCCAGCAGCAGGGCTCTGGCAGCAATTTAAAGGGTTGGGGGCTCCAGCCACTGCTGGGAGTCGTAGGCCCTTTAAATTGCACCTGGAGAAGCTGATCCACCCCGGTACGGCGCACCAGCTCTTGCCGGTATGCTATACCGGGGCGTACTGGCTTACTTTCACCTCTGCCATTGGGATGCAGTTGCAAAAAAAGGCTAATATTATTCTCGGGTATATTAACAGCACTGTCATATGTAGACATGAGAGGTAATTGTCCTGCTCTACTTGGCACTGGTACATGCTCAGCTGGAGTACTGTGTTCAGTTTTGGGAACCACACTTTAGGAAAGATGTGGACAACTTGGAGAGAGCCCAGAGGGGAGCAACAAAAATTACAAAAGTTTTAGAAAACCAGCCCTTTTAGGAAAGGTTAAAAAAAACTGAGCATGATTAGTCTTGAGAAACAATGACTGAGAGAGGGACCTGATAATACTCTTCAAATATGTAAAAGGCTGCTCTGAAGAGGACTGTGATCAATTGTTCTCTATGTCCACTGAAGGAAGGACAAGAAGTAATCAGCTTGATCTGGAGCAAAGAAGATTTAGCTTAGATATTAGGAAATCAAGGTCCCTTCCAGCTAGGGTGACCAGATGTCCCATTTTTAAAGGGACAGTCCCGTTTTGGGGGGCTTTTTCTCACATAGGTGCCTATTACCCTCCACCCCCTGTCCCGTTTTTTCACAGTTGCTATCTGGTAACCCTACTTCCAGCCCTTTGTGTCTATGATTACAGTCTTTACTTACATAATATACCTTGCTATTCCTCAAATAATACTATGGAATGTATGTGTGGTTTTTACTCTTTTATGCCTATATTATTTTCATTACAGGTTCAGTAGTACTATATCTGGGCTGATGCACTTGCTCTCCATGGAATAGCTGGGCTGATCGCAGTTTCATTCTTAAGTACAGAGAATTGCCGTAATCAAGACTGAAGGTCACAAGTGTGTGAATCACCAACTCTGAAACCAAAAGGAGGGGAAGAGTCTTCCTGTGAGATGGAAAAGGACATTTTTCCACTGCCAGGTCTATTTGAGTAATTAATTTGATAAATTCTGTTCTAGACAGGTTCTTTTAGCATCCTCATCACCATAGTAACTGAGCTTCTTCCGGTAGTAAAATAATGCTACTACCATCTGTCACATTACTCCTCTTTAAAGATGTAGTGGCAGGAGTTGCCACAGATTCTTGGAGATATGTGGGGAGGCAGGGAGGCCATGAATTTTTCTTTACCCTCTCCCCAGCTGCCCCACCAAGCAGCTTTTTGCCCCAACAGGGGCAATGACAGATGCGTTGGAGATTTGGGGATAGAGAGCAGGGATATTGGCCATGATCATCATGGCTTCAGAGCATTTCATGAGCCTTTGAGAAAAACTCCAACCGCTTACAGCAGAGGAGGCAGGAAGTGCATTGCCACCCCTGAAGAGGTGCAGTGTTTTGCATGTTCCCCTATGCAACAGCAAGTTCTGGGAAGCATCCTGCTTTTTAAAGTCAGACTGTCTTTGGTGCTTCTCCTGTAGTTCTACACCCATCCCAGGTCCTGATCCAAAGCTCATTAACTCAATGGAAAGACTCCCAATGACTTCAGTGAGTTTTGCATCAGGTCCCCAGTGCAGGACTATGTGTAAATGGTACAGCCTTAGCCTGAGCTAACATCCATGTGCTACACATTTTCTTTTCAGCCAACAGTACAGCCTTTCTTAAATGCAATTCAAGGATGCAAATAACTATAAAGAAGTTAACTTAGCTGCAAAACTAGATAGTCCACATGTTAGCAAATGTTAACTATTTCTTTTTTGTACACTTACAACCAGTTCCTTAGGTGGTGTAGAGCAGAGGAGCTCAACTGAGCCATGCCAACTTACGCAAGCTAAGGAAGTGGCCCAATAACTCTAGAATGGTCTATAAGTACCATTTACTGTGTACTTTTTGTATAAAAGAATTTCATGTGCTGTTTCACTGACACAAATAATGTTACCCACAGTATGACAAGATATAAACATGCATCTGCATTTGTAGCAAACAATTTTTTTGCATCCTTAGTTGCTACTACCTCTTCCGCTAGAATTTAGATTAAGTATAACATATCAATACAGTTTAACCTACTTAAATTATATAATGGGATTATATTATGGTGTAGCATAAAGGTTTATTCACATTCACTTGGAGATGTCTCTATACCTCACTTGTGACTTTATGAAGTCACTTAGGAGTTACACAGGTTATTTCAAATTCAAGCTAAGAAACCATCTAATCCACACCACACCAACACATCCTCTGGGAATGCCACATATTTTACAAAATAAATAACTAAATAAATAAAACACAAACCTATTTCAGAAACGTTTTTTAAAAACTTAACTGGTACTAATTTTCATAACACTATATCTGTAAAGGCAAGCTACGGTAGTACCATAAGTGCAACTGTACAGAAGTCACAGGGAAAACAAAAATGAAAATTCTTATAATTAATACATTTTAGAAACTTCTAAGAGTGACATAAAATAGCTATTTCTTTATATAATCACAATTTTAAGGTCTGTTATCTCAAGACCTATTGGAGATAGGAGCAAGTGCTGTGTATTGCACTGGAAAGCTGGGAGTCTCCCTAGTCCAACTACATAAAGTTCCCATCTCTACCTTTCTGGGTCACAATATATTGGAACTTAACCTATCCCTAATCTAAGTCTGCACATCCAACCATCCTAATTTTAGGGATGTGTTACAGAGCTTGCCTCCATGGTGATTCCTGGTGGCCCAGCGTTGCCCTACTCACCTTGCCTCAGGGTCTCCAATGGTTGGTCACTGCCTCTCACAGAATCCAATGCTTTTGCCCTCCAGCTAAGACACTCCTGAGTCCCACCCCTTCTAAGGTATTCAATTCCAAACATAAGAGAAAACCAAGAACTCAAAATAGGGTCAGCTAATGAGTCTTCATTGGGATCCTACCTTTCAATTCAGGACCTGTCTTCAAACAACCAGTCCTTTGGTCTGTCTCCTGGCCCAGTCATCCCACTCACCGCATGGCTTATCCAACCAGCAAACTTTTTTCAGACTTCTAGCTGTAACCAGGCTTCTGTCACGGGGAAGGAACAGAGCTCTGCTCATCTTCTGGTCAGCCACCAACTGAACCAGATCTTTTCTACTTAACTCCTTTCTCCACACCTAACATCTGCTGTGGATGGAGCCAGCTGGTCTCACAGGCCCTCATTAACTGCCTCTTTGCCACTGTAGGGCCTCTATGCCCCATCACAGGGTACAATTCCACACTTGGCATGAAAGAAGGAAACATTTCAATGGAAGATTGCTTTAGGTGTTTGAAGTTGTTCAGAAATTTGAAATGTTACTTTTGGCAGCGATAGATTAGTGGAAAGCATATAGTTACGGTGGCAAAGTCAAGATTCATGATAAACAAAAATTGTCATCTGGCTCTGCGATATATCACATTGATACCGCCATTACATATTGTGACAACCCCAGACCAGTGGGGTACATGAGTCTGGTCTTATTGGGATCCAGGAAGTGGGCGGGCAAAGCTCGTCCACTACTAAAGGATCCCCCCCCAGCCTAAGGGGGGGATCCACAGGACCTGGGAAGCCAAATAATTACAGGGGACAACTAATGAAAAACAGGGACGGGAGTGCGGTCAAAGGGTCAAACGAAGGGAACCGGACGGGGACACCGAGCAGAGAACCCCGGACAGCACCCACCACTCCTCAAAAGGTGTCAAGGGAGTCAGTGGACGCTGCCCAGAGGAACTCTGCCCGGAGGCGTGAATGGACAGAGGATCGGAAATAGGCCCCACAGTTGCAGGAGACTCCATCGGCCAACCTCCTCACCCTGGTTTTATAGATGGCCACTTTAGCCAGGGCCAGGAGGAGGTTGACCAGGAGGTCCCGCGACTTAGTGGGGCCATGGACAGGGAGTGCGTAGATAAGAAGGTGAGGAGAAAAGTGCAACCAAAACCTTAACAAAATATTGGTGAGGAGCCGGAATAGGGGCTGCAACCTGGCGCGCTCCAGATAGACGTGCGCCAGGGTTTCCCTCACGCCGCAAAAGGGGCAGGTGTCCGGAATTGGGGTGAACCGCGCCAAGTACACGCCCGTGCTCACGGCCCCGTGAAGGAGCCGCCAACTGATATCCCCGGTGGGCCTCGGGACTAAGGTGGAATAGAGGCTGGCCCACCGGGGCTCCTCACCCTCTAGAGGTGGCAGGAGGTCCCACCACTTTGTGTCAGGGTGGGACGCGAGGGTGAGGACACAAAGGGTGTGGAGCACGAGCGTGCAGAGACGTTGTTTTGGCGTGGTCGGGAACCAGACCGGCTGCAGCTTGCGCAGCCGGCTCACGGTGAAGGGGCGGGGGGGGGTGGTGTCGGTCGGGTCCACGGGGCAGGGGCCCGATGAAAAGGTCCGGAGGGCCTGGGGTGGAGGGTGGGCGGGGCACATCCTCTCGCAGGCCCGGTTGAGATAAACCCGAGCAGCAGGCGGCAAAGCGGCCCTCACCTCCTGAAGTACGCGCAGGGCAGTATGAGGCCTGGAGAGCCCCATGTGCTGAGCGAGCGTCAGGGGATTCAGCCAGTCTCCCCAGTCGTAGTCCAGGAGGTCTCCGACTCTGGTGACTTCTGCCAGGACCAACCTCTGGCGCAGCGAGGGGGACTCCGCCACCTGCACACGGAGGTGGGGGTTGTGTAGCAGGGGCTCCGCGAGGAGATCTTCCCCCACGGAGGCCGCCACAGACCTGGTCGTTGCAAACAGTTTCCAGGTCCGGAGGAGGTCCTGGTAGAAGACCAGCAGCCCAGAGAGGTCTCGCAGAAGACCCCTTGGATGGAGATAAAGGAGCTGCCGGTCATATCGAAGCCCTCGGAGGCGGCGCAGGAAGGCATGCGCCAATATGCTCCACGCCGGACTACCTGCACCATAAAGGAGCCTCTGCAGGGCCTGGAGGCGGAAGACATGGACCTGAGTGCGGAGACACTTCAGGCCCTGCCCTCCCTCCTCCAGGGGCAGATGGAGAACCCCTGCAGAGACCCAGGGCAGTCCTGACCAGAAGAACTCCAGAATCAATTTCCGGAGGTTGGCCAGGAAATCTGGGGCCAGAACCAGGGTGTTGAGCCGGTACCAGAGCATGGACAGGACTAGTTGATTGAGCACCAGTGCCCACCCTCAAAAGGACAGACACCGGAGCAGTCCTGTCCATCTCCGGAGCTGCTCTACCGTCCCACCCTCTAAACCGTGCCAGTTCTCCGGCGGAGATGGATGCGTGGCAGAAAGGTAAACGCCGAGATAGAGCAGCAGACCCGCGCTCCACCGGATGGCTTGAAGTGCGGGTGGGAGGGAGCTCGCCTGCCGCCAGTCCCCTACCACCAAGCCAGAGCTCTTGACCCAGTTGACCCGGGCGGAGGAGGCTGCTGAGTACACAGCCTGGCAAGCCTCCACCCGCGCCAAGTCGCCCGGGTCCTGGACCACGAGGAGTACATCGTCAGCGTATGCCGACAGGACCAGCTGCAGCTCTGGCTCCCGCAGCATCAACCCCGTCAACCTCCTGCGGAGGAGACAGAGGAAGGGCTCGATCCCCAGAGCGTACAGCTGGCCCGAGAGGGGGCACCCCTGCCGTACTCCTCGCCCGAAGCTGACCGGTTCGGTCAGGGTCCGGTTGAGCCTGACCAGACACTCTGCGGAGATGTACAGCATCTGGAGAAAACCCACAAACTGGGGACCCAAGCCAAATGCTTGCAGAGTGCCCAGGAGATACCCGTGATCCACCCTGTTGAACGCCTTCTCCTGATCCAGGGACAGGAGGCAGAATGACAGACTGTCCCTACACCCGAGTTCCAAAAGGTCCCGGACCAGATATAGGTTGTCGAAGATGGTGCGGCCCGGGATGGTGTAGGTCTGGTCTGGGTGGATCATGTCCGTCAGCACGGACCCTAGCCACAGCAAGATGGCTTTCGCTATGACCTTGTAGTCCGTGCTGAGGAGCGAGACGGGACGCCAATTTCATAAATCACGGAGGTCCCCCTTCTTTGGCAATAAGGCGAGCACGGCTCACCTGCACGAAAGAGAGAGGACCCCGCTCTGCAAAGACTCGGCCCAGACGGTAACTAAGTCTGGGCCGAGGACGTCCTAGAACGAGCTGTAGAACTCCCCGGTCAGCCCGTCCATGCCCGGAGATTTATTGGTGGGCATGTGGAGGAGGGCTTCTGAGAACTCGGCCAGAGAGAGACCGTCACGGTGGCCAGGTGATGATCGGAGAATGGGGCCGGCCGGATGCTGGAGGAGTGGGCCTGTGAAAGATGGAAACGTGATAAATAGATGCGGTCCAACCGGGAGTAGCATGACCGATGGGCCTCCACCTGGACAAAGGTGAACGTCGAGGCATCGTCCAGGTGGTGGTCATGCCAGACGTCCACCAGGGAGTGATGGTCGACTATCTCCCGGAGGACGTCCACGGCGGCCGGGCACTGCTCGGTCCCCGAGTGGTCCCGCTCCTCGAGGGTTGTATTGAAGTCCCCGCCCAGGACCAGGCACTTGTGAGGATCCAAAGTGCCGAGGAAGGCGGACGCCTGCTGAAAGAAGCGTAGCTGCTCCGCGCCCAATGTCAGGGCATAGATGTTGACAAGATTGACCACAAGCCCCTCCAAATGGACCCAGAGGTGCAGCAGGCGGCCCGGCACAGCCTCGGCAACCCCCAGCACCTCGGGCCATAGGTCGGGGGAGAACAGGGTCGCCACTCCAGCCGTACGAACTGTGAGATGGCTAAAGTAGACCCTGCCCCCCATTCCAGCCGCCAGCTAGCTTCGGCGGCCGGATCCGTATGGGTCTCCTGCAGGAAAATCACAGAGTACCCCCCCTCCTGAAGGAAGGAGAGCACCTGGCACCTGCGGAGACCCATCCTACAGCCCCGGGTGTTTAACGTGATGATGGTAAGAGGTTCCATGAGGAGGGCTGGGGGGGATCCTCACGGGCAGGGACACTCGTGGTTCCCAACGGGCCGCGCAACAATCCATGACCTACCCCGTAGGTAATTAGGGAGTCACGGAAGAGGCGGACCCGCTGGTAAGTCGCGGCAGCCTGCTTCCCGGTCCTTTTACCCTCTCCCATGAGGGTCCTCGCGGCCCAGAGGATGAGATGGAAATCCCCCCATTGCTGCAGGGCGAGCTGCACCTTATTACGGGAGCCCCGGACATCCTCAAGGAACTCCTCCAGCTCCTCCCGCAGCGCATGGGGGGCCGGGGCCACTAGCCCCCGGCTGTCCTCCGGAGGGACTACTGACACAGCCCCGTGGCCCACCAAAACAGGCAGGCAAGGGGCAGACCCCCGACGTGGCGCCTGATGAACTGGCGCCACGCGACCCCCCTCAACCCCTGGCTCGAGTGGGGGTGGCGGAGGGAAGGTAGCAGCCCCTAGCGAGTCGGGACTAGGGAAAACAGAAGCCGCTCCCTGGGGGCTATCCTCTAGGAGTGAGGAGATGACGGCCCCAGGGTGGCAGTGACAACACGGGAGGTGGGGGGAACAGGGGTGGGGTTGACATCAGGGCAGGGGGGGGATTCAGAATAAGAGCAAGGCAGGGGTTGGGTGCAGAGCCAGGGAGAGGGGCATAGGTAGGATCCTGGGCCCCAGGAGCCAAGCCGTTGGAAGATGGCCCCTCTCAATCAGGCTCTGAGAGATGGAGGTGGGGAAGGGGGCCCTCCATGATGCTGGGCTCTGGTACCATGGCCGGCATAGTTGCCACAGCACCATCAGTGGGGTACCCACCCTGGAAGGAGGTCAGTTGCCCCACGCCCTCGAGGGGCAACCCGTGGGGCTCGGGTCCCAGCCGCAGTGCACCAGCGGTCGCCTCAGTGGGCTCGGCAGCTAAACGTAGGGTGCCACCCACGGCCGGGCAGATGGAGGAGCACTGGGAACCCTCAGAGGTGGGAGCAAAGGTGGCGGTTAGGGGAAGGGGACATGGGACAGGCGGGGCCGGGGTGAGGTCACTCAGATCGAGGCCCGCTAGCAGAGGGTCGTCCTCCCCCTGGGTGACTGGGGTCAGACCCAGGGCCTCGATCTCCTCGTATATGGAGGGGAGCTCTCCTTCCACCACCCCGGAGGTCTCCCTGCTAGTGCCCGGAGCAACACTCGCCCCGAGGCTCACAGGGGTTGTGGATGGTAACGGGGCAGGTGGAGCTCCATCGGGGTCCTTCGAGGGAAGGGACTCTAAGGGAGGGACGGCACTGCCCTCCTGTGCTGCCACGTTTTCCCCAGTCGGCACCAGGGGATGGTGTGCACCCGCGGGCAAGGCAGAGGGCTCGGCATCAGCGCCCCCCCTTCTGGTCTTCCGGGGGTCTTCCGCATCGGTAGAAAGGGGCGGAGCTCGAGCCTTCCGTTTGCCCCGCTTCCCCTGGACTAGGGCCCAGCCCTCCATGGCATCATCGGGGGGCTGGCTAACAGGGGTCGGGTCAGGGGGCAAGGATGATGGCTCAGGGACCGTGGGAGGCAGCGGTGGGGCAGAATAAGGGAGGGAAGAGTCTTCCTGGGGCGGGCCCTCTCCCACGCTTGGCGGCATCCCTGCCGCACCCTCCTCTGGGGGCCCCGCCGAATTGCAGGCAGCAGAGGCGGGGCTCTCCCGCTCATCTGGGTGTGCTGGGGGGAGCGCCCCTCGGGCCCGAGCGGGAGCAGTGATGGACTGAGGGGGAGGAGGGGCGGCTTCGGGCACCGGGCAGCCAGGGGCGCCGGCGATGACGGGGCCAGCGCCCTGCCGGGGCTCAGGGGTCCCGGATGCCTCTCCTTGCCAGGCCAAGGGGCAGTCCCTCCGGACTTGCCCCATCGCCCGGCAGATGTAGCACCGGGCCATTAATCGCCCGTGGAATAATGCACTCGGTAGTGGGCCCCCTGGTAGGGGATCAAAAAGGACCCCTCAAGCGCCTCTCCATCACGTGCCAGCAGAGGCAGTTGCAGCTGCACTTGCTGGCGGAACGAGAGGACGTGACAGAGGGCGGGGTCCTTGCAGCCCAGGGAGAGAGGGCTCAAAACAGAGATGGGCTTCCCCTGGGTAGAGAGAGCAGGTAACAGGGTGGCATTGGGAAGGAAGGGAGGGACGGAAGTCAGGACCAGGCGGACGCCCAGGTCGTCCAGCGGCTCGAGGGGGACGAACACGCCCCCCACTGCCAGGCCCTTCTCCACCGCCTCCTGGGCGGCGGCCTCCGATGCCAGGAAGAAGACCACCTTCCCGTACATTTTGGAGGCTGCCACAATGGGTCGTGGGCCCCACCGCCCTCGCCAACACCCGCACGTACGTCTTCACGTGGGGCGAGGCGGGCACCAGGAGGCAACGGACGCCGTGCTTCCTGGTCATGGTGGGAAAGGGGCCCCGGCCGCTATAGCTGGTAGCGGAGATGGCAGGCGGGAGAGATGACATAACGGTAGGCGGAGGGGCTGCCGCCACCTGGGCGTACACCCTGGGGGGTGGGGGAGGGACACCCGCAGAGCTGGTGGAAGGAGCAGCGCGGTGGGAGGCTGCGGCCAGTGGCGGGGTCGCGGCAGTGAGGGCAGTCCCTGCCATAGAGGGCTTGGACTTTTTAGCAGGGCCCTTCCCCTTCTTCCTACCCTGGCCCTTCCCGCCGGCTGGGGGGACTCCACAAGAATCTAAGGGGGGGGAGGAACATGGCAGCAACGGAGGTCACCCCGGTGCCCGCCGCTGCCGGGGCCCCGGTGGGGGCGGTAACAGGTGGTTTGGCAGCGACGGCTGAAGTAGAGGCTTGGGGGGGTGACGGAGGGGCAGGCGGGGTAGGGGTAACTAGGGCTGTTGGAGGGGCCCCACCCGTCATATCCACCGCCATAATGAGCAGGGAGGGAGGGAAGGACACCAGAAAGAGAAGGGGAAGGGGGAGGCAGGTAAACCACTCCTCCACACTAGGCTGCAGGCAGGGGAGGAGGGCACCAAAGTGGATGGGCTGGACAGGGGGGCTTTCGAGGGCTTGTGGGGGACAGTCACCGACTCAGAGTAGAAAACCGGCTCCTCTAGTTGCACTAGGGGAGGGGGGTCATAACAACATTCGGGGAGTGCTGTGAGATCGGGGCAAACTCAAACGGGGGAAGGGCACAAGCGCATGGGAGGGGGCATGGGCGCACTGAATAAGGGGCCAATCGGGGCAGGGCTATCACATGGGGAGTGGGGAGAACTGGCTGGAGGCAGGACAGGGAACCTAGGGGCTGACTTCAGAGGCAAGGACGGGGCAAACAAGCAAGGGCTGCAGAGGGGGAAGGGCAGGGTAGGCAAACAAACTGAAGCCAGCAAGGTGCTGGGGTAAAGGGGAGGGCAGAAAGGCTGCAAGGGGAAAATGGGGCAGGGAGCCAGGGACAAAGCTGGGGGCTGTTAAAGAGGGTCAGTCCAGGATGGGGGCACGTGCGCCCATGTGCACTTGCAAAAGAGTCAGTGCAGGCTGGCTGCTGCTGCAGGCCCCAAAGGTGGTGAAAGGGGCAGCAGGCCCAGCAAGCAGTGGAGTCCCAGAAGCAGGAGCTTGAGGCAGGTGGTGAGCGTCCACCAGGGGTGGTGGAGGGGGCAGCGCCGACGGTGGTGGTGGAGGGGGGGGGGGGGGTCACTCAGGGTGACACACTGATGGACTAGGGGGCAGGCTCCACACCACACCCCCTGTGTCCCCGCAAACACAGTCAAAACCCCCACCACAAGAGCACAGTCAGAAAGTTACTCAGCTTTCTGGCCCCCTCCACAGAGGTCTACAGAGTCCATGTGCACTCCCCCAGCAGCAGATGGCCTCATCCCCTCCTCCTTCGGGGTCCGGCAGCTCTCAGGCAGCAGCAGCAGCTCCAGGCAGCAGTCCGGTAGCCAGGCAGGCAGAGAGGACCCCTCACAGGTAGTGTTGATGGTGGTGTCCATAGCAGCAACGGCTGGGGTAGGGGTCCCTCTGGGGAGCGGGCCAGCAGCCTCCCCCCTAAGGGGCTGTAGTTGGAACAGTAGCAGCAGCACCCAAGGGTGGGGGGGGTCCAGCACCTGGCCAGCAACCAGGTAGGGGAGATGGCGTCCAGCCCGGCCAGGGGAGCAGCTGGATCAGGGGCAGTGGTGGCAGCAGCAGCAAGGGCCCAAGGCCCAGGAGCAGCAGTCTCCCTCCTCTCTCCAGGCCAGTCGGGTTCAGCAGAGGAGTCAAAGGGAGATCTACTGGCCACTGGATGAACAGGTTTCTGTTCCCTGAGTGACCAGAGCCAGGGCTGCACTAGAGCAATCAGGAACCTGCTACAACCCATTAAGACAGGCAAGCTAATCAAGACACCTGGAGCCAATTGAGAACTTTCTAGAATCAATTATGGCAGGCAGGCTAATCAGGACACCTGGTTTAAAAAGGACCTACCATCAATTAGTAGGGGGACATGTAAGGAGTTGGGAGTGAGAGGACGTGCTGTTGGAGGACTGAGGTGTACAAGTGTTATCAGACACCAGGAGGAAGGTCCTGTGGTGAGGATAAAGAAGGTGTTGGGAGGAGGCCATGGGGAAGTAGCTCAGGGAGTTGTAGCTGTCATGCAGCTATTACAGAAGGCACGCTAGACAGCTGCAATCCGCATAGCCCTGGGCTGGAATCCAGAGTAGAGGGTGGGCCCAGGTTCCCCCAAACCTCCCAACTCCTGATCGGACACAGGAGGTGTTGACCTGGACTGTGGGTTCTACCAGAGGGGAGGTCTCTAGGCTGTTCCCTGACCTACATTGTGGATCAGCAGAGACTGTGGGGGTTGTTCTTCTTCTCTTTTTCCCCATGCTGGCCAGTGATGAGGTTATCTGGGTGAACAGCAGATTTGAGCCATGAAAGTGGTCAAACTGAGGGCTGCTGTGAATCTCTGAGGCAAGCAAATCTGCCAATAAGCTCAGGACCTACCAAGGTAGAGGAGGAACTTTGTCACAATATACAATATCATTGTATTTATACATCTGTATATGTATGCATATATAGCTATGAATATACAAAAAACTCATGTAGACTGGTATACACTCCTTATAAAGTGCTGATTCATCACAGTGCAGATATAGGTTAAGTCTGGGTCCGCCATAACATTTTCAGTGATGCAAGTTTCTGAAGTGGAATAGTTTTGGCTGTGAATTTCCTCTCCCTCTAATCCCTCTGCAAGGAGGAAAATATCCCAAGACTCCCCCAATTTGTAAAGGCCCTTGCCTGTGTTTCCTATCATTAAAGATGGGCCCTGCTGGACAGGAAATGAAGATAGCAGAGGTCTGATTGGAACTTTAAAAGTAAATGACAGAGGCTTCCTTTGAGGGAAAAAATGAAAAGGGGAGAAAAAAATAGAATTAATGAGATTGTCTTAAGCCCCTAAAACACTGACATTTTGCAGAGACCCAGCTAAATAGATATTTAGGAGTAATAAATAGGAGGCGAGGAAATCCCATGCTCCTTTAACTTGGAGCAGGGCTCTGTCTAATGAAGCAGATTGGCAGGGATGTAGTTATGGTTTTGAAGTTAAGTAAATCTGGGGAAATCTATTCTGTTTAAAAAACAGATTTTGGATACTTATCGTAAAATGTACGATTAGAAGAGCTGAGACTTATTTTTATTCCTCAGTCACACACACCCAAGTTTCTCACCCCCGCACTAGTGCACACACATGAGAATTTCACGGTAGAATACTCTCATATTCTTAGGGATGCTGGTTGATAGGATTTTTGGAGCTTGTCAGAGAATAATCCCATCTATCACAGCCCAACAGGATATTCACCTCATCAGAGAGGGATTTTCTTGACCTTCCCAACCACGATCTATAGCATAATT